>NC_132917.1:24496651-24805244 GCF_047675955.1 Chlorocebus sabaeus
AACGAGGGACTCCTTTGCTCCCTTGTTCCGGCAGCCTCCTGTGTTAAGAGTGGAATCTGGCGCCCTGCGGTGGCGTCTGAGGCCCCGTCTCTGAGCTGGACTCCTGCTACTCTTCCAGTGGCCCCTGTTCCCGCTGCAATGCCTCCTCACCGTGCCTCCAGGGGCCAGGCCACTCCAGCCTCAGCACCTCTATCCGAAGCAGGTGTCCCCCAGATAGCAGAAGCCTCACCCCTCACCTGCTTCCGGGCATTACTGAAATATTACTCTGCCAGCAAGGCCTGCTCTGATCATCCCACATCAAAATGCAAACAAAGCCAAGCCCCCGGGCAGCATACCCACTTCCTTCCTTGCCTGCCCTGGATCTGCGTGGATGCGTATTTTAATTGTTTAATTGCTTATGCCTATAGCTTCCCCTACCAGAACCCAGGTCTCATGAGAGCAGGGGTTTCTGTATGCCGCATCACTGCCATGGCCCCAGCCAGCCCCTGATCGCCAGACACGAAGCAGACAACCAATCAATACTCATGGAATCAGTGAATTTGAGCCTCACCACAGTCCTGAGTGTCAGCTGGGGCAGGGGTTGTTCTCCTCATTTCACAGATGAGGAAACAGATGGTGCCGGAGCCTGCAGTGACCTGCACATGGTCACACACCCACAATCTTAGATGGTGTGACCGAGCCCAAGGCTCCCAGCAGGATAACAGTTTGTCAGGAGTAATCCTCTGTGACGGGGAATCCCCGATTGGCCAAGGGGAGAAAGGGAGAAGGAGAGAGTGGTCATCACCCTCAGACAGGGCTTCACCGGCTGGGGACTCCAGGAGGCCCACCTTGCCCTGGAGGGCCTGCTGCTGTGTTAGCGAGGGGTCAGTCTGTGCCCAGAGCCTAAAATCTATCTTTATCAACATGAGCCAAGAAAGGGGCCAGGTCAGCCTTGGTGACTGAGGCTGATGCAGTGTCCCCATCTTTGTCCCAAGAATCACTGTGGGCCCATCCAGTCAAGGTCTCCAGCCTTCTGGAGGCCTCTGTTCCTCAGCTCTCTCGATCCTGGCCAGATCCCCATTCTGACGCTAGGACTGCTCCAAAACCTGGGGCGACATAAAGGAAGGAAGCCCAGGGTGCCATCTAGCACTCTTGGAGCCCGTGGGGCCGTCGCAGTGGGGGTCAGGGAGCAGAGACAAGGCTTGCTCCCCAATATGAGGCTCCCGCTGAGACGCCTGCCTCCCGGCACCACCGCAGCCGAGGAAACTTGTGGCCCTGCCCTCCCTCACCAGGGGTCGATGAGTATCTCGACCAGAGCCGTGCAGAGCAGGACGACACAGGAGCAGCTGAAGGCAGCCCCACTTTGCTTCTCCTTCTCCACCGAGTAGCGCGTTTCCATCTCGGGGTCCATGAACCGCATGGACAGGAGGAAGGTGTTTCTCTTCTTTACTCTGCAGTGGGAACAAGCCCCATGAATCCCAAATGCCACACCTGCCTCAGCCTAGCAGGGGGCCGTATTTGGGATGCCCGGTTTCCTGAATCCCTTGTCAGGGCCCGGGAGGAGCGGTGGGCCTGGACGCCTCCGGGTGGCGCTTACACTTGGGCAGACTCTCGCTCCAGCAGGGCCTCGTTGAGCAGCTGGTTGAGCTCGTGCTCGTCTTCGGAGGCGTCCACCACTCGGTCAGCCAGGTCCTGTAGGCGCAGCCTCCGGCGCGGGTTGGGGAATGAGGGGTTGTCAGCCTGTGAGCCAGGGAGGCAGTGTGAGTGGGGCAGATGGGACAGAGTGACAGGGAGGAGCTGAGAAAGACGGAGGTGGAGGAGGAAAGGAACAAAAGAGGGCATACTCGGAGGACCAATCCCTCCAGCTCCACAATCCCTTTCCGGGAAGTCCTCCCCATGCTCCCATGTGGCTCCATGTGGTCTGGGTCTACACCCAACGCTCCAGGCCTTCCTGGCTCCCTGGGCCCCCACCAGAGCTCTACAGGGAGGGTGGCGAATGACAGCATTGTAGGGAGCTCCTGGCTCCCGAGTAGGAGACTTGTAATCGAGACAGCTGCGGGTTGGGACAGTCCTGGCACTTCCTGCTGTGTAGATGTGGGGGCCATATACATCGGCACCCTGGGGACATGAATGGCTCCCAACTCAAGGGCTTCAGGGAACTATTACAGGAACTCCCATCTGGCTCATTTGCAAAGGAAGATCTGAGGGGGAAGTGATGGGAGAGAAAAGAATGTTCTCATCACGAGAGGGCTGACAAGGGGCGGGCAGGTGGTGCTGGGGCACCCACTACCATTTTATTCCCAGTTCCAAGGAAAAAGTATCAACTCCAAAAACAGGAATCCTGGCTGTGATGACACAGCCATCAGTCTAAACAATCACTGAGACTGGCACGCTCAATAGCTGAGAGCTGTCTGAACGGGTTCAACAGTGCATCTGGGAGCCACAGTCAAGACTCCCTGGGGCCGGGCGTGGTGACTCACGCCTATCATCCCAGAACTCTGGGAGGCTGAGGTGGGTGGATCACTTGAGGTCAGGAGTTTGAGGCCAGACTGGCCAACAGGGTAAAACCCTGTCTTTACTAAAAATACAAAAATCAGCCAGGCATGGTGGTGCACGCCTGTAATCCCAGCTACTCGGGAGGCTGAGGCAGGAGAATCACTTGAACCCAGGAGGCGGAGGTTGCAGTGAGCCAAGATCGTGCCACTGCACTCCAGCCTGGGCGACAGAGCATGACTCCATCTAAAAAACAAAAAAAAGACTCCCTGGTCTTAAGCATCGGCACAGGTGTGCCACCGGTTGACAGTTTGACCCCAGATAATGTTTCCCCAGCCACATCTTCCTCTTCTTAAAATCACATGGATGGTCTGTGGCAGCAGCAGGAACCTGTTACTGAAGCAGATCCGGGAGCAGCGTGGGCCTGGCTAAGGGACAGAACCCAAAAATCACAGGCTGCTAAAGCTGTATCTGTGTCTTCCTTGCTAGTGAGTGCCTTGAGTCTGTACCTCTACTTTCTCTCAAGAAAACTGCAATAAGGAAAAGTTGCTGAATGTTGGGGGACTTGAGAAAACCCTAATTTACCCTAAGCCCCGTCTACCACTCATCTCAAATCTACAGGATTCCAGGTCACCCCAACATGTAACTGATGAGGAGACAGTAGGGTTTTGTGGGGCTGGAGGGGTGACCTGCCCATGGTTACCATGCTAAGCAGGAGGAGGTCCTGGGCGGTGGCCAGGTCTCCCCAGCATAGGACTCCTGCTGCAGGAATGTATTGCTTCCTGGTGTCTGCCCGCATCTGGCCCCTCAGTGACCCCCTGCCCTGAGCCCTGCACATACCTGGGCATCCTGCTCCTCGGGTTTCTCCGACGTGGACCCGCTGCTGTGGGCACTCCCATTGGGCTCCTTGGTCTCAATGAGGGCAGGGGAGCTGGACTTTGAGGAAGCTGGTGCTCCATTGGGCAGGGCCTAGAGGAAAGGAGAGCTCAGCCATGATCCGGGCGTGGGATAAGTGGCACAGACAGGGCTGGAAGTGACAAGCGTGTGGGAGGCAGTGGTGGGATTAGAGCAACCGGAAGCCATGGAACTTGCTTGTGGATTGCAAAGTGAGGTGTCAAGGATGACTTCAAACTTTGTGGTCTGAGCAATTATTAATAAAAGGATGGAACTGCCATTAACTGAGATGGGAAGACCGAGAGAGAGCAGGTTTTGGAGTGGGAAGGCGGGCAGGAGCTTTGGACAGGTGGCATTTAAGATGCCTATTATATGTACAAATGGAGGCATACAAGTGGCTGTATGTTGAGTGCAGGAAAGCCACTGGGGCTGGAGATACAAATTTGGGAGTTGTCAGAGAAGGCCTTTAAAATGACACTGGATGAGACCGACATTGAGGCTAGAATGAACAGGGAGTCTATCAGCCGTCACTCCTGCAGCCTCCCCAGAGTGGGCTTTGCTTTAGCCATAATTAGGCAAAGCCTCAGCCACGGAGCAGTCTCAGGTGACACGATTTCCCTGACAGCCACCACGCTCCTTAATTCCAAGTCTTGTTAGATGGACTCCCATACTGGAGGAAAGGGTTTTGACATGAGATTACAAAAAATAAAACAACCTCCAGATTCAGTAGGGGATGGTAAAGGGATCAATTTCTGCAACAGCTGCTGTTGGTTTCTAATCAGACTGACAAGAGGTGTTTGGGGGTTGGTGGACAGGCCTGGGGAAGCTGCTGACTGCTTCAGGTCTGTAGATATTCGGGGGGCCTTACACGAAGACCAGACCAGAGGGCAGGCCCATAGGATGCTCTGCTGCAAGCTTGTTCAACCCGCAGTATTTGATGTTTGGCCCAAGACAATTCTTCCAATGTGGCCCAGAGAAGCCAAAAGATGGGACACCCCTGCTCTATGACTTCTATCTCATTCCTTCCTCATTTCCCACACAGGAAACCTTCCTGGCCTTAGTCCTCCTTCCCCATGACCAGTCACCCCACTCCCAGCCTCGTCTGTGAGTCTCTCCCTGAGCATCCATGTCAGTCCGGTGGCTTCACTCACTTCCTCCGTGCAGGAGACTCTGAGCTCCAGCCCAGCTGCTCTCCTGGGCGCCACCGACACACCTCCAGTGCCTCCCTTTTGGATGTGCCAAAAGTGGGATATGCCACAGTCACCTCCATTGCAACTTGCCATGAATTACACTCACCGTCTCCCCCCAGAAACCAGCTATCCCTCAGGAAGGGTGCCAGCCTGCCACTCACCTCTCATAGCCAGCCACCACTAGGTCCTGCAACTCTTCTGCCATCTTTCCTTAATCTCCTCCTCTCCAACCCCCTCATCTGGGGGTGGGGTGGGGAACTCACCGAGCCATTGAGGCCATTCTGGGTGGCTGTTTTCTTCACCTCTGGCTTGGAGGCAATGATGAGGTAGGTTTCAATACCCTTCTCTTCTAGGTAATCACAGCGGCTGCCCCCATTGCCTGGTTCCACATCAAACTCCCCTTTCAGGCAGTCCATGGTGCTCTGGGAGATGTGCACACGCCTGGATTGCAGAGAGAGAGGCCCTGAGCGCCGGCCAGAGGTGGCCCTCACAACCCCCGGGGACAGTCCATGGACCACAGATGCACTGGCTGCTGCTCGGCCCCGTGTCTCTTGGGCATGTGGGGCAGAGGCCAAGTGGAGGCAGGCGCCAAGTGGAATATCTGCCACTAACTAGCTGTGTGGCCCAACTAGTTGTGTGGGTCGTGTGGCACCTACTCCCATCTCAGCCTCAGTGTTGGAACCACGACACAGGAGTACAATCTTTCTTCAATCTTTGATCCACTGTGAAGCGGATCAAATGTGATAAGGATTTTTTTTTTTTTTTTTTTTTTTTGAGACAGTCTTGCCCTGTTGCCCAGGATGGAGTGCAGTGGCGCGATCTCAGCTCACTGCAACCTCCGCCTTCCAGGTTCTAAGCAATTCTCCTGCCTCAGCCTCCAAAGTAGCTGGGATTATAGGTGCACACCATCACGCCTGGCTAATTCTGTATTTTTAGTAGAGATGGGGTTTCTTCATGTTGGTCAGGCTGGTCTCAAACTCTTGACCTCAGGTGATCCACCCGCCTCAGCCTCCCAAAGGGCTGGGATTACAAGTGTGAGCCACAAGATCCAATTATCCCCCACCTTGCACATTTCTCAGTTGCAACCCCTGCTGCCAAGAGAAAATAAAACCCGTTTCTGAGGAGTTACCACTGAGGGCAAGAATCCTAAATGCCACTGAAGGAAGCTGCCTGGCCCAGGTGGGGAAGGCTGAGCTGATCCTCCCTCAGCCTGGCCCTGCTAAAGGCAGGGCCTCCATTACTCACTGATCCTGTAAAGGAGCTCAAGTAAGACACGTAATCGCACTGCGACCTGCAAAACACTGCCTCCGAGCCCGCCACTGACGACTGCTCATTACTCTCCCTTTGGGGAGACCTGGGCGCTGGCATAAGGAGAGCTGGGGCAGCCCCCTAAGTGGGTAAAGGGTAAAGGAGGACAGGCTACTGCAGGGTCCAGGCAGGAGAAGCCACATCTAACATCAGGCCCAAAGAGGCTTCACCCCAAGGCAGGTCAGAAGGCCTTAGCCAGGGCTGGCGCAGGACAGGAGGAATGCTGTTCTGGGGTGGTGGGGGGACCTTCTCTGAGGCCCCCTGTCCCTCATCAGGGTCACAGCCCTGTGGTATGGAGGGGACGGTCCGGTCCCCTCCCCAGTCCTCACACCTGCCCCCGCAGAAGGGCACTCACCCAGGGATGCCGCCGGCCTCCATCTTGTTGGCTACAGTGACGTCAGTTGACCACACATCGTACTGCCAGCGCTTCTGGCCCAGGACGCCCCCCAGCACGGTGCCCGTGTGTACCCCCACACGCATGTCCACCCCAGTCTTGGTCTTCTCCCGCACATACCTGTCACGGACACACAGAAAGGAGGGTCAGGGCGTGGCCTTCACAAGACAGCCAGCCTGCAAAAGAAATTCATCGTGGGCCTCTTCCCCTCCACAAGACGGGGCCTGGCAAGGTCCCCACAGCTTTCTGCCTGCACTGAAGTCCAGTAACCCATGGTGTTGGGAGGGGGATAAGTCAGGCCAGGGCCAGCCCAGAGTCAGGCATCACAGGCCAGCAGGACGAAGGCACCAAGCGACTCTCCTCCCTATCCCCACTACCCGAGGGGCCTCTAGTTTCTTTCTGCCGATTACTCTTTTATTCATTCATGCAGTTAATATTTCACTGAGCGTCAAGTATGTGCCAGGCACGTTCGAGGTGCTGCAGACATAGAGGTGAACAAAACAGCGGTGAGCAGTCCCTTGCCTGAACATGTCTGACAGGGCAAGGAGAGGATGCTAGAGTTCCTGGACTACTGCCCCTGGGATAAAGGCCACATTGCTTTCTTTCTTTCTTTTTTTTTTTTTGAGACGGAGTTTCACTCTTGTTGCCCAGGCTGGAGTGCAATGGCTCGATCTCGGCTCACAGCCACCTCTGCCTCCTGGGTTAAAGCCGTTCTGCCTCAGCCTCCAGAGTAGATGGGACTACAGGCATGTGCCACCACACCCGGATAATTTTGTATTTTTAGTAGAGACGGGGTTTCTCCATGTTGGTCATGACTGGTCTCGAACTCCAGACCTCAGGTTATCCGCCTGCCTTGGCCTCCCAAAGTGCTGGGATTACAGGCGTGAGCCACCGCACCCGGCCAACATTGCTTTCTTTCCAGGGCAATACTAGATGAGATTTAACCTGGAAGACGGTAAAAATGCAAAGCTGCCCCCTCGGAGAAGAGGGTAAAGGGTGGGCAACTTCCAGGACTCCATCTCATGGGGGAGGGGCCTCAGCAGGAGCTTCCCTTTCCGCGTTGGTGCCTGATGTCACCCCGGGTTCCCCAGAGGCTGGAAGTCAACCAGAGGGACTGCCCATCCGAGAGCTGCAAGCGCACTTGGAGCAGGGGCAAGAGTGGGGACAGTGAGCGCAGGAGAGTCTGCCTCCCTCACAGCCTAGGCTGGAGCACAGAGGCCGGGGTGGGCTCCAGCCCCAGCCCTGAGCCCCTCTGCCAGGGGCTTACAGTCACTGCATCACAAGATGGAGAGGGCAGTGCCTTCGGGGATCATGGTGAGAAAACACTGAGGAGAGATGGGGAGCACCTGTGGGGGTCCTAGCAAGTGTGAGGAAGCATGAGGAATTTCACAACTGCAACTTCCAGTATAAAGGGAATACGTGGACTAAGGCTGGAAAAGTGGGCCCCACAGTCTGGGGGAGGCTTACAGTTCCCCTGGGCTGTGAGGAAGGTAAGCCACATCCCAGCTTCCAGAGCAGGGGCCTGTGCCACCCATCAACCAGCGCTATGTCCCAGCAGGGCATAGCCTCCAGCCGATCCCCCACCCAGGGGCTGTGGCCAGCGCAGAAGACCTGCTTCGCCCTGGGTCCAGGGTTGGGGCCCTTGCTCTGGGAACCTCCCTCCCAGAGGCACCCCACTTACGAGATGGCCTCCACCATGGCGAGCCCCATGAGGATGGAGCAGACGGCGTGGTCCTCCCGGTAGTCAGGCAGGCCGCAGATGCAGTAGTAGCAGTCGCCTAGGATCTTAATCCGCAGCTGGTGGTATTTCTGAAAGGGGAGGGCCTGGCCTATGCTCCAGCCCCTCATCGGTGTGAGAGGAGTGGCCAAGAAAGCACAGGAAGGACAGAGGGAGAAAATCATGGGGCCGGGGATGGTGGCCAGGCACAGGCCATGAGGGCAGGCCCCGCCAGAGAGCCAGGCGGGACCAGGGACTTACAGCTGCCAGCTTGTCAAAGCGGGCAAAGAGCTCGTTGAGCAGCTTCACGAGCTCCTGGGCACTGCAGGCAGAAGACAGCTGGGTAAAGCCCACGATGTCGGCAAAGAGGATGCTGCGTGAGGAACGAACCATGGGGGTGAGGCTCCAGGCAGCGAGGTGTGCCCGCTCCCTCTCCAACCCACAGGGCAGCCAGGATCAGGGTGGGAGAAGGTCCTCCCTCACCTCCTCCAGGGCAGTGAGACCCTGGCCCTTCCAGGTAAAGTCAGGGCTCTGACCTTGCACTTGTCCTAGTGGACCTCCCCCTGCAGGCATCCCTCCCTGTGGTGCCTGGGGACCACCCCACACTGCCCGCTCCTGCCCGGGCTGAACTCATCCTTCTTCCTAGAATCAGAGGTCAGGGCTCTAGCCCCAGTGCTGGCCCCGAACAGCTGGGTGACCTCACAGGAGTCCCTTCCCCACTCTGGGTGATGTCTGTTCTGGGTGATGTCTGCCTGGTGAGGACCAGGCAGCCTAGAACACACTGTAGCTTAAACACCTGCCGGCAGCTTCTCCCGCCGGGTTGATGAGTGCCGTGGGGAGCCTCGCTTCTAGTCCCTGGAAAACCTCTCGAAGCCCACAGCGCCTAGTGGGTCCTGCAAAGACGCAGCCCTCCACAGCCTGCTCTGTCATCAGAGCCCGCACCCCGGCCGGCGTACCTGACGTTCTCATGGCGGTACATGTACATGGTGTTGAACTGCTGCTGGTCCTTCTGGCTCTCGTCTTTCTTCATGTCTTTCAGCATCTCGTCAGCCACGTGCTTGGGCAGGATGGAAAGCATGAGGTTCTCCTGTGAGGGACAGGAGAGGGTCAGAGGCAATGGTAGGGCCTGCTAGGGGCAAGTTCAGATAGTTCTTGGAAGATACGCCCCGATCCTGGTGAGAAACATGAGCCGGGAACCACACGCTGCCCTCCAGAAAGACCTCACAGACCTGCCTCGGGAACAGCCAGGGATCTGGGACAGGCAGCTTCTGGCCCTGACAAGGCTGAGGGTGGCAATGGCCCCTTCAGAGCAACTGAGGGGAGCCAGAAATGCAGTGAAGCATCCTAAATGTGGCTCTGTGCTCAGCATCCTCGTGCCACAAGAAGCGCAACAGTCCTGCATGTGCTGCTGTACCATGAGTGCTCCCGGTAGGAACCCTGTGGGGTCACCTCAGCCACCCGCCGTGGCTGCACAGAGCCATCGCTCACGAAATTCTGCTTTGACCCGATCAAAGACTGACAGCAGACCAGGCACCACACAAGGTGCCAGCAACACAAAACCAGCAAGAACGTCCACCTCAGAGAGCGGAGGGTCTCACCGGGACACAGGTAAGCATGCCCAGTGCAGCATGGCAAGTTCTGTGCCCAGAAAGAGAGCAGAGGACTGCGCAAGAGTGAAGCAGGGGCCGAGGTCGGCTGGGGAGGAGACATCAAGGAGGCCTTCCTGAAGGAGCCTTGGCCGAGCCCAAGACACGACGCTGAGAGCACTCCTGTCGGAGGCAGCCATGTACACAAAGTCACAGACACACGCAAAGCACACCAGGGTCCTTCAGGGATTTCCATGGAGGTAAAAACAGAAATTGGCTTGAGAGGTGGGCATGGTTTAGATCAGGGTCAGCAAACTGTGGCCTGTGGGCTCGATCTGACTGCTGCTGTCTTTCTTTTTTATATAGCGTCTTGCTCTGTTGCCCAGGCTGGCGTGCAGTGGTACAAACATGGCTCACTGCAGCCTCAACGTCCTGGGCTCAAGTGATCCTCCCACGTCAACCTCCCAAGTAGCTTGGAGTACAGGCATGCATCGCCACACCCAGCTAATTTCTACATTTTTTGTAGAGACAGGGTCTTGCCATGTTGCCCAAGCTGGTCTTGGACTCCTGCGCTCAAGCCATCCTCTTTGTTTTCATCAAGTTTTCCTGGCACCCAGCCATGCTCATTGGTTGACATATTGTCTCTGGCTGCTTTAACACTCCAGTGGCAGAGTGGGGTAGAGGCGACAGAGACCGTGTGGCCCACAGAGCCAAAAGTATTTACTATGTGGCTCTTGTCAGAAGAGGTTCATGGCTTGAGTGGTACCGGTCTCTGGAACGGGGAACAGAGGAGGAGCGGCAGGTGTGAGGGCAAAGACAGGGTTTGGTTCTGCAGCGCTGTGGGGCCTCTATGTGGGCACCTGCAGGCAGTGCTCAGGAGAGTGGGCTGAACCATCTGCCCTGGAAGCCATGGGTTAGATGAGCAGTAGGGAGAGAAAACCAGGGACAGAACGTGGTGCTGTGGAGGCAAAGCCAGGGGCGGGAGGCCCAGCAGGGAGCCGGTCAAGAGGGCAGCACTGTCCCCGTCCCCGAGGGGAGGACGGTGGATGATGGCGTCTGGTGAAGGACGGTGGGGGGCACTTGGGGGAGAACCCCAAGTTGAGGTTTTGCAGGATGGAAACTGTAAAAGGCCAAGGGGCATGAGAACTGGCTCATGGCGGGGACGCAACTAAAGAAAGTGTGTCCAGAGAAGGGTCAAGATACCAATGAAACCACAGCAGGCACAGGCAGAGGCCAGGGAACTGGAGGGCAGAGATGTGGCTGGAGGACAGGTGGCCACTGACCCTCAGGGTGGAGGGCTTCCGGGTGGTTAGGCCCGTGTTGCCATGGGGTCGGCTGCTGAAAGGCGGGGAGTGCGTGGGCAGGGACTCAGGATGCCCAGGAGCTCCGTATCTAGAGTGCAGATCCCAGAGATTACCACCCTGAGTCCAGGGTGGCCAGAAAACCTAGAACTAGTGGCTTGGTCCTCAGCAATCAGGGCCTGACTGGATGGCTGCAGATCCCAGGTCACAGGGGCAGCAGCCAGGGACTTTGCCTCCTGACAAGGTCTGGGCAGGGGAGCAGGCCCCACTGCTCCAGCTCTGCTGAGTTCAGGGGTCCCTGAGGCCCGAGAGAAGTCAGCTCATCCTGCATGTCAGATGCGCCTGCTCTGGAGCAGGAGGAGGTGGTGAAGGCTCAACTCCACTCCTCAGGGTGGAGCTGCCAAGTGGTCCCCAGAGTCTGCTGTTGTACTCGGGCCCTCAGCACCTGATAAACCAGAGGCCTCCCTTGGGAGTATCAGCTCTGCTATAGGTCCCCGTCGTCTACACTCTGTAGCTTCATGGGGAGAATTTACCACCTTTCTTACAGGAAATCACACCATTAGGACAAGGTAAGCATGCCTAGCAGGCACTGGCCCCTGCCTGAAGCGGTTACAGTGGTTTTGCTCTTTGATATGGTTTGGCTGTGTCCCTACCCAAATCTCAACTTGAATCATATCTCCCAGAATTCCCACGTGTTGTGGGAGGGACCCAGAGGGAGGTAATTGAATCACGGGGGGCCGGTCTTTCCCGTGCTATTCTCGTGATAGTAAGTCTCACGAGATCTGATGGGTTTATCAGGAGTTTCCACGTTTGCTTTTTGTTCATTTTCTCTTGGTGCTGCCATGTAAGAAGTGCCTTTCGCCTCCCACCATGATTCTGAGGCCTCCTCAGCCATGTGGAACTGTAAGTCCAATTAAACCCCTTTTTCTTCCCAGTCTCAGGTATGTCTTTATCAGCAGCATGAATATGAACTAATACAGTAAATTGGTACCAGTCAAGTGGCACGTTGCTGAAAAGATACCCAAAAATGTGGAAGTGACTTTGGAACTGGGTAACAGGCAGAGATCGAAACAGTTTGGAGGGCTCAGAAGACAGGAAACTGTGGGAAAGTCTGGAACCTCCCAGAGACTTGGTGAATGGCTTTGACAGAAAAGCTGATAGTGATATCAACAATAAGGTCCGGGCTGAGGTGGTCTCAGATGGAGATGAGGAACTTGTTGGGAACTGGAGTAAAGGTGACTGTTACGTTTTAGCAAAGAGACTGGTGGCATTTTGCCCCTGCCCTAGAGATTTGTGGAACTTTGAACTTGAGAGATGACTAGGGTATCTGGTGGAAGAAATTTCTAGGCAGCAAAGCATTCAAAACGTGACTTGGGTGCTATTAATGGCATTCGTTTTAAAACGGAAACAGATATAAAAATTTGGAAAATTTGCAGCCTGACTATGCGACAGAAAAAGAAATCTCATTTTCTGAGAATTCAAGCTAGCTGCAGAAATTTGTGTAAGTAACGAAGAGCTGAAAGTTAATCACCAAGAAAATGTGGAAAATGTCTCCAGGGCACGGCAGTCACCTTTGCAGCAGCCCCTCCCATCACAGGCCCTGAGGTTTAAGAGGAAAAAGTACTTTCGTGGGCCAGGCCCAGGGTGCCCGTGCTGTGTGCAGCCTAGGGACTTGGTGCCCTGTGTCCCAGCCACTCCAGCCATGACCGAAAGGGGCCAATGCAGAGCTTGGGTTGTGGCTTCGGAGGGTGCAAGCCCCAAGCCTTGGCAGCTTCCACGTGATGTCGAGCCTGTGGGCACACAGAAGTCAAGAATTAAGATTTGGGGAACCTCTGCCTAGATTTCAGAAGATATATGGAGATGCCCAAGGAAAAGTTTGCTGCAAGGGCAAGGCCCTCATGGAGAACCCCTGCTAGGGCAGAGTGGAAGGGAAACGTGGAGTCGGAGCCACCACACAGAGTCCCTACTGTGGCACTGCCCGGTGGAGCTATGAGAAGAGGGCCACCGTCTTCAGAGCCCAAAATAGTAGATCTACTGACAGCTTGCACCATGCGCCTGGAAAAGCTGCAGACCCTCAACGCCAGCCTGTGAAAGCAGCTGTGAGGGAGGCTATACCCTGCAAAGCCACAGGGGCAGAGCTGCCCAAGACCACAGGAACCCGCCTCTTACATCAGCGTGACCTGGATGTGAGAACTGGAGTCATCACAGGAGATCATTTTGGAGCTTTAAAATTTGAGCTCCAAAGAAGCCCCACGGGATTTTGAACTTGCATGGGGCCTGTAACCCCTTTGTTCTGGCCAATTTCTCCCATTTGGAATGGCTGTATTTACCCAATATCTATACCCCCATTGTATCTAGAAGTAACTAGCTTGCTTCTGATTTTTTTTTTTTTTTTTTTTTTTTGAGAGAAAGTCTCGCTCTTGTCCCCCAGGCTGGAGTGCCATGGTGCGATCTCAGCTCACTGCAACCTCTGCCTCCCCGGTTCAAGCAATTCTCCTGCCTCAGCCTCCTGAGTAGCTGGGATAACGGGTGCTCACCACCATGCGCGGCTAATTTTTGTATTTTTAGTAGAGACAGGGTTTTGCCATGTTGGCCAGGCTGGTCTCGAACTCCTGACCTCAGGTGATCCACTTGCCTCGGCCTCCCAAAGTGCTGGCATTACAGGCCACCATGTCTGGCCACTTGCTTTTGATTTTACAGGCTCATAGGCAGAAGGGACTTGCCTTGTCTCAAATAAGACTTTGGACTATGGATTTTTGGGTTAATGCTGAAATGAGTTAAGACTTTGGGGGACTGTTGGGAAGGTATGGTTGGTTTTGAAATGTGAGGACATGAGACTTGGAGGGGCCGGGGGTGGAATGATACGGTTTGGCTGTGTCCCCACTCAAATCTCAACTTGAATTCTATCTCCCAGAATTCTCACATGTTGTGGGAGGGACCCAGAGGGAGGTCACTGAATCATGGGGGCCAATCTTTCATGTGCTATTCTCGTGATAGCGAATAAGTCTCACGAGATCTGAGGGGTGTATTAGGAGTTTCCGCTTTTGCTTCTCATTTCCTCTTTTTCCACCATGTAAGAAGTGCCTTTCACCTCCCACCGTGATTCCGAGGCCTCCCCAGCCATGTGGAACTGTAAGTCCAATTAAACTGCTTTTTCTTCCCAATCTTGGGTATGTCTTTATCAGCAGCATGAATGTGGACTAAGACACTCTTATTCTTCCATTTCCGCAGTGATGTCTCTTCACTGTTAACCTCAAGCGTGGCATTACAGCTCAGGAATGAGAAGCCAAAGGAACCCCAGTGTGTCCTGCCCTGGTTCCACCTAAGCCTGGGAAGTGGCATCTGGTTCTCCCAGGGCCCTGCAGCCCAGGAAGAGCAACCTGGGCAACCTTGGTGCTTGGCAACTCCCCTCCCTCTGTCAGTCGAGTGTGGCAAGAGGATGCCCAATGCAAAGACATGGGTGGAGGAGAGCTCGGTGGGACCCGAGGACCCATCTCGAAACCTAATTAACCAGACATTGTGGGAAAAAGCTCTGGGCTTGCAGAAAAGATGAACCTCTGGGAAGGTTTTCAAGAAAAG
This sequence comes from Chlorocebus sabaeus, assembly GCF_047675955.1. Lineage (NCBI taxonomy): Eukaryota > Metazoa > Chordata > Mammalia > Primates > Cercopithecidae > Chlorocebus > Chlorocebus sabaeus. Next base: position 24,511,093 of record NC_132917.1, read on the forward strand.
CCAGAGATAGGGCCCTATCAACTCTTGAGAGCTGTCTCTTAAGGCAGACAGCTGCTGGGAGTCCTGAGGGGCAGGCAGAGCTGAGGAGTCTGGAGGAGGCAGGTGGGAGGCAGCACCCACTGGGCTGGGGCTGGGTTTCTCTGGTCGGTAATCCCTGGGATCCCAGCCTGCACTGGAGTGTGCAGTCCTGGTGCGCTTGAGGCTCTCGGGGCAGGAGGAGGCAGCTGTCAGGACCATGGGTGCTGGCCTGGCTCAGCCCCCAGCCCTGCCTGCACTCACTGTGGCTACCAGGCAGGTTACTAAACCTCCCTGTGCCTTGGTTTCCTAGGCAGGAAAGCAGAAAGGACACGATTCACTGCCAACAAGCACTTAGAACAGTGCCTGGCCCACAGCAAGCGCTCACCATAGTCTAGCTGTTCCTACTGTCACATGATAGAAAGTGTGACTGAGTGACTGAGGGTGTGGAGACAGCAGGTGGCTCAGAAAGACAGGGCCTAATGTTCCTCTGGGTTTTGAAGTTGGCCAGAAGTTTTTAGGTTGAGTTCCAGTGAGATGTGCCAGGGTCGGCACAAACCCTCTGGGTCGTTCAGCCTGGCCTCAGGAGCTCTGCTTACTGCAGGTGGGACAACGAAGGGGACACAAGGAAGGGTCCTGCCTTCCATTTGAGTCTCAGCACCCCCAGCCACGTATGCATTCAGGGTGCTGCTTGGGGGAGGAGGGCGCAGATGTGTGAGGAGTGTGGGGAGGTGCGGTCAGGTGTGTGGGCAGGGAGGGACATAGAACGCGAGGTTTAAGAACGTCACAGCGCCGTGCTGGCCTCCCTCCCAGCCTACATGCAGTGGCTTCAGCAGCCACAGCCCACACAGCACACAGGCCTTTCCTGCCCGTCCCTCCCCCCCTGGCCCCGGGTCTACCTCAGAGCTCTGTCCCTTCAGAAAATCCTCTCCAGGCTCCCTTGGAACCTTGCGGACCCGAGAGTCCAATCCAGTCCTGTGGGAGTTCCATACCCCTGACCACACTACTGGTTCCCCTCCAGACACTGCTGAGCCTCCTCAGGGGTGACCCACACCTGCCTCCTCCCGGCATGGCTCGGGTCTCTGAGACTGTCTACCAATACAGAACACAAAACCAGGGCAGCCCTGGAGCCCAAAACAGGAGCCTCGGAAGGGCCACATGAGTGAAGCAGCCATGAGCTTCTCTCTTGGGGTGGGACGGGGGAATTTCCATTTTTTTCCATTATATATTTCCATAACCTTTGCTAAGAGCACATATGAGTTCTGAAAGCAGAAAATCAATGAATATCAAACTTAAAGAACAAGAAAGGGGCTATGGTTGTAAATTCAGGCTGCGAATTCCTCTGTGGTTTGTGGAAACCTTATAGTCAGCCTCAAAAAGTGAAGCAGGCCAACAGTCCACCTGGAGTCATTCTGGTAACAAGACGGGTTTTAAACAAGACGCCAGTGCACGCGGAAGAAAGGACACGTGGAACTTGACAGAGGGGAAGGGAGGAGGAGGGTCTGGGAGGCAAAGGCCCACGGGAGGAAGGGGCCCTCCCCCCACCCCCCCCCAAGCCTCAGGGCCTCTGGCAATGGCCTCTGAATGTGTCTCCCTGTGGACGGCTGGCTCCTCTGATTCAGTCCACCTTCGGCACGGTGTCTGGATGTCCTCTAAGCTGTGTCACACTGGTGCCCAGCACCCTCAGTGGCGCCCCGGTCCCCCTCACAGTGGCACTGGCCTTTCTGGTCCTGTCCCCCACTGCTCTCCCTGCGGCCCCTCAGGGTAGACGAGCTAGACCGTTTCCTCTTCTCGGTACCTCTCCCTGTCCTCTGCTTCTGGCGTCACTCTCTGTGGAACATCCCTCCCTCCCCACACCTTCGACACCCACCTCACATGTCACCTCTCCAGAGAGCCCCTGGCCCTGCCCAGGGGTGCCTGTTCCTCCCTCCTCACTGATACTCACTTGGTTGGTACCTCTCAATTGGTGCTGACCTTGTTTGCCCTTAGAGTTCAGAGATTCTAAACCCTTTCCTGGATCCTGGCCCCTTTCATGAGTGCGTGACGCCAGCTACGGACCTTCTAGAAAAATGCTCATACACACATAGAAGATCCCTGATTACCATTCCAGGGCCCTGGCTAAAGACTCTGACATCCCTTCATTTGTGTTCCTGGGGAAGGAAGGAGGCTGGGATCCAGATGACTTGTCAAATGGGTCCCACAGCGGGGGACAGGAGTGCAGGGGAGAGAGGCCACCCCTAGCAGCCTAGGATTGCTCAGGGCCCCAGGGATGATCCATGTGGCTTGGTCTCCCCAGCATGGAGGCAGAGCCTGCTCTTCCAAAGATAGCAGTTGCTATATGTTCCAAGAGTTACAAGAATGTTCCAAGTCTTTGACCCATTAATAGCTCTTCTGAGAAGTTATCCCCCCAAATCCAACAGAAGATATACGTAGAAGGTGATCTGCATTGCAGCTTGACTTAACACTTGTGGAAAAACTGTAAGTCACCCAAATACCCAGCAAACGGCTAATTAAAATGACATATCCTCTGGATGGAAGATTCTACAACCTTAAGAATGACCATAATGAAACAACAGTACTGTTTATCATGGCAACGATAAAGTACAGAGAGAAGAGCAGGGCAAAATTGTGTTCTGTGAAGCTGACACCAGGATCTTTGTGTGCATAGAAATAAAGGCAGAAGGCTATATGCAAAGAAAAAAGGCTTGTTTAACTTGGAAGACCGAATTAAGAGAAAACTTGAAACGTTTTTTCAAAGTTGCTATAGGGTGCTGGTGGTTGTTCTTTTTAAAAATACTTTTTTAAACTGGAATAAACATGGAACTTCCTGTTGCCTCCAGCTGTGATCCTATCCCTGACCTAGGCTTCTCTGGAAGGACCATAGTTTTCTTAGAAAGGGAACATCCTTCAAGGCCTTTGGGCTTGGCTCCCGATTTCCTAGTCAGCTTGGACATAACTTGAGAAGGGGGAACCTATGGCCAGGCACGAACCAAGGAGACCCACAGCCAAAACGGGGGGTGGGGGAAGGCAGTGGCCCTCCTAGGGAGCCAAATGACAGAATGGTCACCCTGCGCTGGCTTCACTCTGTAGCTCTCATGAACACAGCACCCCACCAGGTGATAGACACTATCCATGCAGTCAAAATCATCCCTGTCCTTTGCTAAAACTTCTCTATCAACCCTGTATTATCATATATATGCAATATTGTCTCAATTTTGCATATGACAAAACCTAGGCACAGAGAGATGAAGTTGTCTGTTACACATCCCGAAGGGTTAGTGGTAGACCCTGAACCCAGGGCTCTGAGACCCTGGAATGGGTGAGTTTTTGTGCTTTTCCCACTCCAGTTATCTCATCTGCTTTAATGTTGTTCTGCTACAGATGTGACGGTCCCCCCAGTGCCCAGGAGCATCGGTTAAAACCTTTCCAATAGTCCCATAGACTGTTCTTTTAAATAAACATAGAAAAGTATCCTTCTGGTCTTAAGGCTTAAAACTTCTATTTATCTGAGTTCCTTCCTCAGGAAAGGACCTTCAGGCCTCTCAAATGAAGTATTGAATAACTGAAACTCACCAACCAGATCACCACATCCAGATAATGAGACTCAGGACCCCTCATTCCTAGTGTATCCCACATTGTTCCATGTTTTCCCTGCCATGTAAACCCTGGATTTAGTAAGTCAGAGAGATGGATTCGGGACTGAGCTCCCATCTCCCCTACCGCAGCACCCGATTAAAGCCTTATTCCTTGGCAATAATTGCTGTCACAGTGATTGGCTTTCTGTGCAAGCAGCAGGACCCAGACTGAAGCCCTGGTGTTTTGTAACACAGACAGGCCCCAACAGTGCGGCTCTGGCTCTGGACACCCTACCCAGGGCTCTATGCTGCCCCGGCCTTGGGAATCAGGCAGCCCCTCCCAGTGGGTCCTCCTCACAGAAATGGCCCTGCGGCTGCCTCGGGGGGAACTTGCAACAGCCTCTGATGTGTCTCCCAGCACCCTGATCTGCTCCTCCTCTGCAATCCACTGTCCCCATGGCATCTGATGCCCTCAAAGACATCCAGTGGCTGCCACTGCCAGACACCAGGCAGGGGTCGGGGGTACAGAGGCAGTGGTGGTGGCAGCTCCTGGAATCCTCCCTGGGACCCACATTGAGCAAGGGGGAGGAGGAGGGGGAAGAGGGGAGGGGGAAGAGGGGAGGGAGGAGGGGGGAAGGGGAGGAGAGGGGGAGGAGGGGGAGGGGGAGGGAGAGGGGAAGAGAGGGGAAGAGAGGGGGAGGAGGGGGAGGGGAGGGGGAGGAGGGGGAGGGGAGGGGGAGGAGGGGGAGGGGAGGGGGAGGAGGGGGAGGGGAGGGGGAGGGGAAGAGAGGGGAAGAGAGGGGGAGGAGGGGGAGGGGAGGGGGAGGAGGGGGAGGGGAGGGGGAGGGGGAGGAGGGGGAGGGGAGGGGGAGGGGAGGGGGAGGGGGAGGAGGGGGAGGGGAGGGGGAGGAGGGGAGGAGGGGGAGGAGGGGGAGGAGGGGGAGGGGAGGGGGAGGGGAGGGGGAGGGGAGGGGGAGGGGAGGGGGAGGGCAGGGGGAAGGGAGGGGGAGGGCAGGGGGAGGGGAGGGGGAGGAGGGGGAGGAGGGGAGGGGGAGGAGGGGGAGGGGAGGGGGAGGGCAGGGGGAGGGGAGGGGGAGGGCAGGGGGAAGGGAGGGGGAGGGCAGGGGGAGGGGAGGGGGAGGAGGAGGGGAGGAGGAGGAGGAGGAGGAGGGGAGGGGGAGGAGGAGGAGGGGGAGGAGGAGGAGGGGGAGGAGGAAGAGGGGAGGTGGGGAAGAGGAGGAGAAGGAGGGTGCTGCCTCCATGGCTGCATCCCCACCCTGTGGCCTAAGGACACTGGTGGGTCACCCATCCTCCCTGGCCTCACTGCCCTGCGCTCCTCCTCACAGGCCGAGGAGAGGAGAGGCCCACGTGGCAAAGCCCTGTCTCAGAGCAGGCATGAGTGGCTACCGTGTACTCAGAAAGTACCTAACTGGGCTGAATGTGAGGGGCCTGAATCTAGGACAGCCCTGGACCTCGACAGAGGCCTGCTGCTCCCCAACGCCCACAGGAGGCCCCTGCTTGCCTCTCCATGCGCCAGGAGCCGCTGCCCAAGGACCCGAACTGCTGACGCCCATGGAAACTCAGGTCGCCCTCGTCACTGCCACACAAAGTGGCCAAGCCTGTGCGGGGGACGCAGCCCTGGTTCAGCTGAGCCCATCGCCAGGACTTCAGGCTGCCCTACCCAGAGTGTGGCTGGTGGGGCTGTGGCCTCAGCATTACCCGTGCTCATCAGGGTGGGGAAGCCACGGACCTTGAGGAACATACATGCACTTGAAGCTTGCGAAGTGTCTCTTGAGGAACAAGATTTGAAGGAAAAAAAACTTAGGGGAAAGGAGCAGCTGCAGGGTGCGCAAGCGTGTGTGCATGTGTGGAGGGGTGTTATTTGTACAACATTCTTAAGAGTCTACCTACTAAAGGCACTGCCTCCAGCCATATCAAACTAGGAGGCAAAACCTGCAACCGAGGACTGGTGGGGTAAGGAAGCAGCAGAAAACATGACCCTCAAAGCCAGTGCGACGCGCTTCGAGGTAGAAATGGCTGTGCGCCTCAGGACACGACGTGCGGCGACCTCGCCCCTGTTCCCGAAGCCCAGGGATGGCACAGGACCCCACTGTGAGGAGCTGCTGCAGGGGAAGGTGCAGCGGGGCAGTGCCCAGGGGGCAAGGGTTACTTGGCAGCTTCCATATTCTTTGTATGTTTTCTTTTCCTGTAATCCTTTTTTATTGTTACAATTGTTTTATAGTGTGATTTTCAGAACTTTATTGAAACGTGCCCCATCTTTTTCTTTTTGAGACAGAGTCACTCTGTCACCCAGGCTGGAGTGCAATGGCGCAATCTCGGCTCACTGCAACCTCCACCTCCCAAGTTCAAGTGATTTCTTGCCTCAGCCTCCCGAGTAGGTGGGACTACAGGTGCCCACCACCACACCCGGCTAATTTTTATATTTTTAGTAGAGACAGGGTTTCACCATGTTGGCCAGGCTGGTCCAAAACTCCTGACCTCAGGTGATCTGCCCACCTTGGTCTCCCAAAGTGCTGGGATTACAGGCGTGAGCCACATGCCCAGCCACTGTGCCCCGCCTCTTGAAAGCTCCTGGCACTGGGCATTCCATCGCTATTCAATGCCCATCACTGAACATCACTATTCATACACACTGAAAAAGTATATACTGAACCTGTATATACAATGAATATAGCCATTGAATAAGGATATATAATAATCAGTACACAATTGAATGGTGATATTCATCATGGTGTGAATTCTTGTGATCAATTTCAGGCCCCTCTGGTGTTGTCTCTCCTTTATAAAAATTACTTAAAGACACAGAGGCCACTTCTCCCAGGACTGCACTTGTTCAGCCTGTGGCGTCTTGAAGCTGTGGCCTGTGGTGGCTTCACTCTTGGACTGTGACTTTTGGTTGGGGAGGTGGCAGGGTTCCAGAGAACCGGACTGTGGAAAAAGGACCCTTCCTTCATTTGAAGCTTTTTATCTGATGGCCTGGACTAAACAGAGGAGTATCCGTTGAGTTAAGATAGTAATGACTAATCCCAAAGGTGGCTTTGCTGAAGAAACAAAGCATGTTTAAAATCAGAACATCTGTCAGAGGAGCGGCCACATCACCCCTGGGTTTTGGGGGGTAGAGCAAAGCTTACTGGTCTGGGGTTTGGCTGCAAAGGCCCCCATGCCCTGGGCAGGCACTTCACCCTGGGGGCTTCATTCCTCATCTATAAAATGGGTGTCTCGGCCGGGCGCGGTAGCTCACGCCTATAATCCCAGCACTTTGGGAGGCCGAGACAGGCCGATCACGAGGTCAGGAAATTGAGACCATCCTGGTTAACACGGTGAAACCCTGTCTCTACTAAAAATACAAAATAATTAGCCGGGCGTGGTGGCAGTTGCCTGTAGTCCCCGCTACTCGGGAGGCTGAGGCAGGAGAATGGCATGAACCCAGGAGGCGGAGTTTGCAGTGAGCCAACATCGTGCCACCATACTCCAGCCTGGGCAACAGAGCGAGACTCCGTCTCAAAAAAAAAAAAAAAAAAGGGTGTCTCTTAGGCCTCTTTGTTTAAAGTGTAAATCCTTCCAGAAGACAAACTGCTCAGGAGATATAGAGGATGTATTTAGAAATGTGTGGCCGGTGTGTCACTGGGACAAGTGGCTCATGTGGTTTTTGCTCTGCTGAAATCTGGTGCAACATACAGGATGAAATTCAAAAGGGATAGAGGTCATAGTCTCTACTTGAGTCCCCAAAACCAACTGCAGGAGAACACAATGGGAGAGGCACAGCGTACCAATATTGTGGGGGGTAAAGCAGAGACATCTACCATTTGAGATGCTGTTAGATTTAAAATGAATTCCCAGGCCGGGCATGGTGGCTCATGCCTGTGTGGGTGGATCACTTAAGGTCAGGAGTTTAAGACCAGCCCGGGCCACATGGTGAAACCCCATCCTTACTAAAAATTCAAAAATTAACAGGGTGTGGTGGCGGGCACCTGTAATACCAGCTACTCGGGAGGCTGAAACACAAGAATCGCTGGAACCCGGGAGAGAGAGGCTGCAGTGAACTGAGATCGCACCACTGCACTCTAGCCTGGGTGACAGAGCGAGACTCCATCCCTAAAAACATAAAACGAATTCCCAGCATAAAGTAGCTGCCTGAACAAGCCCCTTGGCTCTGGGCTGTGTCACAGAAAATAAGGGCCCCGGTCCAGCTCAACCAGGCTTCGTCCTTAGCCCCACGTCCTCCTACCCACTTCTTAGGAAGCTATCTTTAAGTCCGAGGAAAGCTGCTGTGTAGAAAAGGGACAAGACTTGCTTTGGAGGCCCCAAGAGAGAAAGCTAATGAGGAAAGGCTGCTGGGGAACAGGGTGCTGCTGTCAGAGAAGGAAGAATTTTTAGAGTCAAACAGTTCAAAGAATGTGCTGCCCTGAGAGGTGGTAAACTCCCATTCCCAGAAACAGAGAGAGAAGACCGTGGGAGGAGCCAAGCACAGGGGGAAGGCTGGCCCGGAGGAGGGGGGTGCGACCAACCCTGGGGGTTGAGGCCTGGGTGCTGAGATGTGGCTCTGCATAGAGAGGAAGGAGGGTAAAGTCTTCAGGCTCTTCAGGCCTCAAGTCCTTGATGGTTATCCTAAAAATACAGCATGGTAATAAAAGTCAAGGCCCTGACCCTCTCTGGGAAAAGAATCAACATCCAGAGAAAAAACAAGCCCTGAAAGTTCCTAATAGGTTCCCTGGGTAAAGCAAGAACCTGCCCAGATCCTGGGAAGAAGCAACCAGGCCTGCCCTGGACAACGTGCAGGCCTGCGGTGGGGTAGAGGGTGGAGAAGGACCCGGGGCAAGATGCCGGGCCTGCTGGGCTGGGATCTCAGCCGAAAGCAGAGTTGTTGAGTTTCTCAGGTGGGCTGTGAGCCCCACCACCCCAGGGCAATCTGTCGGCATGGCCTCCACAGGGCTCCGAGAAGGAACCACCCAAGCCCCCTTCTACTCAGGGGTGACTCCTGCCAGGCCTTAGTTCGCACTGGCTTAGGACCGAGGTGGAAGGAAGCGGCCAGCACTGTTCGGGGTCTCCGAGCTGTTACAGCTGCGGCTCTGATGAGGCATTCAGGAGTTAATTACAGCAAGGAGGCCAGGAGGGATTTGGATAAATGAGGTTGGCTGGTGAGAAGCTAAGTTTCTACAACATCCTTGTAAGAGGGAGACAGGTTGAGAGAGACCCACAGTGCTCAGGTGGCTGGGAGGAGTGTGAACGTGGAGTGTGTTTATGTGTCCATGTGTGAGCGCTTGCACATGTACACACAAGCATCTGCATGTACGTGTCTACTGTCTACAGTGTCTGCATGAGGCATGTATATGAAGTCTGCTTGTCTGTAGGGTGGGTGTGTCCGTGTGTATTCACGTGTCATAAATGCCATGTGCTTGAGTACACACAACAAATACATGTCACTGTAACCCATCACAGGCTGTGAGCATACCCACAGATGTTTCACAAACCAGTCTGTCTTGGTCCCGATTAATCCAGATTCTTAGAGTGTCCAGCCAATTTGGAAGTCAAAAAGTCACTGCACCCCACCAGGGTATCCATCATGGCCTGATTACCCAAGCAGAGGTGGCTGTGGAAGCAGGGAATGAAGAGAAGGACCGGGCCTAGTAACTTTGGGAGGCCAGAGCCCAAACAGCTCACCTCTCCCTAATGAGGGGACGAAGGACCACACTGTGTGAAATCTGGAAACTCCAATACTGCTGCCATTTAGACTAGGGGGCCCATGTGTGCTGCCCCTGCCCAAGAGATATGTTCACCACCTCAGTCACTCGAAGAAGTCACTGGTCATCGATGCATGTCCCTGAGCTAAATGCTGGGAAGGTCAAAGGTAAACAGTACTCCAAAGAGCTTGGATGGGTGGGGCAATGGTCACATGGGGACAGACTCATCTTCCAGGGCCAGAGTTCTTCAGTCTTCAGCCAAATGCTGTGGGAATGTAGAGGAGGGAGGAGCTGCCTGACTTTAAAAGTCAGCATATTTGGAAACAAGACCTCCAGCATGAGAACAGGCACCAGGCCAGTGTCCCCAGAGTAACAGGCCCCAAGAGAAGCAGGGCCACATTTAATCTCAGTGTTGGCGGAGCCAGACTAACGAGCCAACAGGCCATGTCATCTGGAACAGTGAGGGAAATCACACAGAGCTCTTACCCTGCCAGAGCGGGAGAGGCGACGCTGAACACGTGGGACTTCGGGTCACTGGCCTGGCCTCCTGTGCAGTCCCCAGAGACGGGGGCCACCGTGTGGGCCAAGGTGACTGCAGTCTCAGGAGACAGCCCACTGGGCTCAAAGATGGCCACGTGTGTGGTACCTGGAGTCCTCACCATGAATATCTGGCAAAGAGCAGGTACTCCTTAGAGGTTTGATGAGTTAACAAGCTGTCAACTAGGAGACCTGGCCAAGGGGCAAGGCACCATCCTCTAGGATGGCGCTAATAGAACTTCCTGCGATCACAGAAATGTTCTGTATCTTCGCTGTCCAATATGACAGCCACCAGCCACATTTAGCTATTGAGTGCATGAAATGTGGCTAGTGCTACTGAAAGTGACTTAAAATTTAATTAAATTTAATTAATTTAAATAGCCACATATGACAAGCGGCTACCATATTGCTACCTAGTACAGTTCTAGAACACTGTCATCACAAGTGCTGTGCCAACTCTGATGGGCAGAGAGCAGCTGCCTGGAGCCCTGTGTTGAGAAGGATGCAGAGGGTTCGTATCTGTGATTGGCGGGAAGTGCGCTTGCAATGTCTGCCACAGTAGCAAACACCACCTGCTTCTGTCCTTGACCCAGATGCAGCAACTCAGTACCACCCTGGGCATAAAGGCCCAAGAAAATTAAATTAAACAGACAAAATTTCCACCTTTACCCGTGGCACTCCCTAAACTCCTTCCTCTGCTTTTTCTCCACAGCCCTTCCTAGCTCCTGACATAGCACATACTCATCTGTTTAATGTGTGTTGCCCGCACTAGAATCTGTTCTGCTCACAACTGTATCCCCAGTACCTAGAAAAGTGCCTGAAATACTTGTGGTCTGAATGGTTTTGTTTGTTTTTGAGACAGGGTCCCACTGTCTCCCAGGCGGGAGTGCTGAAGTGCAATCACAGCTCACTGCGCCTTGATCTTGCTGGGCTCAGGTGATCCCCCTGCCTCAGCCTCCCAAGCAGCTGAGACTACAGGTGCACACCACCACCAAGCCTGGTTACATATTTTTAAGTTTTTTGTAGAGACAAGGTCTTGCCATGTCTGGTGTTGGACTCTGGGCTCAAGAGGAGGTAAGTACTCAGCTCAGTGACCTAGCTAGAATGTGAATGCAAGTCTTACTCGCAGCCTTTGTTGCCAGATCGTTCCATTTTCTAAGCGAGTCAAAAATCCAGGTTTTTATCTAGAATGTACAAATGTTTAAGTAATAGAAAATGTTAACACTCTGGGAAGGTCAAACAAAACAGATACCCACAGGCCAGCTATGGTCCAAGGACTACCTAACTGATTCTTCCTGTAAGCAGATCTCCCACATAGAGCCAGGAGGAAGTGCCAGCTAGTAAATGAGAGATCTCATATTAAATGGAATAATAAAACGAAAACACCATCCAGGCCTGGCACAAAGTAAACGTTCAATAAAACTACACTTATTACTAACAAAACTTCATTCTTACAGCCAGATAAATATAAAATGCGCCACAACACTGGCCACAATGGACAATTCTACAACTGTTTGGAGAAAAATTCTGCTGGAGGATGTGGCAAAAGCTTAAGACCTGCCACAGCCCAGCAGAGCCCAGCTCAGAGGCCACACAGCCCATGCATGGGCCGTCAGCAGGACTGTCTTCACCAGCTCTGCTCATGTCCACCCTGACACAGCCAACATCCTCCCACTGCCACCAGGAACCCACCACTGCTTTAGGACAACCTGTTTTCGCTGGGTTCATCATCTGCATTATCTAACATGTGGATTTGTTTTGCTAAGTCCTGGAATGTTGAAATGAAGAGCATTCTGTGACATCCAGGAAGTGAGAGCTGGAACCAACAGAAGGACCAGTGCCTACTTCACATCGTGAGGAACACACCTGGCTTTTCTCACACCGACAGGCATTTGAGGCTAAAAGAAAAACTAAAAATATGAGATATCTTTGTGGGTGGTTCTGTGAAGAAGTTAAGATAGCGAGTACAACGCAAGGCTGATATTGCGGGTGGGCACATGTCTGTGTGTCCCCTGTGAAGCAGACAGTGGGCTGGACCCATTACATTAGACGCCAAGAAAGCCATGATGCAGCCGTGGTGCAACGAGCAAGATGCAGAGCAGCTATGGATCCAGAGGCAGAGGCACAGCCCTCCCACCAGACACCAGCCTCGTCTCCTCTTCCCACTCTTAGTGGTCCCCCAGCCCCAACCTCACTGTTGCCAGGATAACAGTGGCATGGTGGGGCCTGGCACTAGAAGCCCAATCCCAGGCCAAGAGGCAACCAGCCTCTGGCTCCAATTCCCCTCCCCTCTACCAAGCGCCTATAAGAACAGGGCTCAGGGTTGATGACACCTTGTCTTCAGAGCATAAGGTCTTGAGGGAAACAGTGACCAGGCTTGGGCAAATGTCACAGAGGAAGGACATTCAGAAAAGCAAGAGATACACTCTGAGCTTAGGAAATGGCAGCCTCCCAGCATTCCAAGCTCCAGGGCTCCCCGGAGAGGGGTCTGATGCTTGTGGTCAATGGGCGGTTCTTCCCTGTAAGACCAGCACGAGGGAAAAACACCATTCCTACTCACAGGTGACCCTGCATGTGGGTTAAAGCAGGAGATGTGGGGAGAGGCAGCTGTGCTCTCTGTGCAGTCCAAGACCTGAATGGACACCCACCCAGCGTCCACCTCAGCCCGCTCCCCAGGGTCCCATGGGTGAAGACGGGGATGGTTTTCTGCCCTAGACCCTGTGCAGTCTGCCCTGGGTTCTCCCTCTATGTGCCCCAGCTGCAGCCTCCTCCTGTCTGAGGGTGGGCACTGTGGACGGTCCTCGACTCCCCGAGGGAGGACCTGGCACAGGGCCAGTTGACCACACAGGATGTGTGTGAAGGAAGCACAGGCCTGCCCATCATCCCTCCATCCTCCCACATCCTCCATCAACCACGTTCCGATCCCTGGGAAGTGATTCTGAGTATGATTCAGAGAGGCTCAGTTCTGTAGCTCCACCTGGCAGCAGGTGTGTGCTGAGTGGGTTTTCTGGGTGCCACCTGTTGCCAGGTGGCGGCTGGGGTGCTTAGCAACCCTCAAGGTCCCCAACTAACCCCTGGAGTGTGGTCACGCGGGAATAAAGACAAACAACTCCAGTTCTTTCCTCTGGGCCTCCTGCTCTACCCTCACATGCCCACAGAGCCAGGAAGCTGGACCAAGGCCAGCGTGCACCCCGGCGGCCCCGCACCAGAGGGAAGCATGATGGCACTGCCTACGAAGCCAGATATGTGCTCGGCAGAGGCAAAGAGGATGCTTTGCATGCCAGGGCTGCACCGAGAACTCCAAATCCACAAGGCCTCAGTACAGGGCAGGCTCCGCTACCCCCCTGCAGGAGACTGGAGCCAGGGAGGTTAAAGCAGTGAAGCCACTGGAAGCTGAGACCCTTGCATTACGCAAATGCTCTGTTGCCTCAATGCCCTTTGACACATGGACACGCTCACCCCAGTGAGGAGGCGGAAGGGGATGCCTGTGCTTGAGGGACTGCCGCCTTGCCCTCCTGGACCATGGCTGGCTGCCCACCCATCCAGGAGATGACTGTCATTAGCAGGAGGCTGGTCATCTTCATAACAGAAGGTACAACTTCCCAGGGGATGGCAACAGAGAAAGCAGGCTCAGGTCACCAGCGCATCCCTCCACCTCACTTCACAGCAGAGGAGGAAGCTGAGGTCCAGCAAGGAGACACCTGCTGGGACAGCCACATGGCCGGTGCTGCCCTTCAGCCGCATACTCTCAAGGCAGCTTAGAAAACAAGATAAATGGCCAAGCACTGGGCTCATGCCTGCAATCTCAGCACTTTGGGAGGCTGAGGCAGACAGATCACTTGAGGTCAGGAGTTTGAGACCAGCCTGGCCAACATGGCGAAACCCCGTCTCTACTAAAAATACAAAAATTAGCTGGGTGTGGTGGTGGGTGCCTGTAGTCCCATCTACATGGGAGGTGGAGGAAAGAGAATCGCTTGAACCTAGGAGGTGGAGGTTGCAGTGAGCCAAGATGGCGCTACTGCATTCCAGCCTGGGCGACAGAGTCAGACTCCATCTCAGAAAAAAGAAAAAGAAAAAGAAAAAGCATAAAAGATAAAAGCACCTGACCAAATAAAAAGTGAGACATGGACCCTGGGCAATGAATTCTGGAAGGAGGCCACTTTTTTGCGGAGGGTAGACTAACAATATTTTTAAAGGAGACACCCAAATAATTTTTTTAAATAGAGAATTTTCTTAAAAAAGCCATTAAGCACACATGTAAGTAAGGGATAGTCTGCTGTGACATTGACCTCGAATGGCTCTTTGGAGCCATGTCCAAACCAGGTTCTGTTTCCTCTCCTACCAGGACTGTCTGCGGCCCTTTCCAAAGTGTTTTTCCGTCTGTTATCTCATTTTTATTCTCATGAGGAGCTTTTACAGGAGGAAAGTGAAACGGGGTCATGCAGCCTCTAGTACTGGCCTGCACTCAGCTCTGAAGACCCGTCAGCTGATGTTTCTGAAACGTCAAATCAGCCCAGAGCCCACGCCACTCCCAACGTCAGTCCCAATGCCTTGGGAGGGAGTGACCTCTGTCCTGGTTGGAAGAGAGAAGGGGGTTTTCTGGGTGCCAGCCAGCTCCCATCCTACCTCACCACCCTGACTTCAGCCTGTGCCTCCCCAGGGGCTGGGGGCCAGCGTGACAGCAGCTCGGAGGCCCCAAAGGGCTTTGTGGTTTTCAGACTCCTCTCTGCCTTATTTCATGTGATTCCCAAACTATCCCCTAACAATGGTATTATTTTTAATGTCATATTTCCAGAAAATTAAACTGAAGACCAGAGAGGTGAAGTGCCACCACCATACAGAGAAAGCCAGGGCTCACTGTTCCCCCAAAAATGCTAGCAGAGGCTATGGATGCAAACCCAGGTCCAGGATGGCCAGTGGGGACATCCCTCCCCAACCCCCAGTACAAACTCTGGTGTCCCCACAAGGTGAGGCTGGAGCATAGGACGGTGGGAGTGTGCTAGGGTCTGGGTCCCCTGTCCTCACATGCAAGGCCTGTCCCAGCGCTCACCAGGTCCCTTTCTATCTGATTTTAAAAATCAAGCTCAGGTCCCAGGTTTTCTTTTGGAGGAGGATGTTGTGGAAATAGCTAGAAGTGGTGGTAATACAACATGGTGAGTGTACTAAATCACTTTTAAGGGGTTTTATTATGTGCATTTTACCTCTACTAAAAGGAAAAAAAAAAAAAAAGCAAACCTGAGTTTTTTTAACTGCAAACCTAATTTATAATACCTTATTAGTTTTTAAAAATTATTTTTCAAAAAAACTCCCAGATTAAGGGAGGTTTTGGTGGCCTCTTCTACTTTTCTATATCTTCAAAATTTTATCCAACAATCCTATGATGGTAGAGAGTTTGAGTGTCTACTATGCAGGCACTGTGCTAATAACTACTTAACATTTACCTCCCCTAATATCACAGGAGAGAGGCAGAGACTCCAGTACTTAGTTCTTGGCTGCTATGCTATGTGAGAGGAAGGTGTTACATTTATTATCTCTCAATCAGGATAAAACATGGCTAGGACACTCTCAAATATCAGGACCAAAAAAAAAAAGCCTTGAAAGAATAGGCCTCTGTGATGGTTAATATACATATATATTTTTTTGAGATGGAGTCTTGCTCTGTCGCCCAGGCTGGAGTGCAGTGGCGCGATCTCGGCTTACTGCAAACTCTGGTTCCTGGGTTCACACCATTCTCCCACCTCAGCCTCCCAAGTAGCTGGGACTACAGGTGCCCGCCACCACGCCTGGCTAATTTTTTGTATTTTTTAGTAGAGACGGGGTTCACCATGTTATCCAGGATGGTCTTGATCTCCTGACCTTGTGATCCGCCCGCCTCGGCTTCCCAAAGTGCTGGGATTACAGGCGTGAGCCACCGAGCCAGGCCTTGTGATGGTTAATATTAAGTGTCAACTTGATTGGATCAAAGGATACAAAGTATTGATCCTGGGTGTGTCTGTGAGGGTGTTGCCAAAGGAGATTAACATTTGAGTCAGTGGGCTGGGAAAGGCAGACCCACCCTACATCTGGGTAGACATAATCTAATCAGTGGCCAGTTTGCTAGAATATGAACAGGCAGAAAAATGTGAAAAGAGACTGGCCTAGGCTCCATCCAGCCTACATCTTTCTCCTGTGCTGGATGCACCCAGTCCTCCAACACTGGACTTTTAAGTTCTTCAGTTTTGGAACTCGGACTGGCTCTCCTTGCTCTTCAGCCAGCAGATGGCCTATTGTGGGACCTTGCGATTGTGTGAGTCAATACTTAATAATTAACTAATAATTAACTCCCCTTTATATATATATATCTATTCCATTAGTTCTGTCCCTCTAGCGAACGCTAATACAGCCTCTATCAGTCTTTTTTCTTTGTTTTAGAGATGAAGGTCTCACTATGTTGGCCAGGTTGGTCTTGAACTCTTGGCCTCAAGCAATCCTCCTGCCTCAACTTCCCAAAGTGCTAGGATTACAGGTGTGAGCCACTATGTCAGCCTCTTTTTTATTTCTTTATAATTGTATATACTTGCCAAATACTATACAGTGTAGGCCAAGAAAACAAAGGAACTCTTCCAAACTTCAGTTTACCTGGCCGTGGCTTGAACCAAATGAGGATAAGGCAGGAAACAGCCCACAGGATGTCACTCCTGATTTGAGACCAGTTCCTTGGGGCTGGGGTTTTCAAATAGGAATCCTTCGGGGAGGGTTTCCAAAAGCAATGAGGTATTTTCTAGATAAACAAGGAAAACTTAAGTGCCTAAGTATACTCTCACTCATTGCTGGTGGAGTATAAATTGTTTGAAACTCTATAGGCAGCCAGGCGTGGTGGCTCATGCCTGTAATCCCAGCACTTTGGGAGGCCAAGGCAGGCAGATCACCAGAGGTCAGGAGTTCGAGACTAGCCTGTCCAACATGGTGAAATCCCATCTCTACTAAAAATATAAGAAAAATTAGCTGGGAGTGGTGGTGGGTACCTGTAATCCCGGCTACTCGGAATGCTGAAGCAGGAGAATAGCTTGAACCTGGAGGCGAAGGTTGCAGTGGGCTGAGATCGTGCCACTGCATTCCAACCTGGGTGACAGAGCAAGACTCTGTCTCAAAAAAAAAAAAAAAAAAAAAAAAAAAAGGAAAAGAAAAAGAGAAAAAAAAGGCACATGCCAGATTCTTCAAAAAATTAAACACAGAACTACCATATGACCTGGCAATTCCACTTTTGGGTATATATCCAAAATAACTGAAAACAGGGACTCAAACAGATATTTGTACACCCGTGTTCACAGCAGCACTATTGACAATAGCAAAGCCGCAGAAACCACCCAAATATCCAAATGAGCAAAGAAAATGTGGCACATACATGCAATGAAATATCAGCCTTAAACAGGAAAGAAATGCTGATCTACGCGACGACACAGAAGACGTCA
This sequence comes from Chlorocebus sabaeus, assembly GCF_047675955.1. Lineage (NCBI taxonomy): Eukaryota > Metazoa > Chordata > Mammalia > Primates > Cercopithecidae > Chlorocebus > Chlorocebus sabaeus. Next base: position 24,528,373 of record NC_132917.1, read on the forward strand.
TGCTAAGTGAAATAAGTCAGTCAAAACGGGACAAATATTATATGATTCCACTTATATAAAGGACCTAGTGAGGCAAATTCAGAGACACAGTAGAACAGTGGTTACCAGAGCCTGGGAGAATGGGCAGTTATTATTTAATGGGCACAGAGTTTCTCTCTGGGATGATGAAAAAGTTCTGGAAACGGACAGTGGTGATGGCTGCACGATATTGTGAATGTACTTAATGCCACTGAATTGTATACTTAATGGTTAAAATGGTAAATTTTATACTATGTATATTTTACAGTAGCTATCTATATATAATTTTTAAAATGCATATATCCTTTGATCCAGCAATTCCACGTCTAGGTTTTTATTCTTCCACAGATATACTTGCACATATATACTATAATAAATACTGCTACAAGGATATTTATTACAGCCATGTTTACAGTAGCAAAAGATCAGAAATAACCTAGAAGCCTACCAAGAGCGCAACAATAAATTATGTTACCTCTGTATAATGACTGAACACAGTCATTAAAAAGGATGTGGCAATGCAATACAGACTTGGAATGCTAAGATAGTAGGTGAAAAGATCTAGTGCCTGTAATCCCAGCATTTTGGGAGGCCAAGGCAAGGAGATCACTTGAGGTAAGGAGTTCAAGACCAGCCTGGCCAACATGGTGCAACCCCATTTCTACTAAAAATACAAAAATTAGCCGGGTGTGGTGGTGCACGCCTATAGTCCCAGCTACTCGGGAGGCTGAGGCAGGAGAATCGCTTGAAGCCAGAAGGTGGAAGTTGTGAGTCCAGGTTGAACCACTACACTCTAGCCCTGGCAACAGAGTGAGACTCTGTCTCAGAAAAAAGAAAGAAAGAAAGAAAAGAAAAGATTTAGTACAAAAGAGTGAATAGGCTACCGTGTGTGTGTGTGTGTGTGTGTGTGTGTGTGTGTGTGTAAATTCTATAAACCTCTGAAAGGGTACATTAAAAAGATAATAGTGACGGGTGATTGGTGGATGGGGCTGGATGGCTAGGGGAAATGAAGGTGGGATGACTTACTTTTCCTGGTATACCCTTTTTCATACTTTCATGATTTTATACACGTATACTTTTGCTATAGAGGATCTTACTAGCAGGCCAACCCTCCAGCCAAGAACAACTGTAAAAGCTGGATAAAATACATAAAACCCCAGCTCTTTAAAGGCAGTGGAAACAACCAAAGCAGCCAGGACTTGAGGGGCCAAGCCCTCAGGGGAAGGGAAACACAGTTCGGTCAGCCCAATGCACTCTGCTGTTTTCCCTTGGGACTGGAGAGGCTGAAGAGAGTGCAGTGAGGAGGGCTTTCAAGGGGTTGGAGAAACAAGGACTGTGAGCAAGGATTCCAAGGCAGAGAGAGCAGAGGGGCTAAGACCCCAGGGAAAGAGAACCATACTACAGTGAGTCCGACTATTCCCCTTTAGTATTTGCATGGAGCAAGAGACCAAGAATCCAAGCAGAAATTGAGAGCTAAGAGGCTAAGCTTTCGGCAGTCTCACATTGCTAAGGAGTTCAAGCTACCATGAGAAAAGGACCAGCCTTCCAGTTAAGACCCCTGAAAAGTTATTTCCTATCTGCTCCTGCTCTAACCATCTGCCACAAGAAAAGTACATCCTCCCTGGAGAGACAACATTATTCAGAACCACTACTATTTCCCATCCACAACATCTAGTATTTAATTCTTAAAAATGCCTGGAGGCTAAAGGGGGAGGATCGCTTGAGGCCAAGAGTTTGAGACCAGTTTGGGCAACATAGTGACACTCCATCTCTACAAAAACCCACTTTTTTAATTAGCTGGGCATGGTGGCACACGCCTGCAGTCCTAGCTACTCACAAGGCTGAGGTGGGAGTTTTGCTTGAGCCCAGGAGTTCAAAGATGCAGTAAGCCACTGCACTCCAGCCTGAGTGACAAAGCAAGACCTTGTCTCAAAAAAAAAAAAGAGCCAAGATGCCAAGGTTTCAACAACAAAAATGCATACCCATTGGTATTATGGTTGTCAGTCAGGAACTTTAAAATAAATGTTTAATATATTCTAAAAAATAGTTGACAAAATAGGAATACATAGGGAACTGAAGTCCAGTTTTTAAAATCAAATGGAAATTCTAGGACAGAAAAATAAATAATAATTGCAATTGATGACTCATTAGAAGAGCTCAATCACTGATCTGACAAACCAGGGGAAGATAGGATTAGTAAACTGTAGATTAGGTCCATAAAATATTGTCTGAAATGCAGAAAGAAAAAAAGATTCAGAAAAAGAAGAGATACTTCTGGAACATGGTAAAAGTGTCTAACAAGGATATTGAGTCCTAGAGGAAAGGAGCAAATGGGAAGAAGCAATAAAAAGATACTGGCTGAAAATGTTCAAAACTGACAAGGGACATCAAACCAACATTCAAGAAGCTCTGTGAATACTAAGCAGAGCAACTGCAAAGAAAACTCCCAGGCACAGCATCGTAAAACTGCTGAGAACCAAAAACAAAGAGCATTGGGAAAGCAACCACAGGAAAAAGTATGCATTAATGTAACAGGAGCAATAGTCTACCTGACAACTGGTATTTCAACAGGAATGATGGAAGTGGAAGAATAGTGAAATGATGCTTTTAAAGGGCTAGAAGTAAAAAATGGCAGCCTAGAATTCTTTATCTGCAAAAAGTCTTGGTATGATTTGAATGTGTCCGTTCAAAACTCAGGCGCTGCCAGTGTAATAGTATTAAGAGGTGGGGCCTTTAAGAGGGGATCAGGCCACGAGGACTGCTCCTTCTTTAGTAGGGTTAAGGTCCTTTTAAAAGCGCATCACACGACATTCAGCTAGCCTGCCCTTCTGCCATGTATGGACACCAGAGCAAATGCTGTGGTACCTTGATCTTGGACGTACCAGCCTCTAGAACTGTAAGTAGTAAATTTCTGTTCTTTATAAATTACCCAGTTTCAGGTATTCTGTTGTAGCAGCACAACACAGATGAAGACAAGTATCTTTCAAAAATGAAAGCAAAATAAACATACTCCTAGGTAATCAGAAATGGGGAGAATTTGATACCAAGAGATCAGCATAAAAGGTAATACTAAAGGGAATTCTACCAGAAAATGAAGCAAAGAAATGGAGAAATGAAGAGCAATTGAGAGGATAAAACTGTGGGTAGATATAAGAATATTAATGAGATAAAAATATTATATAAAATAATCATGATAAGGGCTTGTGGGGTTTAAAATGTTAGCTAAAAAACATTACACTAATAGCCACAAAGTGGGGGGCAGAGGCTTGTGAAATGAAGTTAAAAGGTTGTGAGATCCTTGCATTGACTAAAGAGGTAAGTAATAATTTGGGGCAGATGCAAATATGACATAGTTGACATTATTTCTTTTTTTTTTTTTTTGAGACAGAGTCTCGCTTTGTTACCCAGGCTGGAGTGCAGTGGTACGATCTCGGCTTACCGCAAGCTCTGCCTCCCAGGTTCATGCCATTCTCCTGCCTCAGCCTCCCGAGTAGCTGGGACTACAGGTGCCCACCACCACACCCGGCTAATTTTTTGTATTTTTAGTAGAGACGGGGTTTCACCATGTTAGCTATGGTCTTGATCTCCTAACCTCGTGATCCACCCCCCCTGGCCTCCCAAAGTGCTGGGATTACAGGAGTGAGCCACCGCGCCCGGCGACATTATTTCATTTTTAAAAGATTTTGACAGATTTGGCAGAATACACATTATTCTCAAGTGCATCAAAACTGACCACATGCTAGGTCAAAAATCAAGTTCCAACAAATTTCAAAGGCTTGAAATCAGAGTATGTTCTCTGACCAGAATAAAGCTAAAAAAAAATATAATTGTAAACAAATCCTCAAGTGTTTAGAACTTAGTGCACTTCTACATCGCCCACGGATCAAAGGCATTTCAATGAAAGTTAGTAAATATTTAAATTAAATGACATTGAAAATATGGCATATTAAAACTTGTGAGATAAAGCTCAATGTAATGAGTGACATCTGTAGCATTAAATGCATGTTTTAGGAAAAAAAGGTTGAAAATTGGTCATCTAAAGCTCTATTTTGGCTGGGCCTGGTGGCTCACGCCTGTAATCCCAACACTTTGGGAGGCCAAGGCATTCGAGACCAGCCTGACCAATGTAGTGAAACCCTGTCTCTACTACAAATACAAAAAATCAGCCGGGTGTGGTGGAGCGTGCTTGTAATCCCAGCTACTCAGAGGCTGAGGCAGGAGAATCCCTTGAACTCAGGAGGTGGAGGTTGCAGTGAACCTAGACTGCACCACTGAACTCCAGCCTGGGTGACAAAGCAAGATTCAGTCTCCAGAAAACAACAACAATAAAGTTCCATTTTAAGAAGGTAAAAAAGGACACAAATTAAGTCAAAAGGAAAAAGAGGCCATGACAAAGTTTAACTTAGAGATAAGAGGTCGTACGCAGTGGCTCACGCCTGTAATCCCAGAACTTTGGGAGGCCGAGGCGGGCAGATCACAAAGTCAGGAAATCGAGACCATCCTGGCTAACATGGTGAAACTCCGTCTCTACTAAAAGAAAATACAAAAAAATTAGCCGGGCGTGGTGGTGGGCACCTGTAGTCCCAGCTACTCGGGAGGCTGAGGCTGGAGAATGGCGTGAGCTCAGGAGGCAGAGCTTGCAGTGAGCCGAGATCTCGCCACTGCACTCCAGTCTGGGTGACAGAGCAAGACTCCGTCTCAAAAATAAATAAGAGATAAGAAATGTACAAAGAAGGCAACAAAGATTAAAGGTGGTCCGCCAAACAGGCTAAAACAAGCCTTAGCAAGACTGATTAAGAAAACTTTTAAAAAGGTACAAATTATCTTCGGTAATGAAAAAAAGGAACATCATTATACATTTCAGACAAAAGGTAAAAAGAAAATACTAAGAATGTTATGTCAAAATTTTGAAAATTTGAATGGGCATGTTTCTGGGGGAAAAAACCTCTCTAAAACCTATACAAAAGGAAATATAAAATCTGAACAACCTTATTATCTGTGATGGAAACAGAATCTTCCCCTAAAGAACACTCCAGGCCCACAGGACTTCTTCATTAGTGCTTTTTTTTAAAAAAAAAAAAAAAAAGACAGGGTCTCACTTTGTTGCCCAAGCTGGAGTGCAGGGGCACAGTCACAGCTCACTGCAGCCTTAACCTCCTGGGCTCAAGCGATCCTCCCACCTCAGCCTCCCAAGCAGCTGGGACTACAGGCATGCACCACCACACTCAGCTAATTTTTTCATTTTTTGTAGAGATGGGGTCTTGCTTTGTTGCCCAGGCTGGTCTTGAACTCCTGGACCCAAGTGATCCTCCTGTCTCAGTCTCCCAAAGTGCTGGTATTACAGGCAGAGCCACGTGCCTGGCCACACCTACAGGCCAGCCACATGCCGTGACTTCTAAATTTAAGGAATAACCCAAATTATCTTCAAACTATCAGGGGTTAGAAAGAGGGAACCTTTCTCAAATTATTTAATGAGTTGGGCATAACTGTAATACCAAACCCTGTCAAGCACATGGAAAGGAAGGAAAATGGCAGGCAGGTTTCTCTCTTGAACAGTCACAGAAGACGTAAGGAGAATGTAGGTAAACGGACACTCACAGGGGGCAGGATTCCAACCTTCCCAGTGGTAACATTCCAACCTTCCCAATGGCCGAGGTGGGCGGATCACCTGAGGTCAGGAGTTTGAGACCAGCCTGGCCAACATGGTGAAACCTCGTCTCTACTAAAAATACAAAAAAAAATTAGTCGGGCATGGTGCCAGGTGCTTGTAATCCCAGCTACTTGGGAAGCTGAGGCAGGAGAAGCGCTTGAACCCGGGAGGCAGAGGTTGCAGTGAGCCAAGATTGTGCCATTGCACTCCAACCTGGGTGACAAGACCAAGACTCCGTCTCAAAAAAAAAAAAAAAAATCTCAAAGGTTTTACATATGGGGATACTGAAGTTCAAAGAGGGGCAGCAACAAGCCCAAGGCCACACTCAGGACAGAGCCGGGCTAGACAAATTCATTCACTCAGGACAGAGCCGGGCTAGACAAATTCATTCACTCAGGACAGAGCCGGGCTAGACAAATTCATTCCACTTGGAGAATTATAGGCCCCGGCTGTGTGCCCAGCTAGGCCTGAGGATGCACCTCACCCCTCAACTCCCCCCACACCTCTGCACCTCCCCCTTCCACCTAACCTGGACCTGCTCGTCCCGGGGCCAATCTCTGCTCCGCCGGTGCAGCGTGGGCAGGCAGTGCAGAGAAGCACCAGTGTGGCCCAGGCAGGCTGCTAGCACCCTCAGGAGCCCCGGGTCACCCAGGGATGACCCTCTCTGCTGGTGCCCACACTCCTGCGCTGACCCTGCCCAGAGGGAGCATATGGCCCTGGGCGTTAGAAAGCAGGCCTCATGGCCCCGTGCAATCGGCCTACCTCTAACAAGCTCTACGGGTTACAAAGCAGTTCTGGGTTTCTCATTTGACCCTCAAGAAACCTACAGACAAAAATGTCAATACCTCCACTTTGCAGATGAGGAAAAGTGAGGCTCTGCAGGGTGGGTAACTTATCTAAATTGTCTACAAGAGAACAGCCTCAGGGTGAGACACAGGGCCTTCCTCATCACACCAGGGGCCCCCACAAGACCGTTCAGTGTGACTTAAGATGTCCTAGATTGTACAATATGAGACAGATAAGAGCGATGCAGACAGACATGCTGAAAACTGCACAAATGTTATATAAAAAGAACGCTCGCCTAGCTACGTGGTGACACGTGCATTTTTTTTTTTTTTTTTTAAGTATAGAGAACCCAGAGGGATGCCGCCACAGTGCGAGATCAGATACAAACAAGAAATGAGACAGTATAAAAAAAACCAGAAATTAAAGAATGCCTTTCAAGGGGCTTTACAAGCCAGGAAAGGAAGATTCTTTAAATATTCACAGGCCACAGCAGCTCCTCAATAACCACAGGTCACAGGGCCCAGGGGAAGGGGGAAATACGATGGGCAACTAAGAAAATCCCCTCCTATGGGGGCCTTCTGAAAGGAATGAGATTGGTAAATGGGGAGGGAAGAAAAACATCCCCAGGACAGTGAAATCGGGGACCCATCAGCTAAATGACTTAGTGTGTGCCTCGGAACAGCACTGTCTAGAGAATGTGAGTGAGGCCCGACGGTGGGGCTCCTGCAAGCCAAGGGCTCCAGAGTGGCCCCCAAAACCAAGGCCCTGTCCACCTGAGTGGCACCATCTATGAAACAGCAGTTTCAGTGCATCAGGAGCACACAGAGCCTCCTGAACACAAACGATGTGGTTCCCAGAGCAGAGAATCATAGTGTCAACCTATTGAGAGCTCGTTTTTGAAGGGAAATCAACCTATGGATAACAGGAAATTGGTGGATATAATTTCTGGAGACCTTCAAAAAGCATGTGAGATGAATCCAGGCCAAACTGTGTAAAAGCCTGAGGGACACGAGAACTGGGAGGATGGTTCGGCCATGGAAGAGACTGGAGGAAAGCCAGGAAACCGAGGCAGGGACAGCCAGGCCTCTCTCCAGATGAAGAATGTAAACGGGCATCCCCGAGGAACAGGCTGGTTTTCCTTCTTCAGCAGTGACCTCAGATGGGAAGGTAAGGGAGGGAGGAGCTCCCCTGGGTGGGGGCGTGAGGCTGACACACTTCACCCAGCAGGGCCCTGAGGCCGCAGGATGGGTCGACGCCCCACCCACAGCATGAGCAGGTGCACAGGGTGATCTGCGGTTGGACCAGCAAGAGCGGCGGGGGTGGCATGACGCGAAGGGATGCCCATGATGCCCCTGACCCTGACCTTGGTCCCGAGAAGGTCATCGGAGAAAGGAATGCAGGAAGTCATAGCTGGCTGCTTGGGCGATGCATTTCTTTAAATGGAAAAGTTTTACATTACAGAAGCAAAACAAAGCAAAGAGCAGGAAGGCAGATGAGGAGAGAGCCGGGTCAAGCAGAAGCAGATTTAAGAGTAAGAGGCTCCCTGAAGCTCAGAAGCTGTCCTCTAATGGCGAGGAGCCCAGAAGGCCAAGTTCAGAAGCAAACACCTGAACAGGGCAGATGAACGCCAAGCCTCATGGAGCCAGGGGCTGCCACTCTGGTTCCGCTCCCTCTGACAAGGCCACAGTCCCTGAGCCCAAGCTCCAGGCCAGAGGCCTCCCGAGAGCCTCACCTGCTGCTGGCTCTGCTCTTCCAGGTTCATCTTCACCTCCAGCGACTGGCGGGCCTCCAGGAAGGCCTTGCGGTGCTTGCGGTCAGCCATGTAGAAGGACATGATGCCCACAGCGATGGCGCACAGGTAGAGGACGACGTTGGCCAGGATCTGCACCCCAAGGAAGAAGAGAGAAAAGGCCAGGGGTGAAGGCATGTCTTCAGAAAAGGGGATGGAGGAGGTGGGGTGGGTGGCGACCAAAATCAAACCTCAAGTTGCCCAATGTCCAGGGAGGGGCCCAGTAGAGCCTTGGACCCCAGAGCCTCAGACACCGCCACATGTACCATGGATGGGTGGTCCACCCAGGGGCATGGCTCAAGGCCTGAAAGGCTCAAAGGTTCCACGAGGGGCACGGTGCAGGCGTTCGAGGCTGGCTGAGGGGCTGTGGTTCCCCTCCAGCTTCCCAACAAAGCAAGGCTGGCCAGTACCTGCAGCTGTGAGGACTGAGCAGACCCTTTGCCACCCATTCATTCCTTCACGCATTTGCTCCAGCAGCACTGTGCCAATTTGTCGGGAAGGAGGGTGCACAAATCCCAGGTCCCACTGAGCAGGACTGTGTAATCCTAAAAGCTCAGATGGTTTGGGATGCTGCAGGACCCCTGAAGCGGTCCCAGGCTGATTTGGTAGTCACAAAGTTTACCTTACACATGTGTCACAGGTTTCTAGTTTTCTGGGATTCACAGGTATCCTCTCCGCTAACCCCACCTGCCAGCAGGTGAGGGGTGCCCAGTACCGATACTCAGGTCTCAAGTTATTGTGGGGGTATCCGGGGACTTGAGGTCTCCTCCACTGCCTGTGAGGTCAGTGCCCTGGCTCAAAGGGCTTCTGGGGTATCAAGTGCCCGTACCCCATCCCTGGCACCCTGAAGATGCCCCAGGTGTCCCGGCCCACTTCCATAGGCTGTAGGGACTGCAGATCTGATGGTCTCCTGCTGGGGTAACCTTGGGTACAGATCTGAACATCCCAACCCTGCCTGGCGTCCAGGCCTGGCTGCTGCTACTCTGATCTTTGGCCATGACTGTGCCCCACCATGTCTGGACCAAGTGCTAATCCTTCCTGCTTCTCCAACACCACTGGCCTCAGTCAGCCTTTTCAAGCAAGGCCTCTTTCCTGGTCTGGCTCCTGCAGCTTCCCTGGTGCCAGCTCCACGCCCTTCCCCCAAGGCTGTGGCCACCCTCCCAGCCCCGGTTTCCAGATGCCTGTCTGCTAGGTGTGGTTTCTGGAAACTGAGTTTGGAGTTGAGAAATGGGATGGGAAGAGAAGCGGAAGAATTTCTCAGTTTCTGGCCTTCAGGGGAGAAAAGGTTAGCCTCATGGAGTATGGATTCTGGGGTAGGTGAAAAAGGGAAGTCAATTTTTAATTTTTTTTTTTTTTTTTTTTTTTTTGAGACGGAGTCTCACTCTGTCACCCAGGCTGGAGTGCAGTGGCCGGATCTCAGCTCACTGCAAGCTCCGCCTCCCGGGTTCACATCATTCTCCTGCCTCAGCCTCCCGTGTAGCTGGGACTACAGGCGCCCGCAACCTCACCCGGCTAATTTTTTGTATTTTTTAGTAGAGATGGGGTTTCACCACGTTAGCCAGCATGGTCTCGATCTCCTGACCGCGTGATCCGCCCATCTCGGCCTCCCAAAGTGCTGGGATTACAGGCTTGAGCCACCGCGCCCGGCCAATTTTTAATTTTTAAACAAGATGGTCTAATAGACAACAAGGGAGGCTGGTTCTGACATGAATTTTCTCGGTTCTCTTGGTTATGCCATATCCTCTCTGAACTCTGTTGTGTTTCATCAGAGCTGATCAATACTTGCCCTGAGGATCAACCACCACCACACCCGGCAGAATGTTCCTGCAGCCTCTGTGGCACTCAACAAGGGCCCGCTGCGTCATGAATCAGGAGGTCAGGCGAGTCTCAGTGCTGGTCAGCAAGTCACCAGGTGTAGATTCCCAAGGCGTCTGGTTCCAGCCTGTAATGACCTGTTGACCTCTTGGGTCTCAGCAGCCCCAGTCGCCTACCCCGTTTGTGGGGCAAGTCTGCTGGGGCAGGATAACCTGCCGCTGTCTGAGTGGTCAGTACCACATGGCCTCAGGCCACTCAGTCAACACCTGATTGGCCAAAAAGCTGCCAACATGTGTTGAAGGAGTCAAAGCAAAACCCACAGACTGTGCTGAGCTCAAGACCACCTCCACCAGCCCAGAGACCGCTCTCCTGCAGGGGCTGCGTGGCCTTGGAAGTCTGCCTGCCCCCAAGCTCACGATTCCAGAAGCCAGGAGAGCTGGGTGACAAGGTCAGGCTTCCTCACCAGGCAATACATCAGTGCCCAGGGCTGAGGGTCTCCTGGGCTCTCAGCGCTCTGGGTCCTGGAGGCCAAAGGGTAAGCCGCACAGGGAGGTGGAGGCCAACCGGGAACCGAGCATCTGGGCTCCAGACTGCCAGGGTCGGTGACCCCGCACCAAGCACCCGGGCCCCGCACTGCCAGGGTAGGCAGGTGACCCTGCACCAAGGGCCCCATACAAGGCAGGCTGCCCTGGGGCCACAACCACTTGAGTGTCACGCTGGGCTGAAGAAAGAACTCTGCACTCCGGGGTCTTCCTGCTTCCAATGGACATGCCCCACCTGGCCATCTCACAGGGACAGACGGGACAGGCTCTATCGAGTGAGCAGTGTTGAGCTTGTACAAGGAGTTAGTCATTTTCCCCCCAGTTGTCCACCTAAGGCCTGCTGTGCAGACCACCAGAACAACTATCTCAGAAAAACTCCACACCAATCACCGAAGATTATGACCCAAGGCTGGAAGCAGCATCAGGCTTGGCTCATGCCTGCTGACCCTCTATGCAGGACAGTATTTCTTTCACTGATCTGCAAGTTTTAAAAAATAAAATCCACTTTTTCACTCCACTTGTAGGTACATACAATAGGGGACATAAATTCGGGAGGAACCCTGGACTCTGACCCTGCCCCTCACCAGCTGGGCAACTTTCCAGGTCCAATCGCTACTCGGAGCTCCAGTTTCATCGGTGAGCTGAGAATCAGCTCCCCTTAAAGCTCCCTCCAGCCCTGACACTGTCTGGTCTTTGTCCGCCTCACTTCCGAGGGGAAAAGCAAGGCCAGAAGACCTGACCCACAGAGGCCCAGCCGGGAAGGAGGCTGGAGGGAAGGAGAGGCGGCCAGCTCCCAGATTGGCCAGAGTCAGGCTGGCTCCAGTCCCTGAGCCTCCCCCGAGTCACAGAGGCCTCCCCTTGCCAACCTGCACTCACAGTTCCCTTCTGGCTCCAGTAAGGCTGGCTGCAGGGACATGGGTCTGCAGGTCCCATCCCTGCCAGGGAACTCCCTCCTTGCCTCCCAGGGAGCTCATTGTTACTAGAAAATTCCATGAGTGCCAGGTCTTGGGTTTTCTAGAGCACCCCGATTCTCTCAACTTACTTCAACTGAGGAGGAGAACCCCCTGGGGCGCTGCCCCCCTGTTCTATCTCCATGGTCCCTCTCTCCCACAAAGTCATGCCTACAAGGCCTGCAAGGAGGTTGGCAACCCCCAACAACCCCCACCGGCCCCCCATGGGTGTAGCTGGTGGGAGGCTCAGCCACAGCCCTACAGGCCAACTCACAGCCTCCAGGGCCAGGCCACAAATCCCATCGGGTGATGCTGCCAAGCCCAGAAAACCTCAAGCTGGAAGTAGGAGCAGACTTTGAGAGAGAAGATTCCAGAGTGAGCCGGAGGTGCTGTGCTGGTGGTGGCAGAGGCTCCCAACACGGTCACCTGGGAAGATGGCAGCACCCCGGGGGGCTCTCACGTAGTGGGCGGGAGGCGAGGGCGGCACAGTCACCTGGGAAGATGGCAGCACCCTGGGGCGCTCACGCAATGGGCAGGAGGTGAGGGTGGCAGCAGTGCTCCCAGGCGATACTGACATGCAGCCTGGGCAGGGAGTCCCCCTCCTGGCCTCAGTTTCCTCACCTCAGCATCACAACATTAAGTCCTAGACACAGGCACGCACTTTGTCAGCCTCATCTCCTCTAACTTTACAGCCAATGCTGAGGCAGATGATGTCACTCTGGTTTTACAGAGGGAATTGAGACTAAACAAGGTGTTAAAACTAGAGGGTGAGATCTCCTGCATTCAAATCTCATTATTCTGTGGTTCAAAACCCCTCTCTAAAGCACTCCTCAACTTATTTATATATTTCACAACCCCATCTTTTCCCAGAAAGGAGTGGACTTTTTTTGGGGGGGCCGGGGGGCATGCGGTGCAGGTAGAGACAGGGTCTCACTGTTGCCCAGGCTGCACTGCAGTGGCACAATCAGGGCTCACCACCGCCTCAAACTCCTGAGCTCAAGCGAGCCTCCCACCTCAGCCTCTTGAGTAGCTGAGATTACAGTCACACGCCACTAGTCCCAGCTAATTTTATATTAATATTAATCTATATTGCCCAGGCTGGTCTTGAATCCTGGGCTCAGGTGATCCTCCTGCCTCAGTTGCCCAAAACAATGGGACTACAGGTGTGAGCCACCACACCGGGCTTAGAGATTTTTTTAAACTGAAATGTAGATGGTCATGAAGATACCAGCCCTATAGCACTTAGGTGTGAGCTGCACGCATTTTAAATCTGAAACAACACGTGCAGAGTTTCCATGGCTTCCACACACAGCGGTGGCCACGATCTCTAAGCTATCAAGATTCAGAAATTTCCTGCTTCATATTTATAAATGTGTATCTCACTTAGCAAAACGAATGTGCCCCTCAAAATATGTCTGTAAAAAGTAAGTTTCACTCCTTCAGCTGTGGGTGGGGCCCTGGGAAGGACCATGGCGTGACACTGTCCCTGTCCCCAGGGCCAGGCAGGTGTGGCTGCAGGAAGGACTTGATGCTGGGTAAGCAGGGCAGCTGCCACTCCTCTAAAGCACATCCCTCAGGATCGCCTCTCATTACAGGTGAAGAACTGAAGACCCAGGAAAAAATTCTGCCTCTGGGGAAAACTTGAACACTAGGGAGAATCTGAAATAGGTCTTTCACGTCACCATGACACACGGGCTTCTCTGCGCCAGGCCTTGAGCTCTGCTGATCTGGGATTCATTTTCCGGTGCTCCCACTCCAAGGTAAGAGTGAGAAGACACCTTCCTTTTTAGAACTCTTCTCACTCCAGGGCAGCCCTCCCCATACCCACCACACTTTGCAAACCCCTCACCCCATTCCACCCAATCTGGCCCACTTGGCAGGCTCCTGTCTACCTGGGAGCCCTGCAGAGACCTCCCATCTGCTCTGTCACCTGTACTGCTGCACCCAAGGCAGCCCCTCTCCTCCCCCATGTCCCCCACACATGGCCCTGCCACCATGTGTGGCAAGACAGGCACTGTCCTCACGTCTGTGTCCTCAGCCCATCCTGGCCCCATCCAGCCCTAGGCACCCAGGAAGCCTCACGCTGTTGGGCGGCACAGATGTGGGTTACGACTCTACACTCACAGACTCACCGTCCACCCCTCCCCGCTTCAGCCTCTGGTCAGCAGGCGAGTGGAGCAGAAGCCATCAGTAAACACGACCTTCCGGCCCCAGGTCCTTCCTGGGACCCAGCTTCGCTGCTTCTAGCCTTCCAGTGAACATCCCCGACCTACCCCAATCCACTCCAGCCAGAGGAACGAGGCTCGATCACTCCCCTGAGGACAGCAGACAGGGTGCATTTGGGGAATGATCTCAAACATCAGACAGAGCGGACCAAGAGGCAGGAAGAGAGGTGTGAACAGTTGGGGAGATCACATCCAATCGGGGTGATGCTGAGGATGGCTTCACGAAGACGTGCGCATTAAAGAAAGATGGTGGGGTCTCTCTGAAACACAAAGACCAGCTCAGACACCACACTGGGTGAGTGGCACACAGGAGACTCCTCCCTCTCTGGAATCATGAAGAACAACTTATTCCCAGGGCTCCTGCTCAGGGTTCTGCACACACAGGCACCATCTGACCACCAGACAGAGGGAAGAGGCTCCTTGGCCTGGGGCGAGAGAGCTGGCACTCAAACCCTTGCTCCTGGGCCCAGGGGCAACAGCTGTGCCCGGCAGCTGGCTGCACTGCCCAGCCCTGGGTCCTGGGACGACTCACCAAACCCTTGAGGTTGAGAAGCCTGCTCTGGACACGACCAAAGTCGCCTCTTCCTGCCCCGTGACCCCTTTAGACTGCACAGCACCATCAGGCTCTGTGGTGACAGGTGCACAGCCACGGGGGTCTCTATTTGTAGACCTTTTTACAAGTTTCCTTAATCCTAAAGTTTTCCTGGAAATAAGTACTTATTTCAAAAGAATTGTTCCGCTTTTTAAAAATATACAACATTTTTAAGATAATAAAATGCATCTCCCAAATGGATAAACACTCAGACTAAAGCATCATCTAACCCATGACAGCCTGACAAAGTGTTTCTAATATCCTGGCTCAGAATGCAACCATGAGAACATTCCTTTACAAAATCCTCCCTCCCGGAAGTTTACACATTGCGAGATCCTGCACGTTTGCTAACAACCCGTAGGGAAATAGCGCTGCTCTAAGTGGGACTGTCGAGTGGAAGTCACCCCATTGGAGGCGGTTTGGTGGCTCTCTTGCCCAAACCAATCTCTTCCTATAAGCTCATTCTAGCCTGAAGATTCCAGAATACTCCGGAACTGTGGAGAAGCAGCTGAGCAAGAGAAAGCTGCTCAGGGTGCAGTGCCCATGTTGCCCACAGAGCCCTATGACGTTCTGCGGCTGGAGGCCAGCCACATGGGAGCCTCGTCATTAAAACTTACTCAGATGCTTTGGGAAAAAGTCTCCTAGCAACCATGGGGGAGGAAGAAGGAGGGGAGGTGGTCCTCTAAAGGCAACCAGCCTTCTCCCACCCAAGGAGGCCCAGCTAGAGCCTGTGAGGCCGCCACAGCACAGATGGGTCCCACCTCTGGGGCCACTCTCGCTGTAGACCCCTGTAGAGGCTGCTGCAGTGGCTCCTTAAGTCCCTATGAAATGTCCCCACCCCTCAGAGGCCTTCCGGCCCACCCCTACTCACTCTCAAGTCCTGCTTTGAGGCCCAGCACTGAATGTTCTGCACTTGCCCTTCTCTGTCCTTACTCCTTCGCCTCGTCGACTGGAAAGCAAGCTCCAGGCAGCTGGGACACGGGTTGTTTCCCTGCTGGCTCCCCAGCGCCCAGGCCTGTGGCCCACAGGAAGTCGCAGGCGACAACTGGTAGATGGAGGGGTGGGAAGAGGTCAGGCCTCGCGGTCACATAGACCTGCACACGGCCGCCCGCAGGCTGTGTGCCCTGGAGCAAGTCGCCTCGCCTCTCTGACTTGGCTCCTCGCCCTTGCTGTAACCCCGCAGGCTGTTCCGCTAAGACAGAAAGACTGCACACACCTCACACAGGGCTTGGCACAAAATACACTTCCATGACTTTTTCTTTGCTTCCTCAGAAGGCAAATTAGTGCCTAATAATAATACTTTGAGGACGTTTTACAAGAGCCTTCATGTTCATCACCTTATTTGTTTCTCACAACAAAAGGACTGAGTTTTCTTATTCGCGTTTTGCAAAAGAGACTTAAAGCCAGAGAAATAAGCTTCTAAGCCCCCAGTCTCCCAGCAGCGCTGAGACCAAAACCCAGACCTCCTTCCCCCCGGGAGCCAGGGCTCCCCTCCCTCATTACTATCTCCTTAGCTGAACTGTGATGGGTGTCTGCCAAGGCGGGGCTACAGCCGGGGCACAGGGGGCTCCCCAAGAGCTAAGGATCCAGTCAGGACCTGGAACATCTGGGCAGGTGGGAAGGAGGAGGCATAAGGTCTGCAGACAGTGGGTGACTCTCCCATGCTGCCTTGGGCAAATTCTAAGCATGGCTGCACCAAGAGAGATTCTGGGCTCTCCAATAAATACAACCTTAATCAACACAATACAAGGCTCAAGCCTGAGGCGCTGCTGCCATGCTCTTCCAAGCTGTGTATCTGCCAAGTTTCTACTATGTGCCTCAAAACAAAGGGGCCTCCAGAAGCTTTCTGCTTATAACTTGTGCATACCTTTGGTTAAGAGATGCTCAATGTCTACCCTCTTCCAAAACAAAGAGGGCTTCCAGAATAGGCATCTAGCCAACCTAAAGTGTCATGCAAGGTCCCTCATGATCTGCCAGGCAGCCAGAACAGCTTCTCAGGTTGCGCATAGCCAGGGGCACCACTACACAGACCTATTATGATGGCTTCCCTGGAGACACGGAACATGGCGGCCTTGGCCCCAGGCGCTAAGGTCTTGACTCTGGTTGCTCCTCAACGGGCTCCCCTCCCTCCAATCACAATGGGCATCTCTCCAGTCCTCCCTACAAGATGTGCTATTTCAGGGATCCAAGGCTCCAAACAAAACAGCCTGCCCCTGCTGCCTGTGGAGGTCCACATGTTATGACGAGTCTGTGACCTTACCCTTATCAAGCACTTAGCAGAAATAACAATTCAAATGTAAGAGTATCAGAGCTCAGAAGAGAATAAAAATGCTAGAAAGTGACTAGGTAGCTGCTTTAGATGATAGATGAGGTCTGAGGAAGACAACTGGCCCTAGTTCTTCACTTCCCTGCAGAAGCATCATACAGCCACATCCTTGCAGAGTATAAGTCTCTTTCTGGCTGGGCGCGGTGGCTCACGCCTGTAATCCCAGCACTTTGGGAGGCCAAGGCAGGTGGATCACCTGAGGTCAGGAGTTCGAGACCAGCCTGGCCAACATGGTGAAACCCATCTCTACTAAAAGTACAAAAATTAGCTGGGTGTGGTGGCAGGCACCTGTAATCCCAGGTACTCGGGAGGTTGAGGCAGGAGAATCGCTTGAACCCGGGAGGTGGAGGTTGCAGTGAGCCAAGATAGCGCCACTGCACTGCAGCCTGGGTGACAGAGCAAGACTCCGTCTCAAGAAAAAAAAAAAAAAAAAAAGAAAAAGAAAGAAAAGTCTCCTTCCCTCCTGCTGGCTTTGACCACGTGATTTGCTTTGACCAAAAAGATGTCAGCATCTATAACAGCAGCAGATTCTGAAATGCACGTGAGGGCTGGCGTTTCCTCTTGTGCTTCTGCCGTCACCAGAACACCACACACCAAGAACCTCGCTGGTACAACAGAACAAGAAACTGATACAGCAGAACTGACCCCAAGCTGCAGCTTACAGCCAAAGCCATGTGAGCCCAGCCCAGATCAGCCCCACCCCAGCCGACTCACAGATGTGCGAGTGAGGAATGGCATGAGCCACCGAGTTCTGGGCTGTTACGCAGCATTAGGTGAAAATAGCTAACACCGACGTTAGGACAGGTCTCCCAGAAGTAGTGTCATTTCAACTGAGAAGTGAATGCCAAGCAAGACCCAGCCACGGGAGAGGCTGGAAGGAAAGGCATTCTGGGTAGAGAAGACACTAGCAGTGCAAGGAAGGCCCCTACAGCACGAGGCACAGCCTTCCCTCAGTGCAGCTCCCGATGCATCTGTGTGTATCTCCCAAGAGGATACAGTAAGTACCTGACGTCAGGTGCGTCACTTACATTGTAGCCCCAGGGCCTTGAACAGCTATTGGGACACAGCAGATGTGAGCTGTGTGAACAGCTACAGTGGTAAAAAGAAGCTGAAACAACAGTTCATTCTCCACTGAAGTGTTCCCCCTTGATGAGGAAGCCAAAATGAAGATAAATATAGAGAAGTGGTTCTCAACCACAGGTGATCCGCCCACCACCAAGGCCATTCCGCAGTGTGTCTGGAGACATTTTTGACGGTCACGATTAGGAGGGCGGGTGTTACTGGCCTCTAGTGGGTGGAGGCCAGGGATGCTGCTGAACATCCTACACTGCACAGGGCAGCCCCTACCACAAAACACTATCCAGCCCCAAATGTCAGTGGAGCCAACGCTGAGAAACCCTGGCCTGGAACAACGCCTTCTTCCTTTTTGATTCCCAAGTGTTCACAATGAACTTTTTCTTAACCTTTTCTACTGGAGAACAATGAACTCTGAAGCAATGGTGTGAACAAGTAGATTTATTTTTATGTCAATTGTAGAGTTTGTGGGCTAAGAGGAGAATGCTCCTGATACTTACTGAATGTAAAGACACAGCAGCCTGATCAATGCACCCACCCAGAAGGCCCACGTTTCAGGGGTGTAGATAGTCAAAGCCAGAGATGGCCATCTGGCCAACCTCCCCATTTCCATGCAGGAATGGACAGCTCAGAGGTAGTCATCTTATCCTAACCCAGGGATTACTCACTTGGACTGGGCTTTGGAGAAGCTGGTGAGCCCCGAACAGTAGGGGAGAAATCACACTTTGCCTGTCTTTGGGAAGCAAGTCCATTGCTCTTGTCAGATTCTCCTCAGGAGCTGTTACCACAGATGACTGAGAACCACAAAACTCCTCAAAAGCTCCCACTCCTCTTGCTGCTTCACTAGACACACTAACATCTGCTCACAGCATTTCCTGTCTTCTCTTCTTGATGTGACTTCATTATTTAGTCACCTTGGTCTCTTTCTCCAGGCCAAATAATCCCAATTCTATTTAAAGAAGCCCATTTTTACGCCAAATCATGTTTGGTGTCAGGTCTTTTTAGAAAGAGGTCAGTTCAACCCTATTGAGTACTCTGGTGAGTGGCGGACCCCATACTGGGCCCTGAAGATTATAAAATTACCTCAAGGAGTTGACTCTACTGGCAGTAAAGAAGCTAGCAGTGGCCTGGTGCAGCAGCTCACGCCTGTAATCCCAGCACTTTGGGAGGCCGAGGCGGGTGGATCACTTGAGGTCAGGAGTATGAGCCCAGCCTGGGCAACTTGGTGAAATCCCATCTCTACTAATACAAAAATTAGCCGGGTATACAGTGGCACATGCCTGTAGTCCCAGTTATTCGGGAGGCTGAGGCACAACTGCTTGAGCCCGGGAGGCAGAGGTTGCAGTGAGCCAAGATCACACCACTGTACTCCATTTAGCCTGGGAGATGGAGTGAGACTGTCTCAAAAAAAAAAAAAAGGGCCGGGCGCAGTGGCTCAAGCCTGTAACTTCGGGAGGCAGAGGCGGGCAGACCACGAGGTCAGGAATTCAAGACCAGCCTGGCCAACATAGTGAAACCCCATCTCTACTAAAAATAAAAAATTAGCTGGGCATGGTGGCAGGCACCTGTAGTCCCAGTTACTTGGGAGGCTGAGGCAGGAGAATCACTTGAACCCAGGAGTCAGGGGTTGCAGTGAGCTGAGATCTCACCACTGTCTTCCAGCCTGGACCCGGGCAACACAAAGAGACTCTTAAAAAAAAAAAACTAGCAGTGAACAGAGGATGAGCAGCTTGATTCTGGGGGAGAGGGGAGAAGTCAGCAAAGGCCCCCACGAGGGAGGAAAGCTTGGGCTGGCCACACTCAGTTGCAGTTTTCACACGTTCTGAAAACACAGAGCTTTCACATATATTTGAACATATAGATTCTGGATGATAAAATTCAAACCAATTTCTAACTGACGGCCAATACTAAGTGAGGCAGGAATGAAAGGGCTCCGTGCTTTTGCTCAAGCTTCCTTACCTATAAGCAGTATTGGGTACATTTATTACACAGATCCTGACTCTCTGGAACTAACTTCAGGTGAACTGGAAAACAAAGGTACCAGCTCGGAGGAAGACAAATGTATAATCTGGAGACAGAGGATATTTAGGAATCCAGATAGATTATCACATAAACTTAAAATGTAGAAACTTGACGGGAACAGATCACTGATGACACAAAAACACCAAGCCCTTATTCTCTTGTGTTTGTGCCCATGGAACAGAGCAAACTCTTTGGATTCTAAAACTCCCTACCTTTCAATTCAGAAAATGACAGTTTGGGAGTAAAACTTTTTGCACACCCTCTACAGCAAAAACCACATCATCTGCTCTCCTGAATCACAGCTTTCTCCTTGGGGATGTGATACATTTTTTTTTTTCTCCTCTTTAGCCCTTCTAGGGGTTTCTCAGCAATTCCCTCTTCCCTACAGCCTCTCACTGCCTTCCCAGGGACATTCAGCACTTCTTTTTTTTTTTTTTCCCATCACTGGTTCTGATGCAACCCTTCCACACTGTTCCCAAGTTGCTATTTTTCTAGTTCAGTGTTTCTGGGCCAGGTGCACCAGCATCCCAAGGGGAACTGGTTAAAATGGGAGATTCCAGGGTCCTAGCCCACAGAATCGCCGGCATCTGCATCTGTGCCCTCCTCCAGGTGATTCTCTTCTATGGAATCACTGTTCAAGGTGGAGTAGTAGATGTGAAAACAAGGCAAAGAGCTTCCAGCCTTCCCGGGTCTTTAAACCAAACTCTCACGGTGCTGCCTTAGGCCATCTTCCTATGCCTATCCCCTATTTTTCTTCTATGCATTTATTGTCATTTTCTAATTTTTTTTTTTTTTTTTTTTGAGATGGAGTCGCCCAGGCTGAAGTGTAGTGGTGTGGTGTAATCTCAGCTCACTGCAACCTCCACCTCCCAGGTTCAACTGATTCTTCTGCCTCAGCCTCCCAAGTATCTGGGATTTACAGGTGCTGCTACCACGCCTGGCTAATTTTTGTATTTTTAGTAGAGACAGGGTTTTGCCACGTTGGCCAGGCTGGTCTTGAACTCCCGACCTCAAGTGATCTGCCCGCCTCGGCCTCCCAAAGTGCTGGGATTACAGGTGTGAGCCACCGCGCCCGGCCCTCATTTTCTAACAGCCTTCTGTTCCCTGGTTCATTCTCACCCTGAGTTAGGTACCTTTTTACCATCCTTTTCCCTTCTGACCAGGATGTCTCTCACACGTTCAAAGCTCCATCCACGGCGGTGCTTTCCACCTGTTGATGCTGCTTCATGTCTCCTGCGTTTAATTCAGTCCCCTGGTTTTCAGTTCAGATTTAAAGTCCTTTCCAAGTTTCCTTCTTGTCCTGAGAGACTCTGGTCTGGAAGGACTATGGCAGGTCATGGACCAGGCCTCTCAATGCACTCTCTTAATCACATGACAGACTTCCAAATTCCAAAATTCAAGTTCAAGGTCCTGGTGAACTATCACCTCTCCTAAACTCCAGTTCCTCAGCCTCCACTGTCTCGATGAGCACCACCTGCAGGTGCTCCCTTCACCCTCGCTCAGCAGATCCCAACTTCAGCTGTGCCTTAGAATCACCTGGGGAGTTACACCAGGTGGTATCCACAAAAGTGGAACCAGAGGCCCAGACACTGGGATCGCTGAAAAGCTTCCAGGAGACCTTACGGTGTGACCAGGAGTGGAAAACGCTGAAGTCAGTGCGAACACCCAAGCTTGTCACAGTCTCGCCTAACCAGCCCTGATCCACAGGTCCCATTTCTGCCAACACTGCGCCCCAGCTAGGAACACAGCACCCAACATGGTGCAGGTCCTCAGTAACATTGGCTGGACGCCTGAACCAGCACCAGCCTGCTCTGTCTCACTGAGCTCCTTTCTGTGCCTCCAGCAGGTCCTTCATCCCAGCTGGTCTTTCCAGGTAAAAGCCTCTGAGTCTCCTTTTTCCTCACTCTTGCCACCACCTGGCTCACCCCCTCACCTCCCACAGGGCTGGGGACAGACTCATCTCCTTGGTCCTGCCAATCCACCCCGGAACACATTCATCTTCCAAAATAATATTTTTGCAAGTACCACCTTCTGCTCAAAACACCTCAATAGCTGCCAATTGTCCAAGAGTTCAAAATCTTCATTCTGGGTCCTATATACTCTGGGCTTTATCATGAACTTGATTCTAAACCCCACCCCCACCCAGCCCCGCCCCACAGCTGCCTGAGGTAAACCAACTGCTTTAGCCAAACTGACGTCCTCGGCATGTCACCAACTGGCCTCCTGACCTCAGCACATGCTGCAGCCCCTATTTTGAGAGCTCTTAAACTTCTCCATGAAAGTGCCTGGGGAGGAAGCTTCTCATTTTACTTGCTAATATATGTGGATCCTGCATTCTAGTCAATAAAATCCATGTTTGTATTAGTATTTTTAAGTGTTTAAAAATATTTGCCAAACAGATGTGTCCATCTGTTTCAGTGTAAGCGCCACTAGGGCAGAGACAACATCTGTCCCAGTCCCCACTGCGTTCCCAGCACTCAGTAGCACCCGGCAGGCCACTGCGTTCCCAGCACTCAGTAGCACCCGGCAGGCCACTGCGTTCCCAGCACTCAGTAGCACCCGGCAGGGCACTGCGTTCCCAGCACTCAGTAGCACCCGGCAGGGCACTGCGTTCCCAGCACTCAGTAGCACCCGGCAGGCCACTGCGTTCCCAGCACTCAGTAGCACCCGGCAGGGCACTGCGTTCCCAGCACTCAGTAGCACCCGGCAGGCCGCTGCGTTCCCAGCACTCAGTAGCACCCGGCAGGCCGCTGCGTTCCCAGCACTCAGTAGCACCCGGCAGGGCGCTGCGTTCCCAGCACTCAGTAGCACCCGGCAGGGCGCTGCGTTCCCAGCACTCAGTAGCACCCGGCAGGCCGCTGCGTTCCCAGCACTCAGTAGCACCCGGCAGGCCGCTGCGTTCCCAGCACTCAGTAGCACCCGGCAGGCCGCTGCGTTCCCAGCACTCAGTAGCACCCGGCAGGCCGACCGCTGGGTGAAGGAATGAATACATGGAGGACGGAGGAGGAAACGAAATGCCAACTCCACGGTCATCCTGTGGCTTCACATGCGCCAAGCAAACACATGCGCCAAGCAAACACAGCCCTGCCGCCCCCAGTGTGGGACGCACACACATAGAACACCCCTCCCCACCTGGCCACCTTCAGCCTCCCCCTCAAAATCTAGCTGCTCCATCGAGCCCACCTGAGCCTCCTTTCTCTACATCGTGTTTAGCAAACACGCCTCACCTCCACCTGGACCTTGCAAAGGGCCAGGTGGGGAGATAAACCTCCCGAAGATCTTCCCACAAGACCTGGGTACAGAACCCAGTCACCTCACTCTGCCCTCCTGCTCCACCTTGACACAGAAATCCCGAAGCTCAGGGTCATGACCACCAGGAGTGAAGGGAGAAGACCCCTGCCCCGAGATGGGAGTGAGCCATGCTGCCAGGCCAGTCCCCGTCACTCATCATCCAGCTCCCAGCAGCACAAAGGCTCTGCTCTCCTTAGAAACCGGAGCTGGTTCCGGGCGATGCCCCTGGACTCACTGCTCTCACTCACTTGGATGAGCCTGCCCTGGGGAGGGGAAGGGGGAAGCCAGCTGGCAAGGAGGCTGCCATGTGCCCTGAGTGGGTGGGGTAAGCTGCTGCACAGGGTAAGCCAGTCCCTGGGGCTCTGCTAGACGGATGCTGGGCCTGGCTGGCACAAAGGGGTGCACATCACCAACCCGACAGTCCCCCACAAGTGACACCCCATGGCTCACTCTTGGTCTTAACTTCTCCCGAGCAGCCCCAGCTTTCTTCCTGTATTAGTCTGTTTTCATGCTGCTGTAAAGAACTGCCTGTGACGGGGTAACTTATAAAGAAAAGAGGTTTAGCTGACTTACAGTTCAGCATGGCTGGGAAGGCCTCAGGAAATTTACAATCATGGCGAAAGGGTCACAAAACACCTCCTTCACAACGCAGCAGGACGACGTGCCAAGCAAAGTGGGAAGAGCCCCTTATAAAACCATCGGCTCTCATAAGAACTCACTCACTATCACGAGAACAGCATGGGGGAAACCGCGCCATGATTCAACTACCTCCACCTGGTCTCTCCCTTGACACGTAGGGATGATGGGGATTACAATTCGAGATGAGATTTGGGTGGGCGCACAAAGCCTAACTGTATCACTTACTCTCTCTAGCCCTTCACCTGCGAGCTCCACGGAGACCAGGCCAGCCACTGCACCTGCGGGGATTTTCACAGCCTGGGAACACTCGGGGCTGCCAAGAGGTTGAAAACTAGGCCCAGAGTCCCGAGGGGTTCACCGGCATCATGCAGCGATGGCTGTGATGGCTCCTGAGGGTGCTCAGTTCCCCCAGCATCTGGCTCTGTGGGCCCCCATGACCACGTGTCCCAGCCCACTCCCCCGCTCCACACACACACACTTCCTCTCGGTGAGGCCAACACTCGGGGTAGGAAAGCACGGCGGTGAGGAATGCAGCTCCAAACTCAGGCTGGAGTGGAATTTCCATCTCCATCATGGGCCTGGGCCTTGGAAGTTGCCATACTTTAAGCTCACTCCCTCCCCTGCGAAATGCAAATAAGCACAGACCCATCTCAGGGTGGGTTGGAGAATCCTCTACCATGTGCTTAAAGAGCCCAGCATCAGAGTGTGCCAGACACACGAAACGTCTAAGTGTTACCTGTTATTATTAGGCATATTATAAGTTCCCAAGGTTACTCCTGAACTGTATTCCCAATTCTCCAGCTTTCCAAGTCTGCTTGAGTGAGTCAGGGGCATTTTCATCACCTGGGAAGGCAATGTGTGTCAATGGCTCCCAAATTTGGCTGTGCTGACATTCTAAGGCTCCATCCTCAAACACTGCCTTGTACACAGTAGGTCCTCTATATCCACAGATTCAACAAAACTCAAATTTGATCACAAACATTCAAGCACACTCAGAATATCAAGAACATTCAAACCACAATAGCTCTCAAGTGCGTTCCCATCCCCTGGTCCTCCCCCATTGCCTGTCCAGCCTGTGAGGTGGAATGCTGACTGCGTCACTGTGCACTGGCTGGGTTTCGAGCCCTGCAGTGTAGCTCCACATCCTGGCCCCAGGACCCTGCCACCCAGCTGGACGGCTCAGCTCCTGTCCCATCCCTTTCCATGTCTCATACCGGGAAGACCCTCAGGGCAGTGCCAGCAGCTGCTAGAGCCACCTGCCCGTGCTGAACTGACCGAGTGCCTCCCAGCCCACAGTGGCTGCCTGTGTCTGGGGACACCAATTAACCTTCACGCCATTAGTCAACAAGTCCTCCTCCAGCCCCTACAACAGGAGGGAGTACAATGCCATGGAATGAGCACTGGCTTTGGAGCCAAAGTGTCTCCTGTTCTATCACTCCTTGGAAAGTCCCTTAAAACCTCCCTCTGCAACCTTCTCACGTGGAAAATTGCCTGACATGGCAATTAGTATTTCCTGGCTCATATGCATATATGTATTTTTTTTTTTAACCAAAACGGTGGAAAAAGCCTGATGTGGTAGCTCACGCCTGTAATCCCACCACTTTGGGAGGTCAAGGAGGGGTAGATCACCTGAGGTCAAGAGTTCAAGACCAGCCTGGCCGATATGATGAGACCCCCGTCTCTACTGAAAATACAAAAATTAGCCAGGTGTGGTGGCATGCACCTATAGTCCCAGCTACTCGGGAGGCTGAGACAAGAGAATTGCTTGAACCCTGGAGGCAGAGGTTGCAGTGAACTGAGATCACACCACTGCACTCCAGCATGGGCAACATAGCGAGACTCCATCTCAAAAGCAAAAACAGTGGAAAGGCTGCAGAAAACTCAACTATTTTTATTTCATTTACTGATACATGCACTTTCTAGTAACACCATCTTCAGCTTATAATGAGTGAGGAAGGACTGAAAGCTATTAAGGTGTGTCCTACATCCCCTTTTATTTCTGTGTCATTAATTTCAGCATTAAATGGTTGGCCAATACAGGGAAGCAGCATGGGACGTTCACGTTTCTGAGAATGTCACTGCCTTCTTTCTGTATTCGAAGCAAGTTCTAGTTTGAACAGAAAGCACAAAATCTCAGAGCCGCCAGCACCTCCACTTACTCAGCTGTGGATGCAACATGTTATTTTGTCTTGTTTGCATCTTGTTGAACTCCCAGACATTGTGAATTCACCAGAACTCCATGTTGCTGGGGCATCGCACACACATATGCAAATGGGACAACAACAAATGGCAGGCACTCATATTGTATGTATTTCTTCAGCACATACGCATGTTCCATTGTCTCAGCAGGCTTCAGTTGCAAAACATAAGTTCAAAAATAAAATTGTTGGCCAGGCACGGTGGCTCACGCCTGTAATCCCAGCACTTTGGGAGGCTGAGGTGAATGGGCCACTTGAGGTCAGGAGTTTGAGACCAGCCTGGCCAACGTGGTGAAACCCTATCTCTACTAAAAATACAAAATTAGCCAGGCATGATGGCACATGCCTGTAATCCCAGCTACTTGGGAGGCTAAGGCAGGAGAATCACTTGAACTGAGGAGGCGAAGGTTGCAGTGAGCCGAGGTCGCGCCATTGCACTCTAGCCTGGGCAGCAAGAGCGAAACTCCATCTCAAAAATAAATAAACAAATAAAATAAATAAATAAATAAATAAATAAATAAATAAATAAAATTGTTAAGAATTTCCAGACTGCACAAGTCATGTGCTCATAAAGCCAACCTTGGTTAAAAAGGGAACGTTCAGACTTTCTCTATTAAATACGATGTAGGTTTTGCAAAGATGCCTTTTCTCAGGTTGAAGAAATTATCTTCTTTTCCTAGTTTGTTAAGAGGTATTATCTGAACGGAGGTTGAATTTTGTCAAATGCTTTTTTCTGCATTTGACAAAATTGAGATGATCTTATGGGTTTTCCTTTTCAGTAGGACAATGTTAAATTGCAACAATTTTAAGGTGTTAAAACCACCCTGCCTTTCTGTGCAAATCCCTACTTGGTGATTACATATTATTCTTTTTATATATTTCCAGGTTTTCTTTGCTAATATTCTGTTAAAGAATTTTGTTTACATGTGCATGAGGGATATTCATCTGCAGTTTTTGTTTTGTAGTGTCTTTGTCTGGTTTTGATATCAGGGCAATATTGAATTCATAAAATAAGTTGGGAAACGTTCCCTCCTCTTCTACTTTCTGATAAAGTTTATATGGAATTGGTATTATTTCATTTTTAAATGGCTGATGAGATTCAGCACTGAAGCCATCTGAGGCTGGGGTTTCCTTTGTGGAAGGTTTTAAACCAAAATTCAGTTTCTACGATGGATATGGGGCTATTCAACATTGATAGTTTCTGCCTCTCAAGTAATTTGTCCAATTTATCTAAGTCGTTCAGTGTATTGACACACAGTTGTTTATGACATCATCTTATGACTCTCTGAGTGTCTGTAGGATCTGTATTCATGCTCACCTGCATCCCGGTACTGGTCATTTGTGTCCTCCCTCAT
Source organism: Chlorocebus sabaeus (assembly GCF_047675955.1). Lineage (NCBI taxonomy): Eukaryota > Metazoa > Chordata > Mammalia > Primates > Cercopithecidae > Chlorocebus > Chlorocebus sabaeus. Next base: position 24,555,645 of record NC_132917.1, read on the forward strand.
TTTTCCAATCATCTCGCTGGAGGATTATCTATTTTATTGACCTTTTCAAATAACCAGCTTTGGAGTCACTGATTTGTAATGTTTGCCCACTAATTTTCTTTTTCTGCTTCTTTCTCTGGATTTAGTTTTTCTACTTAAATCTAAAGGTTTAAGCTTCTAAGGTAGAAGCTTCAATCACAGACTTTAGACCTTTCTTCTTCTCTCTGCCTTTTTTTTTTTTTTTTTTTTTTTTTAAGATAGAATCTGCTGTGTCCTCCAGGCTGGAGTGCAGTGGCGCGATCTTGGCTCACTGCAACCTCCACCTCCCAGGTTCAAGCAATTCTCATGCCTCAGCCTCCCAAGTAGGTGGGATTACAGGTGTGCCACCACACCCAGCAATTTTTTCATATTTTAGTAGAGACGGGGGTTTCGCCATGTTGGCCAGACTGGTCTCGAACTCCTGACCTCAAGCATCCACCTGCCTCAGCCTCCCAAAGTGCTGTGATTACAGGCGTGAGTCACCATGCCCAGCCTAGACCTTTTTTCTTTATTTATACAGTAGTTTCCCCTTATCTGCTGCTTCACTTTTTGCAGCTTCAGCTACCTGAGGTCAACCACAGTCCAAAAACATTAAATGAAAAATTTCAGAATAATTCATAAGTTTTAAATTGAGTAGTGTGATGAACCCTAGCACAATTTCGCTCTGTCCCACTAGAGATGTGAGTCATCCCTTTGTCCAACATATCCCCACTATCCATGCTACCTACCTGTGAGTCACTTGGTAGCTTGTCTCGGTTATGAGACTGACTGACAAGGTACTGCAGTGCTTCTGTTCAAGTAGTCCTTATTTCACTTTATAATGGCACCAAAGTGTAAAAGTAGTGATGCTAGCAATTCAGATATGCCAAAGAGAAGCCATAAAAGTGTTTCCTTTAAATGAAAAAGTAAAATTTCTCAGCCAAAGGAAAGAAAAAAAAGATCATATGTTGAGGTTGCGAAGATCTAGGGTAACAGAAAATCTTCTACATGTGAACTTGTGAAGAAGGAAAGATAAATTTGTGTGAGTTTTGCTGTTGCACTTCAAACTGCAAAAGTAATGGCTACAGTGCATAGTAAAGGCCTTAGTTAAGATGGAAAAGGTAGGCCGGGTGCGGTGGCTCACGCCTCTAATCCCAGCACTTTAGGAGGCCGAGGCGGGCGGATTACGAGGTCAGGAGATCGAGACCATCCTGGCTAACACAGTGAAACCCCGTCTCTACTAAAGAATACAAAAAATTAGCCGGGCGTAGTGGCGAGCACCTATAGTCCCAGCTACTTGGGAGGCTGAGGCAGGAGAATGGCACGAACCCAGGAGGCGGAGGTTGCAGTGAGCCAAGATTGCGCCACTGCACTCCAGCCTGGGCGACAGAGCAAGACTCCGTCTCAAAAAAAAAAAAAAAAGATGGAAAAGGTATTAAGTTTGTGGGTGGAAGACACAAACAGAAAATGTGTACCAACTATTACAACTGTTCTATTTTATTATCAGTTGTTGTTCATCTCTTACTGTGCCTAATTTATAAATTAAACTTTATCATAGATATGTACGTATAGGAAAAATATGGCATATATAGGGTTCAGAACTACTAACAGTTTTAGGCATCCACTGGGGGGTCCTGGAACATAGCCCCCACAAATAAGGGGCAACTACTATATAAGCATTTATTGCTATAAATTATCCTCAAAGCACTGCTTTGTCTGCATCTGCTAATTTCAGCATGTTGTTTTCATTTTCATTTAATTCAATATATTCTCTAAGATCTCTTGTGATTTTTTTCATTTCTTTAGGCATGTGTTTCCAAATATTTTGGGATTTTTCAAGATATAGTCTGTTACTTCTAATTCCATCCACTTTTGTCAGAGAACATACTTTATATGAGTTCAATCTTTTTAAGTATATTGAGTCTTGTTTTGTAACAGGTTGTGTGTCTTTGAGAACATTTCAGTGCACTTGAGAAGAATGTATGTTCTTTAGTTCTTGGGTGCAGAGTTCTATAAATATTCCTTTGGTACAGCTGGCTGCTCAGATTGTTCAAGTGTTCTATATAGGTTTTTTTTTTTTTTTTTTTTTGGTCTGATTTGTTTTACCAATAACTGAGAGAGGAGTGTTAAAATCTCCAAATATAATTATAATTGGTATATTCCTCTTTTTAGTTTCATCAGTTTTTCCTTCATGTATTTTGAAGCTTTATCATTAGGTGCATACATATTTAGGATTATGATGTCTTTTGATGAACTGATTCCTTTATCATTACGAAATGTCCCTCGCTATCTCTGATAATATTTATTGTTCCGAAGTATATATTGTCTGGTACTTAATAGCCACACTATCTTTATTTATTTATGTATTTTTTAGTAGAGATGGGGTTTCGCCATGTTGGCCAGGCTGGTCTCGAATTCCTGGCCTCAACTGATTCACACACCTTGGCCTCCCAAAGTGCTGGGATTACAAGGGTGAGCCACTGTGCCTGGCCCATCTTTCTTTTAATTAGTGTTTGCACAAAATGTCTTTTTCTATCCTCTTACTTTTAATCTATGTGTCTTTTTTTTTTTTGGATACTGGGCCTCGCTCGGTCATGCAAGCTAGAGGGCAGCTGTGCAATCACAGCTCACTGCAGCCTCAGACTCCTGGACTTAAGCCACCCTCTTGCCTCAGCCTCCGAGTTAGCTAAGACTACTGGCACATACCATCACCCGCAGCTAATTTTTAAAAAATTTTTTTGTAGAGGCCTGATGTAGTGGCTCACGCCTGTAGTCCCAGCTACTTGGGAGGCTGAGGGAGGAGAATCAATTGAATCCAGGAGGTGAGGGTTGCAGTGAGCCGATATCACGCCGCTGCACTTCAGCCTGGGTGACAGAGCAAGAAAAATTTTTTTTGTAGAGACAGGGTCTCGCTCTGTCACCCAGGCTGGTCTTGAACTCTTGGCCTCAAGCAATCCTCACACCTGGGCATCACAAAGCACTGGGATTAAAGGCATGAGATGCCACACCCAGTCTATCTGTGTCTTTATATTTAAGATGAGTTTCTTTATGATCGTTGATAGTTGGTTCTTGCTTTGTTATCCATCGCACAATATCTGTCTTTTTTTTTTTTTTGAGACAGTGTCTCACTCTGTTGCCTATCAGCGGCACCATCACAGCTCACTGCAGCCTCGACCTCTCAGGCTCGCTCAAGTGATCCTCCCATCTCAGCCTCACAAACAGCTGGGACTACAAGCACACATAACTACCCCTGGCTAACTTTTGTATTTTTTGTAGAGGTTTTCACCATGTTGCCCAGGCTGATCTTGAACTTCTGAGCTCAATCTGTCCTCCTCAGCCTCCCAAAGTACTGGGATTACAAGCGTGAACCACTGTCAATATCTGCCCGTTAAACTGAATATTCATATCACTTACATTTAATATTATCAATATGGCTGTATTTAAAACTGTTGTCTTGTTTTTTGTCTTCTACTTGTCTTATTGTTCTTTGTCCCTTTTTCCCTCTTTCTCTGCCATCTTTTGAATGATTTTTATTCGTCATTCCATTTTATCTCCATTATTGGCTTATGAGTCATACCTCTTTGTTATGCTTTTTCAGTGATTATTCTGGGACTTACAGTAAACATTAACTTAGTACAGTCTAGTTCAAATATTCTATTACTTTGCATGTAAGAAAATTACAACCAAGTGTGGTGGCTCACATTGTAATCCCAGCACTCTGGGAGGCCATAGTGGGAGAATTGCTTGAGGCCAGGAGTTCAAGACCAGCCTGGGCAACATGGTGAGACTGTTTCTACAAAAAGTTAGCCACACATGGTGTTATGTGCCTGCAGTCCCAGCTACTTGGGAGGCTGAAGCAGGAGAAGACCTTGAGCCCAGGAGGTTGAGGCTACAGTGAGCTATAATTGTGCCACTGCTGTCGAACCTAGGCAACAAAGTGAGACACTGTCTCTAAAAACTAATAACAATAAATAAAGATAAATAAGAAAATTACAACAATATACTTTCATTTATTCCCTCCTGTCCTTTGTGCTATTTTTGTCATACATTTTGCTTCTATGTATGTTCTAAACTCCAAAGTACCTTGTTTATATTTTTGCCTTGAGCAGTTTCTCAAAGAGATTAAAAATGAGAAAAGATAACTTTCATATGTTTCCATATATTTACCATTTGGAAGCCACTTCACTTCTTTGTGAAGCCCAAATTTCTATCTAGTATCATTTTTCTTCTGCCTAAAAAACTTGCCTTAACATTTTTTGTACTACAGGTCTGCTGGTTATGAATTCTCTCAACTTAGTTTGTCCATCAAAAAGTGTTTATTTCACCTTCATTTTTGAAGGATATTTGTGTTGGGTATAGAATTCTAGATTGACCTACTTTCTTTTTCAGTTCTGCTGTCTTCTGCCTTGAATAATTTCTGACCACACATCTACTGTCATTCTTATCTTTGTTCCTCTCTATGTCGTGTGTCTTTTTTTTTCCCCTTTTGTTTTCTTTCTGGTTACTTTTATGAGTGTATCTTTACTAAGCAATCTGATTACGATGTGCCTTGGTGTAATTCTCTTTCTTTTTCTTTTTTTTTTTTTTTGAGACAGAGTCTCACTCTGTCACCAGGCTGGAGTGCAGTGGTGCAATCTCGGCTCACTGTAACCTCCTCCTCCTGGGTTCAAGCGATTCTCCCGCTTCAGCCTCCTGAGTAACTGGGACTACAGGTGCATGCCACCACGCCCAGCTAATTTTTGTATATTTAGGAGAGACAGGGTTTGACCATGTTGGTCAGATGGTCTCGATCTCTTGACCTTGTGATCCACCCACCTCGGCCTCCCAAAGTGCTGGGATTACAGGCATGAGCCACCATGCCCAGCCAATTCTCTTTATTTTTATTCCTTATATTTGTTTGGATTTTGTTGAGCTTCTTGAATTATGGGTTGAGTTTTCATCAAATTTGGACGTTTTCCCACCATTATTTCTTCAAATATTTTTTTCTGTCTCCCTCTCTCTGTTCTTTTGAGACTTCAATTAAACATATTAGGGTGTGTTACATTGTCCCATGTGCCAGCGATGCTCTGTGTATTACCTTTTGTCAATGGTCTTTTTTTTTCGTTCCTTCCTTCCCTCCTTCCTTCCTTCTTTCCTTCCTCCCTCCCTTCCTTCCTCCCTTCCTTCTTTCCCTCCCTCCCTCTTTCTTTCTTTCTTTCTTTCTTTCTTTCTTTCTTTCTTTCTTTCTTTCTTTCTTTCTTTCTTTCTTTCTTTTTCTTTCTTTCTTTCTCTTTCTTTCTTTCTTTTTCTTTCTTTCTTTCTTTCTCTTTCTTTCTTTCTTTTCTTTCTTTCTTTCTTTCTCTCTCTCTCTCTCTCTCTCTTTCTTATTTTTTGAGACAGGGTCTGACTCTGTCACCCAAGTTAGAGTGCAGTGATGCAATCTTGGCTCAAAGCAACCTATGTCTCCTGAGCTCATGTGATCCTCCCACCTCAGCCTCCTGAGTAGCGGGGCCCACAGGCACATGCCACCACTCCTGGCTAATTTTTGAATTTTTTGTAGAGACAGGGTTTCACCATATTGCCCAGGGTGGAATATTTTATCTTTATGTGCTTAATTTTAGATAGTTTTATTGCTCTAGCTTCACTTCACTGATCATTTCTTCTACACTGTTTAATATACTATTAATCCTATCTATCTAGCTTTTCATTTTTGATTTTGTAGTTGATATTTTGATTTTTCATCCCTAGAGATGCTACTAGATCTTTTTATACTTTCCATTTCTCTTACCATCATCCTGATGTGTTCATTTACATGCATGAGCAAATGAAACATATTTATAAAAGTTATTTTCGGGCCAGGCACAGTGGTTCAAGCCTGTAATCCCAGCACTTTGGGAGGCCGAGACAGGCAGATCATGAAGTCGGGAGTTTCAGATCAGCCTGGTCAACATGGCGAAACCCCATCTTTACTAAAAAAAAACAAACATTAGCTTGCATGCACCTGTAATCCCAGCTACTCAGGAGGCTGAGGCAGGAGAATCACTTGAACCTGGGAGGTAGAGGTTGTAGTGAGCTGAGATAGTGCCACTGCACTCCAGCCTGGGTGACAAAGCGAGATTCCGTTGCAAAAAAAAAAAAAAAAAAAAAAAAAGTTATTTTCATGTCCTTTTCCTGCTAATTCCATCACGTCTTTGTCATTGCTAGGTCTATTTCTATTGACCACTTTTTTTGTTAGTGGGTCCGTCACATTTCCTTCTTTGTCTAGTAATTTTTTGCTGGACGTCTCACACTGCAAACTTTACCATTTTTCAATGCAGAATTTTGTCATATTCTTTTTTGTCATATTCTTTTAAAGAGGACTCCAGTGAACCCTGGTCCTGTGTTGGCTCTATCCTGTTTGTCTTACAGCTCCCTCTGCAAGTTGTTCTCTTCTGTTCTCAAAGGGTTGCCCTGTGCATGAGCAGAATGATATTCACCCAGAGATTCCAGGGGACGTCTATCGAGATTTCTGGAGATTTTTCTCTTTGCAGCTTCTTCCTTGTAGGATTCTGTCCCACAAATTCTAGAAACCTTAGAACTTAGTGTCTCCAAATTTTGATCTCTGTCCCCTCAACTTAGTAATCTCGCCAGTCTCCGTTTGGGTTCTCTCTCGCCGTGGTAGAATTATCTTCAGGTAGAAAGCCTAGGTAATGAACAATAGGGCTCACTCGGTTAGTCTTTTTCCAAAGAATCACAGTCCACCATTGCCTGGTCCCTATGTTTTATCCAGTTCCTAGTCGGTTACAGTGGGAGAATAATTCCAGGCTGTCCTGCTCACTCTTGACTGGAAGCAGAACTCTCATCAGCTTTTTGCAAGATGACATCATGGTAGATCACAGGAAGAAAGAGCCCAGCCACCCACCCTCTTTCAACCATATCCCTCTTGCCTACCATACCTGCAAGCCATCTTTCCCTAACTGTCATTCCTGGTCTCTAATCCAGCCATACCCTCCTCCTCCTTCCCCTCCTCCTTTTTCTCCTCCTCCCCCTTCTCCTCCTCCTCCTCCTCCCTCTTGTCTCTCTCTTTGTCTCTCTCCCTCTCTCTCTGGGACTTCTTATAGAATATGCCCCCACCTCCATTGTTGCCACTAACTTCAAGGCCTGGTTCAAAGCCCCCTGCCCTTGGCATAAAGAGCCAAGACTCTGAAACTGGACAGAGCAGAAGCTGAACACCAGTCCCACCTGCCAAGGGCCTGTGTGTCCCTGAGAAAGCACCTCAGTCCCTCTCTGAAATCTCCCCAGGGTTGGGGAGAGGATCAGAGCACCTGACACCGTGCCCGACGCAAAACAGGTGCTTGGTCAGGGTTCCTCCCAACTCCACCATCACGATGCCACATGTGGCTGGCTGTTCTCTTCCTCCACCTTCTCATGGGCAATTTGAAATAGTCTCTCACCAGTATATGGGGAGTGTGTTGAAATCTTCACACTCACGTGGGAAGTTCAGCAAGGACAACAACCCAGACTTTTCTGTTCTGCACCTTCTAATACACTGAGCACCAGCAGGCCCTCCATCTGTGCTGGCTGGATGAATCCCTCTCTCTCCTACACCCGTTTCGGTGGCTCAGGTCAGCTCCCTGTATCCTGCCATGTTCAGGCAGGTTCTCACATACTCTGCTGCTCATGGCTGTCACCGTTCACTGCCAGAATAATTTTCCTGAAGGGTAGCTCGGCTCAGGTCACCTGCCTGCTCCAAAGCTTTCAATGGCTGCCCACTGTCTACGAAATGGAGTCAGAACTGTCTCATATGGCTCTTACTCCCCCCATTTCAGATCCCAAATAACCCTCCAGGCTTCTTTGTTACTACTGCACCCAACTCTCCAGTCAAAGGTTCTCTGCTACCTGGTCTATGTTCATCCCCCAGACCTTTGTTCACAAGCCACGGCCCCTGCCCCTCCCGTACCGACCTCGGGATCGAAATCCAATGTGCCCTTCACGGCCCAGCTCCTCCTCCTGAGGCTTTTCTCTCCACTCTCACTGTCCGTGCGCCACAGAGGCCCCGGGGAGGCTTGAGGACCTCCTTTCCATCACCGTGGGGTGAGCCCCACCCTCGCAACCAGAAGAAAGGAAGGGAGCGGACCTGCTGTCTGCGGGATGGGAGTCGGGACACTGACTGTGTCGGAATGCACCTATGCAGGCCTGTCCTCGGGGAGACGGGGCTTCGTGTCCTTCACACAGTGCTTCATGAAGGGGTGAGTCAGGCGCCATCTCTCCTTTTTCCAAAGGCAAAAATGAGCCACACCACAGATTAGGTCAATGACACTCAGCCAGAGGAAAGAGCCTCCAGAGATCTTCCCTCTCAGGTCAGCCTCTCAATGGAGCCCTCCAGCACTGGGAAGGAGCCCTCCCGTTCCCGCCTCTGACTTCCTTTCCATAAAGGAAAGGAGCAGAAGCAGGCAACAAGTCCCAGGAAATCACACAGCTCCCAGCTCCAGGTCTCTGGGGAGACAACCCTTGCCTGGGGAAGCCTGGGAGGTTCGGGGAAGCAAACAGAATTCCTAAGACTGGGAGAACAAAAGCAAAATTTACCACACAACCAACAGCAGCTCAGCAGTGGGAGGTCTGCAGCCTGGGGATGGCCCCAGTTCACACTGGAAACCCTTTCACCATCAGAGAACTCCGGCACAGACGCCAAGCACGGCCACGGCAGGTCACCTGCCCTCCCTCCAGCTCCACCACCATTCTCCCCGTCCTCGCCACACAACCACACACTCAACAACCTCCACACACTCCACTGTCCCCTCATGCCCCTTGTCATCCCGAATCACCGTGTCACTGGCTTCCACTGTCCACCTACCCCTCCCACCCATGCCCTTTTCCCAGCTCACCTATCTCTACCTCTGCTCCCTAAGCAGAGCCACAGGGCGCTAAGAACAGACCCTGGCAATGTCCGCAGGAAAGTCTCTTTGGGTTTCCCGTCTCCTTTCTATTTCCTGCACCTGTCACAGGTTCCTGCCCCAGCATACGAGCTGGAGTCTCTGTGGTCATCAGCTCCCTCTGGGAGAGGCTGGAAGAGCACCGGATTGGGACCCAGGAGACGGAGGTCACAGACGGAGACTCTGCCCCTATCTCTCTATGTGACCTCAGGCCAGTCACTTCCCTCTCTGGGCCTGGGAGTCCTCTTCTCTGGAAAGCTCGGAATGTCTCCTGGCTCAGGCTCTCCAGGGCCATCCCCCAGTGGATGGAGGAGGAGAGGGAGCAGCAGGAAAAACCAGATCCCCTTAGGGATGAACCCCTACTCACTACTATTTGTAAATTCCACTCAAGCAACATGCAACTTGGCACCTCCCAATAGAGGTATGGGTTTTGGCTTTACATAGTTAGAGACAAACTTAAAATAATAATAACGCTTGCATCTGGATGAGGCTTTGTGGCTTACAAAGTGCTTTCACTCCCTGCCTCGTGTATTCTTCCCACAACCCTGGGGGAGCTGGCATCGCCATCACTGTCACAGCAAACGTATGCGGCAGGCACTCTTCTAAGAGTTCTACCTATGCAACTCGAGATCACAGAGCTGCTTCGCGGCAGATCCAGCCATGGATGCCCAGAGAACTGGCCCCGAGTCTGGTTGTCACTCACCATGTCCCTGTCCCTCCATCCTGCCCACTTACAGAGGGGGAAACCACAGCTCAGTGAGATGAAATGGTCTACCTGAGACCCCAGCACCCACAGATGGGCAGAATTTGAACTCAACTCCTATTTGCTGACAAAACGACTATGAAACAGAAAAAATAAGAAATGCAAAGAATGTCAGCACCTAGAAGAAAGGAAGGGAGTGGACCTGCTGTCTGTGGGATGGGAGTCGGGACACTGTATCAGAACACGCCCTCGGTGGGGCGTGGAGACTGTGGAGCCCCACACCCTCCCACAGAGGCCCAGGGAGGTCAGCTGCGCTGCCCAGGGCCCCAGGCATCCAACTCTGGGCCAGGCTTCCCTCCTCCTGGCACACCGCCTCCTTCTCCCCAAACCGCCATCTGCTCTTCTGCCCTGTGAGGTGATGGCTGTATTGATTTTGATGCCTTCCTCAATCCCAATAAATAAACCATTCTCTTGGGACCAGAGCCCATGTCCCGTCTAAGAGCAGGATCTCACTCTCAGCTGGAATGCTGCTGTCACCCCAGCCACCTCTGCCACCAGCCTGCCAGGCCGAACTGTCCCTGGGTTTCCTGCCCAATAGGCCCTTGAAAGATGCCTTCCCGCTGTTGAAGATGGAAGCAAGCAGAAGCAGCTTGCTAGACCAGCCCTGACTCTTCCTCAGCTCGAGGGGTGGCTGCGGTTCCTCAAGGAGGCCACCAGTGTGGACCTCGAGTGGCACCACCCGACTGAAGGAGGCAGGGCTGCAGACGGCAGAAGCATCTCATCCCCTCCACAGGAAACTAGAGTTACCATTGAGGGGTGTGTAGAGCTTTGCTTCCCCGATTTGCATAAGCTTATATAAAGAATCTAACTATCCTAAATGTGCACAGAGTCACACAAATATGTAATTCACAGAAAGATCTCTGGAAGTATCCACACCAAACACTTGGCAATGGGTACCTATGGGAAGGGGAGCAAGGGAAGGAATGAGGACTTTCCCTTTTATTCTTTGTACTCCTGTCCAGGCTGAATTATTTTCTTACAATAGTGCTTCATAATATAGGAGAAAATTGATATTCATATCTATCTTTAAGAGAGAGCTCAATGTTAACAGCAGTTATCCTTCAGAAATAATATTATGGGTAATATTTTTCAATACTATGTAGTATTTTTCAGGCTTTCCATAGTGAATACATTTGTTACTTTTATGTTAGACTGAACCATATGAAATGAAGTTGCCTTTTTTTTTTTGAGACAGAGTCTTGCTCTATCACCCAAGCTGGAGTACAGTGGCAAAATCTCGACTCACTGCAACCTCCACCTCCCGGGTTCAAGCGATTCTCCTATCTCAGCCTCCCGAGTAGCTGGGATTATAGGTGTGCACCACCACGCCCAGCTAATTTTTGTATTTTAGTAGAGACAGAGTTTCACCACGTTGGCCAGGCTGGTCTCGAACGCCTGACCACAAGTGATCTGCTCACCTTGGCTTCCCAAAGCACTGCAATTATAGGCATGAGTCACCGCACCCGGCCTAAGTTGCCATTTTATTTTACAAGTTGCAAGTGATTGGATATCAGCAATTCCATGCAGTTGAACCTAATAACAATTCATGCATCAACATTCAACAAATAGTTATGGAGTGACTGCTCTGTACCAGGACCATATCCAGATAATAACAAACTATCTTTTTTAAAGAAAGCAAATAGGCCGGGCGCGGTGGCTCACGCCTGTAATCCCAGCACTTTGGGAGGCCAAGGCAGGTGAGTCACGAGGTCAGTAGATTGAAACCATCCTGGCTAACACGGTGAAACCCCGTCTCTACTAAAAACACAAAAAATTAGCCGGGCGCAGTGGCGGGCGCCTGTAGTCCCAGCTACTCGGGAGGCTGAGGCAGGAGAATGGCGTGAACCTGGGAGACAGAGCTTACAGTGAGCCGAGATGGCGCCACTGCACTCCAGCCTAGGCGACAGAGCGAGACTCCGTCTCAAAAACAAAACAAAACAAAACAAAAAACAAAAAAACAAAAAACAGAAAAAGAAAAAAAGAAAGTAAATAAGTAAATAGACTGAGCAGGGCTTCCCTTGCAGACAGGGACCCCAGGTTACCTGTCTGTGTATCCCCAGCACCCAGCAACGTGTGCAAACCTGTGTCTGGACCCACATATGTTTGGCAGAGTGAAAAACCAAGTAAGTAGATAGATGGAAAATAAACAGGCATATAAGTAAAATTACATATTCTTTAAAAAACCAATGACAAATACAGCATCTCAGTAAGAAAAGTGGACTGTGGACAAAGAAGTGGATGTGTCAGACTCTGACGAACTTGATTATCGTGCTGATCTTGGCTGATCTGGCAGGAAGACAGAGAAGCAAGGGGGAAGGGAGATAGCATAAGGGGTGTGCAGGCTGCAGAGGGACGTGGCGTGGTCAGCAGGCAGCCCAGGGAGACTAACAAACCCTCCAGCGCTGAGAAGCAGTTCTGGCTGCATGGTCCATGTGAAGGCCTCTCCTGCCTCACTCCCCTACACAACACATCCTGCCAGGAAGGGAAACATTCCACAGTCTCTGTAGAGCTGTCCTGGCATCCAGAGAGCACTGAGTTTCTCTATATTACCAATAACTTAAGGCTGGGCATGGTGGTCCACACCTGTAATCCCAGCACTTTGGGAGGCCGAGGTGGACGGATGACCTGAGGTTGGGCGTTCGAGACCAGCCTGGTCAACATGGCAAAATCCTGCCTCTATTAAAAATACACAAGTTAGCCAGGCATGGTGGCACGCACCTGTAATCCCAGCTACTCGGGAGGCTGAGGCAGGAGAATTACTTGAACCCAGGAGGCAGAGGTTGCAGTGAGCCAAGATCATGCCACTGGACTCCAGCCTGGGCAAAACAGCCAGACTGTCTCAAAAAAAAAAAAAAAAAAAAAAAAAAAATTAAATTTAATTAATTAATTAAATAAAAGATTAAAGAAAACTTAAATGTTTATGTAGATAATAGCTCTTTCATTAAGGCCTGACATATAAACTTTCCAGGAATGGGGGGCCATCCCCCCGTCTTAAATGTATAGCTACAGAATTTCTACCTCCAGTGTTTGTGTCCCACAGCCAGGTAGCATGGATGAGGTTCTGTGAGCAGGCTGGGCAAACAGGAGAAGGCAGTCCTGAGAAATGCGCTTTAGTCTACAGCTAGAGAAAGTGCCCAGGACCATGTAAGGTCTGGAAACCATATCACCTGAGGACTTCTTGAAAAAGGGAGATGGGCAGCTGAAGAGGAGATCCACGGAGAGCAAGATAGCTGAATTCAAACACTGAAAGGACTGCTGTGTAGAAAACAAGAAGTAGATGTGCATTACTTCCTGTGGACAAATTAGAACCAGGAAAGGGCCGGGCATGGTAGCTCATGCCTGTAATCCCAGCACTTTGGGAGGCCGAGGCGGGTGGATCACCTGAGGTCAGGAGTTCAAGACCAGCCTGGCCAAGATGGTGAAACCCCATCTCTACTAAAAATACAAAAATCAGCTGGGCGTGGTGGCGGGCACCTGTAATCCCAGCTAATTGAGATGCTGAGGCAGAAGAATCGCTTGAACTCAGGAGGCAGAGGTTGCAGTGAGCCAAGATCATGCCATTGCACTCTAGCCTAGGCGACAAGAGTGAGACTCCATCTCAAAAAAGAAAAGAAAAGAAAAAAATCAGGAATGGAAGCAAGGAGGGAGCAGGTCAGAGCTGAGTAGGAAGGAGCAGGGGCACAGGACAGCACTGGAGCCCCCAGAGCCAAGACACCGGATCCACCAAGACAGTCCAGTACCTCCAGAAATCGACTAACATTACACGCGCAGCAGGCAAGCTCCTCTCTAGGAAGCCCATGCATTTATTTCTGCTCCAACTTTTGGAGTATTTTCCAAGAATCAGTTATGTTTAGTCCCAAACCTGTTTATGCCAGTTGTTTTTTGGTATTATATTTACATAACTTAATTAAATATAACCTAAACAGATAAAATAAGGATGTGAAAGAAAGCTCGTTGTTTCTAAGAAAAGTAAAGTGAGTATTTTGGAAATTTTTGATAAATATGAGTAGCTAAAAGAAATTGCTGTTGAATTCAAGGTAGGCAAGACAATAAAAATTTGGCCAAAAAGAAAGAGAAGTAATAAAAATCTAGGGGGATTCTGCATCCAGGTTCCTTCCAAGTGACTTCTAATTCTTACTCTACTTTAAGGAAACTGGAAATTACACACAACACATCCCAGCTGCAAAAGAAGGCCATAGGAGGGGCTGGTGGCTCATGCCTGTCATCCCAGCCACTCAGGAGGTCAAGGTGGGAGGATCGCTTGAACCCAGGAGTTCAAGCCCAACCAGGCAACATAGCAAGACCCCATCTTTAAAAAAAAAGAAGAAGAAGAAAGAAGAAAAAGAAAGAAGGAGGAGGAGGAGGAGGAGGAAGAAGAAGAAGAAGAAGAAGGAGGAGGAGGAGGAGGAGGAGGAGGAGGAGGAGGAGGAGGAGGAGGAGCCACAAGGAATACCAACTAGAGTACCTATATAAAAAGGAAAGAACTTTCCCTTCAACGAAAGATTGGCGAATGACTGTACAGCTAAATGTTTTCAATTAAAACAAGCTATTTTAAATACATATAAATGTATATATGTATGCCCAATTTTTGTGATTCCTGTATTTTACTGACAAAATCTACTGAATTTTAGTAGATGGCACACATTTAACTGTGTGAGTGTGTGTGTGTATATTTGGGTGGTTTTTTGTTTGTTTGTTTTTTTATGAGACAGGGTCTCACTCTGTCACCCAGGCTGGAGTGCAGTGTTGCGATCACGGCTCACTGCAGCCTCAACCTCCTGGGATCAAGCGATCCTCCTGCCTCAGTCTTCCGAGTGCCTGGGACCACAACTGTGTGCCACCATGCCTGGCTAATGTTTTAATTCTGTGTAAAGATGAGGTCTCACTATTTTGCCCAGTCTGGTCTCGAATTCCTGGGCTCAAGTGATCCTCCCACTGTGGCCTCCCAAAGTGTTGAGATTATACACCTGAGCCACCTCGCCCAGCCTTAAGTGTATATTTAGATGAGTATGGACAAATACGTACAACTATGTGACTACATCCCCAGTCAAGATACGAAAGACTGCCATCATCCCAAAATGTTCCATGGTGCCCCATTCAAGTCAACTTCTCCCAGCCCCGTGGAGTGTCTGTTAAGGTACCATAGCTCTTACCACACCACAGTTGGCCCTTGAACAACAGGGTTTGAACCGCACAGGTCCACTTGCAGATTTTCGTTCACCTCGGCAACCCCTGAGACAGCAAGACTAACCCGTTCTCTTTCTCCTCCTCCTCAGCTACTCAACGTGAAGATGCAGATGAAGACCTTTTGATAATCCACTTCCACTTAATGAATAGTCAATATATTTTCCCAGCCGGGTGCGGTGCCTCATGCCTGTAATCCCAGCACTTTGGGAGGCCGAGATGGGTGGATCACCTGAGGTCAGGGGTTCGAGACCAGCCTGGCCAAGATGGTGAAACCCTGTCTCTACTGAAAACACAAAAAATTAGCCGGATGTTGTGGCACATACTTGTGGTCCCAGGTACTTGGGAGACTGAGGCAGGAGGATCGCTTGAGCCCAAGAGGTTGAGGCTGCAGTGAGCTGCGATCACACCATAAAAATTAGCTGGGTGTGGTGTGGGCGCCTATAGTCCCAGCTACTCAGGAGGCTGAAGCAGGAGAATCGCTTGAACCCGGGAGGCAGAGGTTGCAGTGAGCCAAGATGGTGCCACTGCACTCCAGTCTGGGTGACAGAGAGAGACTCCATCTCCAAAAAAAAAAAAAAAAAAAGTTATACACGGACGTTGACTGTGTGGGGGCCAGCACCCCTAACGCCTGCGTGGTTCAAGGGTCAACTGTATGCTGAAGCCATCTTTGGACCATCTGTGCTCTCCACCATCTATCTTTTGTCGTTACTACCTTTTCTCACGTACAATACAATTCCCTTTTTTGGTGTACAGTTCTACGTTCTGACACACAGTCATGTAACCACTACCACAACCGCCTGTCTCGATCTCCTCAGAGAAGATGACTTCTGACTGCATTTGGATCTGGAAGACTTGGCCCTGAGACCAGCCGGCTCTGCGCTTCCCGGGGGGAGGCTGGGTGCCGCCTTCACCCTCACTGTTCCTCCTCCACTTTCTCTTCTTTAAAATGCCAGTGACAAGAATATCCACCTCACAGAGTGGGTGTGAGGACTAAGTGACATAATGGGATAAAAAGCGCTTCAAAGATCCGTGCAAATGTTATTTGTAACTAGTCCCATTAGGCCATCGTGAAGGAAAGTGGGTGAGGGGTGGGGAGGAATGGGAGCAGGGGTGCGAGGCTGTGGGGGCACCACAGCAGGGCTCCAGGACAGCTCGCCAGCTGAACAGGTGGCACCACAATCCCTTTCTCCCCTAAATGCAACTCGAAGCCTCAGGAGTTGTGCGTCACTAACCCTGGTGAGGAGAAAGATTCTAAAGCTCAGGGGAACAAAGTGAGGCCATCTAGGGCTACAGGGACATCCTAACCCCAGGTTCTCAATACGAAAGGAAGCGAGTTCCATGCAGCTCACACGATCTGACCGAATGGAAGGACACACCTGGCTTTCCTCCACTACAGTCATGCCAGCGGCCTTCTTCCCCATGTCTCCCACCACAACCAACTCTTCACTCATTCCTCCCAAAAACGGAGCATAAAGAGAAAAGATATTAAGTGAAAGGCCATTGTCAAAATGCAAAAAGAAGGAAGGAAGGGAGGGAGAGAGAGAGAAACGGAGAAAGGGAGAAAAAAAGAGAGAAAGGAAGGAAGGAGGGAAGGAAGGGAAATTTGGATCAAAAGTACACTATTCCACTATTCTAACCAGGTGCGGTGGCTCATGCCTGTAATCCCACACTTTGGAAGGCCCAAACGGGCAGATAACTTGAGATCAGGAGTTTGAGACCAGCCTGACCAACATGGCGAAACCCCATCTCTACCAAAAATACAAAAATTTGCAGGGCACGGTGGCACATGCCTGTAGTCCCCACAACTGAGGCAGGAGAATCACATGAACCAGGGAGGCAGAGGCTGCAGGGAGTCAAGATCGTGCCCCTGCACTCCAGCCTGGGCGACAGAGTGAAATTCCATCTCAAAAACAAAAAGAAAGAAAAAAGAAAAAAGTACACTATTCTTTGTCTCTGTGGAGAACTTCACGTGAAAACACATTCTCTCCAACATTTAGAAGGTAACCAAAAAAATGGTGACCCAGCTTGTAAGTTTCTTCTCTCTCTCTCTTTTTTAGGCAGCATCTCTATCGCCCAGGCTGGAGTGCAGCAGCGCAATCTCAGCTCACTGCAATCTCTGCCTCCTGGGTTCAAGTGATTCTCCTGCCTCAGCCTCCCTAGTAGCTAGGACTATAGGCGCCCACCACCACGTCCAGCTATTTTTGTATTTTTAGTAGAGATGGGGTTGTATCATGTTGACCAAGCTGGTCTTGAACTCCTGACCTCAGGTAATCCGCCTGCCTCAACCTCCCAAAGTGTTAGGATTACAGATGTGAGCCAATGCGCCTGCCCAGTTTCTTCTCTTTTGCCTCCCATGTGCCATTCCTCTATTGTGTTGTTTTTGCTTTTTCGCTGATTATTACAGTTACTAACCAAAGCCCTGTCCAGCAAGCAAAGCCATGATCACTACAGAGAGATGGGAAGGTACAGTTTGGTTTTTCACAGTTACTGTGGGGAAATGGTGAATAATTGTAAAGTGTGTTTTTGCATTTTTTTAAGACAAAAATTGTCTAGGAAAGTTGAATATGGGTATTTATTAAACAGGGCTGAGGGTCCGACACCCCAGTCCGGGGTTGGGAAACAATGATAGGGTGGTAGGGCCAAGCGGGGAGGGATGTCAGGGCCGCCCCAACCAGGGAGGCGAGGGCAGGGCTTGAAGCCACCAGGCACCCTTGAGACCTCCTGGAAGGAGCCTGGGGCTGCTCTTCCCTCCTTTGCGGTTGGGCCAGGCTTTTCTAAAATTCCTTATCAAAGCCAATAATCATAACAATGACAGTGACAGCCAGAGCAACAACCATTTCTAGTGCTTGCTGCCTATCCCAGTGAAAAAGGTATTATTATAACACCCATTTTGCAGAGGGAGAAACCAGGTAGACAGACTAAATAACTTACCCAGATCTCACAGCTGGTAAGTGGGGGAGCTCCTGGTGATTCAAGTCAAATGACTATGACGCCAGTGCTTTGACCCAGAGTCCGAAGCAGAAAGTCACCCGGGGTGAGGGTCGACCAAGACTCACAAGGTCCCTTCACTAAGCTGTAATTGTAGAGGCCAGCAGGTCTGAGACACAATGGATGGGATAGGAAATGCCACCTGTAATCCCAGCACTTTGGGAGGCTGAGGTGGGCGGATCACCAGAGGTCAGGAGTCCGAGACCAGCCTGGCCAACATGATGCAACGCCGTCTCTACTGAAACTACAAAAACTAGCTAGTCATGGTGATGCATGCCTGTAATCCCAGCTACTCAGGAGGCTGAAGCTGGAGAATCTCTAGAGCCCAGGAGGTGGAGGTTTCAGTGAGCTGAGATTGTACCACTGCACTCCAGCCTGGATGAGAGAGTGAGACTCTGTTTCAAAAAAAAGAACCA
This sequence comes from Chlorocebus sabaeus, assembly GCF_047675955.1. Classification (NCBI taxonomy): domain Eukaryota; kingdom Metazoa; phylum Chordata; class Mammalia; order Primates; family Cercopithecidae; genus Chlorocebus; species Chlorocebus sabaeus. The sequence goes on from NC_132917.1 coordinate 24,573,887, forward strand.
CCCTAGATTGGGCTCTTCACTGAAATAAGGAGTGAATATCCCAAATTTGTCCCTGGAGATCTGGAGATGAGCAATATGATGTTAACAACTACAAGCCCAATTACAGGGGGAATGTGTGTTTCAGAGCACTCACTGCTGCACCAATGAAAGGTAAACTGTAAGTACAGGCAGGAGTAGAGCAAAAAGGTGCTGAAGGGTGAGGCTGTGTGCCACTCCTCGGGCTGTCTCCAGCTGACAGGGTCATCCGCAGTAGAAAATGTGCCTGTGGGCAGTGGGTCGGCCCCCAGCCCCACGTGGGAGGATGAACAACCCTCTCAGCACCATGGCATGTGCTTTGCTCAGATTCCCCTTCAGGAAATTACTGATTTGGTTTCTTAGGAATTGGCAGCAAATATGTACCAATTGACACACATGGTATTACCACCCCCCGCTCCCACCCTGCTGCCCTCCAGAGAAGGTGGGAAGGTCCACCTGCCATGATCAGGTTGGTGACCAGGCCTTGAGCAATCTGTCTTATCAGAATCAGGTTCAAGACTGGGCGTGGTGGCTCACGCCTATAATCTCAGCAGTTTGGGAGGCTGAGGCAGGTGGATCACTTGCAGTCAGAAGTTTGAGACCAGCCTGGCCAACGTGGTGAAACCCCATCTCTACTAAAAATGCAAAAAGTTAGCCAGGCATGGTGGCATACGTCTGTAATCTCAGCTACTTGGAAGGCTGAGGCAGGAGAATCACTTAAACGCAGGAGGTGAAGGTTACAGTGAGCTAGGATCGCACCACTGCACTCGACAGCAAAACTCCATCTCAAAAAAATAAAAATAAAAATGAAAAGATTCAGGTTCATGGAGATAAATTCCTCAGGGCTGGTCCCCTTGAGTGAGAAACTGCCCTCAAGGGCAGTCCAGGAGCCCACCGAGAGCTGGACAGGCAGCTGTCGCAGTCTTCCACTACCAAATCTAACAGCCGACACCAAACTACACTTCCTGGAGACCAGTCCTGAAGTGACATGTGAACAGCAAACCCCAGCCACGGAAATCTTGCGAAAGTTCAAGTCCGGTCACTTATGCTGGGGTTTTGAATGGAGCTCAAGAGAGGGGCAGATTTCTTCTGAAACAAGTCCTTTACTTTACTGTTTACAAGAAGGAAAGTGCTGTTGAGGAGAGGAAGGGGAAAAGGAAAGAAACAGTTTCATTTCTAATCAAAGTGAATTCCTTAGGAACCACAAAGAGGAATTTCCTGGAAGAAAAGACTGAAAACCTGCTCAGAAGAAGAAAGAAGCATCAGACAGAAAATGGCCAGGAGGGGGAAAGGAGAGAGGGGATGGGCCTGCTGAAACAACAATAGCAAGTAAAAAAAATACAAGTGACATATAAACAAAATCAATAAATTAAGAGTAGACAAGACCGGGCGCGGTGGCTCATGTCTGCAATCCCAGCACTTTGGGAGGCCGAGGTGGGCAGATCACTTGAGTTCAGGAGTTAGAGACCAGCCTGGACAACATGGCGAAACCCCATCGCTACAAAAATATAAAAGTTAGCCGGGCGTGGTGGTGAGCACCTATAATCTCAGCTACTTGGGAGGCTAAGGCAGGAGAATCACTTGAGCCCAGGAGGCAGGGGTTGCAGTAAGCCAATATTGTGCCACTGCACTCTCATTCTGGGCAACAGAATGAGACTCTCTCTCAAGAAAAAATAAAAGTAAAAAAATTAAGAGTAGACAAATGAGCCGAGCGTGGTGGCTCACACCTGTAATCCCAGCACTTTGGAAGGCTGAGGTGGGCAGATCACTGAGGTCGGCAGTTCCAGACCAGCCTAGCCAACATGGAGAAACCCCGTCTCTACCAAAAATACAAAAATTAGCTGGGCATGGTGGCACATGCCTGTAACCCCAGCTACTTGGGAAGGCTGAGGCAGGAGAATCGCTTGAACCTGGGAAGCAAAGCTTGTGGTGAGCTGAGATTGCACCATTGCACTCCAGCCTGGGCAACAAGAGCGAAACTCCTTCTCAAAAACAAAAAAAAAAGTAGACAAATGCCCTACAGAAAAGGAATAGTACAATATTCTGCAATATTATTCAGCATTTTATAATTTGAAATATTCTTAATAATAATCCCTTCACAATAAGGAAAAAGAGTTAGTTGATTACACAGAAAAGAGATGAAAAAGGGATAATGAAGAAACTTGGTCTGATTCACTCATAGTTCAAAGATCAGAGATGGTCTGCCAAGATTAAATGTAATAAAGAAATAACTAGCATCTGCACAGTGCTTTGTAGTTTAAGGTATCTCTATACACATTATCCACCCCTCCCCAACCACATAACACAGTCACACTCCTGTGCCCTTGTTTGCCAGGTAGAACTGTGGGAAACAGTCCCTCACCTGGCACCATGGCCCCACCTTGGCTAGGCTTAAGTCTCCCCAGTGCAAGAGCATCAGTTGTGCAAAACACCATCAGACAGACACTGCTTCCTGCTTCCTAATGGCCGATCTACCCAGCACAGGCTACCTGGGACAATCATGGGTCCAGGCAGGAAGCAGGGGTGGGTTATGGATGTCCCATGCTGAGGACCCCTGTACACACACATTGGCCTGCCCCATCTGTTGGGTTCTAAGCCCCCTTCCCTTTTGACTCTACACACTCTCCCCGGGCACCCCCTCAGCCTCCCGACAGTTTTAGGTGCCACTTAAATGCTGATGATTCTCAAATCTGCAACTCTAGATCTTTCTTCTCCAGATCTTGAGTACAAAGTCTGGTATACAGAAGGTGTTCAATAACTTTCCACTGAACAATCTGACAAGTTCCACTTGAGATGTCCCAAGGGCACCTCAAACCAAACTCATCTTCTCCATCCCCTACTTCCATCCTGGTGGGTGGCCCTCATGGTGCCACGCCTGGACTCCCTCACCAGCCTCCTGCACCACATCGGCTTCATTCAGGTCCACCAAGATGATCCCCCTAAATGCAAACCCAATCCTATCTGGTGTTTCTGAAGCTTGTGCACATGCAAATCTCCACCTCCTGGAAAAGGAATATAAGCATCAGAGCCAAGCTGCCAACCTAAGCTGAAGAGAGAAAGGGGCAGGATTGGTGCTGGGGTCCATGATTAAGCCACATATCCTGTCACCTAGGGCAGTGTCCTGAACACAGGGGCCACTGCATGCTTGAGGAAGTAAGAGAATGACTTCTCACCCAAATAAGGCAAAGCAAAGTCTATACAGATGAATTCTGAGCCATCATTTCTCTCTATACAATGCCGTTCTGAAACTTTCTAAAAATCTTAGAAATGATGTATTGGATCCTACGGAGAATCAATATCTTAATGAAGTTAAACAACACTGGGCTCTGGGCCACATTTCTAACTTTTGAAGCATTCTATGGTCACAGAGTATTTTGGACCCTACCCAATTTCATGGCTTTAATTAGCTCTGTCTTCCCAGCATCCCCCATGTGCCTCCTGGTTTCTCAGACAGCCTCAAAAGACAGCTGCGATCAATTCATTCCCTCTCTTACACACGCCACTCAAACATCAAAAGACAGAATCAATTTCCTCTTGCATCTGAGTTAGCCTTGACATCTTGTAGCTGATAGTGGTGAGCCTAACCTTAAAAAACTCTGATAGCTTCCACTTTCTGAGACCACCATGCTGTGAGGAAGCCCAAGCTAGCCACATGGAGACGTCAGGAGGAGGAGCTCTGAGGCTCCGGACATGTGGGTAAAGGCTTCTTAGAACTTGCCAGCATAGCTGGCAACTGAATGCCACAGATGAATGAAACAGTGCAGGTGGACAAATGAGTGACCCCAGCCCATGCCACGTGAAGCACAAAAACCACCCAGCTGAACAGTCAACCCAGAGGATCATGAGAAACAATAAACTATCATTTTTTTTTTTTTTTTTTGAGACCGGTCTTGCTCTGTCACCCAGGCTGGAGTGCAGTGGCATGATCATGGCTCATGGCAGCCTCCTGGGCTCATGATCCTCCCACCTCAGCCTTTTGAGTAGCTGGGACTACTGGCATATGCCACCATGCCTGGCTGATTTTTGTACTTTTTGTAGAGACAGAATTTTCCATGTTGCCCAGGTTTAGACTGTTACTCTTTTAAGCCCCTAAGTTTCGGGGCTGTTTGTTACACAGCAGTGGATAACTAAAACACATGGTGAAGAAATGGACATCTATTCAGTAACACTGAGTAATGGGCCATCCCACATTACTGAATTTCCAAATACAATCCTTATTTGTTCAAACTTGTGTTATCCATTCCCGAGGAAAATGTTTTTAGATACTACACTGCACTTTATACTAAATGTAATTTAATATTTTCTTTCTCTCTCTTTTTTTTTTTTTTTTTTTTTTGTGAGACAGAGTCTCGCTCTGTTACCAGGCTGGAGGGCAGTGGCACAATCTTAGCTCACTGCAATCTCTGCTTCCTGGGTTCAAGCAATTCTCCTGCCTCAGCCTCCTGAGTAGCTGGGACTACAGGCATGCACCACCACGCCCAGCTGATTTTTTGTATTTTAGTAGAGACGGGGTTTCACCATGTTGGCCAGGATGGTCTCGATCTCTTGACCATGTGATCTGCCCACCTTGGCCTCCCAAAGTGCTAGGATTACAGGTGTGAACCACTGCACCTAGCCTTAATATTTTCTTGATGAATTGGTCACCATTATGCACATCAGTTACTACACCGTCCTATAATGTAACAACACCTCCTACAGCCACAGAAGTTGCACGAGGGCTGTTGGTTGCAACACCCAACACCCCAGACATCTCTGCTCCTTGAAGATGCCCCCATAAACACCTCCTCATCCCCCAGATTGCTCCTTCTAATGCTTGTGGGTTGAGAAACCAAAACCCTAACCCCGTTGGAACTATCTCAACAGGCTCTGATGGAATATCTAAGGGGTTCTTCTTTTTGAGATGGGGTCTCACTATTCCCCAGTCTGCAATGGGGTGATGTGATCAGAGTTCATTGTAACTTCAAACCCCTGGGCTCAAGCCATCCTCCTCCCCGGCCTCCTGTATAAGACACATACCACCAGGCTGGGTGCAGTGGTTCATGCCTGTAATCCCAGCACTTTGGTAGGCCGAGGCAGGCAGATACCTGAGGTCAGGAGTTCGAGACCAGCCTGGCCGCTGTGGTGAAACCCCGTGTCTACTAAAAATACAAAAAAATTAGCTAGGCATGGTGGCAGGCACCTGAAATCCCAGCTACTCAGGAGGCTGAGGTAGGACAATCACTTCAACCCAGGAGGTGGAGGTTGCAGTGAGCCAAGATCACGCCATTGCATTCCAGCCTGGGTGACAGACTCAAAAAAAAAACAACAACAACAACAACAAAAAAACAAAAACACACACACACACACACACCACCAAGCCCAGCTGAATTTTTTTGGGTGGGTGTGTGTGTGTGTGTGTGTGTGTGTGTGTATGTGTGAAGATGGGCTCTCGTTATGTTGCCCAGGCTGGTCTTGAACTCCTGGCCTCAAATGATATTCCTGCCTCAGCCTCCCAAAGTGCTGGGATTCCAGGGATGAGCTACTGGTCACCGCCTAAGGGGTTCTTTTATGACTCCAATGAGAAGGAACTCCAAAATCCTACTGACCTGGGTTCCAATCCTGCTGTACCGCTTACTAGCTATGTGGCCCTGGACAAGTCATTTCAGTCGTCACACATTTCAGTTTCCTGATCTGTAAAATGGAAATAATATTTGCCTCTTGCCAAAAGGCACTAAACTGTAACACAGCAAAAGCTCAGTAAACACAGCCACCTCCTCACTGTCCCTGCTCATGGGCCTCGACCTACAAACGATGTGTCTCTGAGTCTCAGTGTTGGTGAGAGCACATACCCATGGAATCTATCATCAAGAATGTGTAATTTGGTGATGGCTGGGTGCAGTGGCTCACACCTGTAATCCAGCACTTTAGGAGGCGGAGGTGGGTGAACCGCCTGAGCTCAGGAGTTCAAGCCCAGCCTGGGCAACGTGGTGAAACCCTGTCTCTATTTGGAAAAAAAAAAAAAAAGAAAGGAAGAAGAAAGAAAAAGAAAAAAGAAAAAACAAAAAGAATGTATAATTTGGTGGGGGGGGCAGCGGGCGGCAGACAGTGGTGCTGGAATATTAATCCAGCGTTGGACCACCTTCGTGGGATTTACTGTGTGTTTATGAAGAAACTGCAGAATGCAAATAACCCTGGCATCCCAGCCATTCCATCTCTCAGAGGGTTTACCCAGAAGGTTGGGCAGCTCAAGCCCAGGAGTGAGCATGCGTGCGCGTGCGTGTGTGTGTGTGTGTGTGTGCATGCCTGCATGTGGGTATAAAACTACCCAGTCACCCACCCCTGGCTCAGCCCTGGGCTTCCGTTTCCTCTCTAGAAATACCCGCTGACTATAAAGCGCTGATTTAAAATAATAAACACGAGAAGTCCAATGTTCACAGCAAAATGTCAGGGAAATAATGTGGGTGAAAGGTGGGGCCTAAATTGCATATGCACGATGATGACAAACTGGGAAAGCTCTGTTTACACACAGATGGGGATCAGAAAAGGCCACAGAAAGCTGCGACGGGGAAAGGATGGAGGGGTGATTTTCTGCAAAGTAGTTTACATGTTCAATGACTGATTATTCCTCCTCACATGCAGTTGGATCTGATGGCCCTGCAGTCCCCTTGTATGCAGGTCGTCACTGTTCCGTTCCCTGGACCCGCCGCTGATGCCCATTTGCATACTCTCCATGGAGGGATGACGACTTCTTTCCCGCCCCTGTTCAGCAGAGGAACCCAGGGCCAAAGAGCCAGGACTGGCTTGAGTTTGCCTCCTCTTGCCCTGTGTCCTGCACGCCTCTCCCCGCAGCCTGCTTCCTGAAGGCTGAAAGCCCCCAGGCCTGCTGCTTCCTGCCCACCACACCCCATACCAGCTCCTGTTCCAATTCAGCCCCCTGCCTTTCTCACGTACTCCTGGCCACATGCCCACAGGGAACATTGTCATGGGCTTCTCCCCTCTTTGCATCCAATTCCCATGGGGAGAAGGGGGTGCCTCCTGTTATACCTTAGGGACTGCCATCTCTTGACACTGTTCAGTCATGTTGCTTAGCAAAATTACATTTGGGGGCAGCCAGAAAAGGAGGAGGAGGCCCAGATGTCTGGGTTCCAGAGAAAGAGAGGCTTTCAGGGAAGTCCCCCATTCCACCTTTCTTACCCACCGGTGACCCCTCCCCTGTAATCCAGCCCCACTACCTCCTCTCAACCTCACTGAGCCTCAGTCCCCTCATCTGTGAAATGGAGCCAGTAACATCCAGGATGAAACGGGTGAGGTGCATGCAACAGCTACCTGCTGTCTGCAGACAGAGTGTCTCTGGAAGCCTCAGCTTCCTCTCACCCTCCCTATGGCAGCTCCCTCCAGCCCCTCGGAGCAAATGTTCCTTCCCTGGGTGAATGATTGCTGTGTCATTTGCAGGTGTGAAAGAAACTGCACATCCACAGCTTCCTCATGTTTTACTTGGTGGAAAAAGGTCTTCACAGGCTCTTCATTCCATGAGATAATTTTGCTCCCAAATAGCCTTTCTGCTCTGAAGTAAGGGTACAAAATATTTGTCAGCAGTTCCTAGTCCCTACTTTGCCACATGCTAAAGGCACGCCCCCCAACCACCCCCAACCATCCTGGCTGCCTTCCCCATTGTCCACACCCATTGGCTGCTGGTCCTGCAGATACTGGTCCTAGGCCCAGCCCCCTCCTTCCTCCTCACCCAGCTCAGGGGCAGTTTAGAGCAGTAAAGGGCAAATTGTTCTGTAACAGGTCCTGGGGCAGGACCCAGGCCAGGAGAGCGAAATGGGCAAATATTGCCAGCTTCAGCTCCTCCTGATCCATCTGCTCTCCCTTCCGGCTGCTCTGGGCCTGTGTTGCCTCCTGGGATGGGGGAGCCATGGAGTAGCTCTCAGTGCTCCATGGAACACACACAAATGAGCCCTGGGCTGGGAGTCAATGCCTGGGCTCCCGTCCTATTTCCACCACCAAAGTGCTGGGTGACAGTGAACCAGTTATCACCCATCTCTGTTTTGTCCTCTGTTTCCTCCTCTGGACAGTGGCTCACGCCTATAATCCCAGCATTTTGGGAGGCCAAGGCAGGCAGATTACCTGAGGTCAGGAGTTCCAGAACAGCCTGGCCAACATGGTGAAACCCCGTCTCTACTAAAAATACAAAAAAAAATAGCCAGGCATGGTGGCGGCTGCCTGTAATCCCAACTACCTGGGAGGCTGAGGCAGGAGAATCACTTGAACCCAGGAGGAAGAGGTTGCAGTGAGCCAAGACCACAACATTGCACTCCAGCCTGGGCAACAAAAATGAAACTCCATCTCAAAAAAAAAAAAAAAAAAAAAAGAATGGGGGACAGGCAGGGGCTAGAGGATGGGTCGTGAGAACCACTGGTCAGGTCCCTGCCCATCCAAGGTGGCTCCCAGAACATCCTCTCCACCCCAGCACAGCCTGAGTGTCAGATGGCCTCACCCTCCTTATCCCCTGACCTTGCAGGCTGCAAGGCCCATGCAGCTCAGCAATATTCATTTATTAACTCACTGGTGGGGCTCCAGCCCCACCCCATCCCACACTCTCTGATCACCTGTTCTTCCTGTCAGAACCCCACCCACCAGCCTCCTGAGAGGAGCCCAGGACAGGCTGTCTGGCTGGCCTCCGACCTCTCAGGCTGCCGCAGCCCCATGTGTACCTTCCGTCCTTCCCCACAGAGCCGCGCATGGGCATGGAGGGATAAGGGCTGCAAAGGAAGAAGACTTTTGACACTGGCAAAGCTTCATGCTGCCAGTGACAGCAGCAACAAAATCACAAAACTCGCAAGCCCCCAGAAATCCAGGTGTCTACTTCAAACTGGGAAACTGTGTTCATCCCCCACTGACCCTGGAGGGAGTCGCCAGCCAGAGCCAACAGGGGATGGGAGAGAGAAAGACAAGGGGAAGCACATGGGCAAGAGAAAGGCAGTGCCTGGGGTCTGGGGTCTGGAGAAAGTTCTGGGACCTACCCTGACTAGGAGGGGCCTAGCCCCCTGGTCCTTGCATCCTATCCTCCAGCCCCTGCCCCCTATCCTTGATGGGGTCCACATCCCAGGAGGCAACAGCAGCAGGGGAGGTGAATGACGCCTCACTCCACGGCTCAGGGAGACCGCTGTCCCAGGTATCCCTCCCCACAGCAACGCAGGCTGCTGCAGCCCGTGTTTGTTGTTGTTGTTGTTGTTGTTGTTGTTGTTGTTTGATGGAGTCTTGCTCTGTCGCCCAGGCTGGAGTACAGTGGTGAGAGCTCAGCTCACTGCAAGCTCCGCCTCCTGAGTTCAAGTGATTCTCCTGCCTCAGTCTCCTGTGTAGCTGGGATTACAAGTGCGCCCCATCACTCCTGGCTAATTTTTGTATTTTTAGTAGAGATGGGGTTTCGCCATGTTGGCCAGGGTGGTCTTGAACTCCTGACCTCACGTGATCCGCCTGCTTCAGTCTCCCAAAGTTCTGGGATTACAGGCATGAGCCACCATGCCCAACCCTGTTTCCATCGTCTTCAGAGGCCAAATGCTGGGATGCTGTGAGTTGAGGAAGACTCTGGTGGGTGGGCCTGGGAACCCAGGCACCTTTTAAAAAAGTCACATTAGTCTCAACCAGTGACTCAGAAGCTTCTGGAACACAGCCCACTGTAAGCTGGGGCCTTCTCCTTCGATCTCAGGCTCCCAATCGGACCTTGAGAGCCCTCTGCCCCTCCTGCTCTGCTCCCAAAGCTGCCTCCCAGGCACTGCTTCCATGCCAAGGTCGGGCTCCTCTGGGATGCTAATATTTTTACTCTTGATTTCTATCTTTTTTTTTTTTTTTTCTGTTTTCTAAGTTTTAGGGTTTTATGTCTTAGCAGTACCCAAAGGAAAACCATCATGAGTTTAGAAGTGATCTCCAAGCAGCCACTTGGTGGGGCACCCAGGCCCCGGCCCAGCCCTGTGGCCACGTCTTTGCAGTCCTTTTCCCTGGAAGCTCCAGGGGCCTCAAAATAAGCTCCTTGTCCACCTGAGGAGATGGAGCTAGAGAGACCAGTCATCCCCAGACCTCAGACCTTAAGCTTAAAAAGAACCTGGGACGCCCTGGCACAGTGGTTCACGTCTGTAATCCCAGCACTTTGGGAGGCTGAGGAGAGTGGATCATGAGGTCAAGAGATCGAGACTATCCTGGCCAACATGGTGAAACCACATCTCTACTAAAAATACAAAAATTAGCCAGGCGTGGAGGCACATGCCTGTAATCTCAGCTACTCGGGAGGCTGAGGCAGAATACCTTGAACCCGGGAGGCGGAGGTTGCAGTGAGCTGAGATTGCGCCATTGCACTCCAGCCTGGCGACAGAGCGAGACTGTGTCTCAAAAAAAAAAAAAAAAAAAGAACCTGGAACTGGCTAATGCATGGCCTGAAGAGACAAGACTGGTGTTTCCACCTAGTTGATGACCAGAAACTCACAGCCCCCTCTACAGAGATTTGGGGTGGGGACAGCAGGGCAGCACACAGCCACTGTCCCCAGGAGGTGGGATGGGAAGCAAAGCTCCTGCTCTCAGGCAGCTCTCGGTGCTCCATGGAACACACACAAATGAGCCCTGGGCTGGGAGTCAATGCCTGGGCTCCCGTCCTGTTTCTGCCACCAAAGTGCTGGGTGACAGTGAACCAGTTATCACCTATCTCTGTTTCCTCCTCTGTAAAATGGCGAGTCTGGACTAGATGCCCTGCCAGGCCCCTGCCTATGTTAACATCCTCTACCCATTTCTAGATCAAATCAGCAGGCTGAGGCATGACTGGAGAAATTAGCAGAGGAGTGGAAGATTCTGTCCGTTCACCCTGGGCCTGCCCACAGCACCTGGTCTCCAGGGCCCAGGCACTGACCTCCATGGCTGCTAGAGGCTCACATCAGTCAGCAAGGATTCTGGACACGCCCTGCCTCTCCTGATACCCAGAAGGTCACCACTTCAGAGCTGACTCTACCCCAGCCCCGCTAACCACAGAACAGAGCTGGCGTGGGAGTTAAGACGTCTCTACCAGACAGAGCACTGCAGGGGCAGGAAGTGGGGGAGCCTCTCTTGACCATCATTGGCACAAGGCTGGGAGGCTGGGCATCAAACCCAGATGCAGACATCTCCGCCTCTGGTCACCGGCTTGCTGGCTCCCCAGGGACACACACTGCCTACTGTCCCTCAGGTCCTCCGGCCTCTGCAGCCCCTGAGCGCCCAGCACTTGGTGGGAACACAACACTATAATAGTTAAGCTGAGGCCGAAATTCCACCCCAATACTATAAATAATAGTTAAACTGAGGCCGAAATTCCACCCCTTCCAGTAGAACACACGCTCCAGGACCAGCAGATCCTACGTCACAGTGGCCGGCATGACTGCCCCTATTTGCATGCCCACACCACACCTTCAGTGGGGAGACTGACATTCTCTACTTCATAGAACTCCCCAGGCAGCCCGAGCTGCCCGGAGGCAGGAAATAGGACAACTGCATCTTCCCTCTGTGCAGCCCTTCAGGTATCCTAACGTGCTTTCCCCCAAATCTCCTGAGAGCCTGACAACAAAAGTGTCATGCAGGCAGGGCAGATGTTATCCCCATTTGACAAAGGGGCACTGAGTCCACACAGCTAGTCAGTGTTGGGGGAGAGATGGCAATCGAGGAGCCCTCTTCCCACGGGAAGTCCTCCTCGCCAGGGTCACTGACAGGGAATGGCCAGGACAATGCTGCCTCAAGACCAGCCCTGGGTGGACCTTCCTGTCACACGCTTAGGCTGGGCACAGGTGAAGAGTGGCCCTGAGGCCCAGTGCCCTGACATCCTCCTTTCCCTGGGGCCAAGCACAGGCAGACTCCGGGCAATGGTACGGGGGTGCAAAGGCAGGGACTAGGGAGAGAGGTTAGAGCCCTGGAGGCCCCCAGAACACATTTTGACTCAAAGGCAAAGCAAACATCAACTCCAACAAGTGCCACGTTGGTGAGAGCTGCTGGAGAGGACGCCACGGGGGGACAGTGGGCAGGACTCACCTCGCGCAGCAGCTGCATCCCCTTCAGCTCCTCCTGCTGCTGCTGGGCCACAGTGACCCCCAGGACCAAGGTGTGCACCACACAGGAGACCACGGAGATGATCACGATGGGGCTGAGGCTGAGGGGCAGCGTGATGAAGAAGGAGAAGACGAAGAAGACCTGCCAGCCCACGGTGTCACTGGCCGCATGGGCACGCGCGAAGTTCAGGCCCAGGTAGGAGAAGATCTGGGCAGTTATGAGCAGCCACAGCAGGTAGGGCACCACTCTGCGGGTGGCCCGGTCCGGGAGCAGCCCCTTTTTGCAGAGCACGAAGAGGATGATGTCCAACAGCAGTCCAATTCCAGCCACGGCGAGGGGAGCCAGCTTGTCGCTGGAGAAGACCACAGCACACATGACCACCACGTAGCAGTCAAAGAGGGCAGCAAAGACCACCAGCACCAGCAGGGTCTCGTGGCGCTGCCTTTTGAAGTAGGTCTGGTAAAGGTTCTCCAAGGACTCCGGCACGAAGGTCAGCCGCATGAAGCGAGGCAAGCACAGGCAGGAGCCCGAGTTCCGGACCGAGATTTCATGGGTCCGGCCCACCCCGCGGTCAGGGTCGGAGGGCAGGCTGACGGAGTACTCGGCTGAGTACTCGGCCGAGTACTCGGGCTCAGAGAAGCCCTGGTTCCTCGGCATCCTGGCTGGTGTCTGCTACTGGCCCTAGAGAAGTGGACCAGGATCAGAGGAAGAGCTCTGGACTGGGCTACCTCTCAGGGCTCGCTGAGACCTGGGGAGGGCCTCTTCTTGGCTGGGGCAGAGGGGCGGCCACCTCCAGCAGGAACGCAGAGCGGGTTTCCAGGGCACAGGGAGCACTGATCAGCTAGAACTGAAAAGGGCATTGCTGAGTAGAAGCACCTCTTCCCTCCTACCTTGTGGTTTCCCCATGACCCGCCCTAACCCTCATAAAAGGATCTCTGCTGCAAGAGCCTCCCAATCCAGGGCCTTCCCTGCCGCCCCCGCTCACACCACCGCCCACCGCACGCACACTTAGTCCTGTCCACGCCAGACACTCAATTTCCTGTCCCTGGCTTGTGGAAGGGCCTAGCCGCCTCTCCATCCCTGGCACCCGGTTTCTCTCTGTCATCTCTTCTTTCTCAGTCCCTGACTTCCTCACCTAAATTCCTTCCAGGCCCAGTCCTTAGAAGCTGGAAATAAAATGTGCCGGAAAGAAACTAGGACCATCCTGGGGATTCCTGAGCCTTCCTTCTGTTTACTTCCTTTTTCCACCAAGCCCTTGGAGACTCGGGCTCCGATCCGGCCCCCTTCCCACGCTCAGGGCGCTGTCTTCCCCCCGGAAGCCTGGCCCTGCCCCTGCGTTTACCTGTGCGGGAACTCGGCCACCGCGTGCTCCGGGACGGTCCCCGCGAGGGCTGGGGCGGGAGGGCTCGGCGCGCCCGAGGGCTGCTCTCCGCAGAGCCGCGCCGCCCCGCCAGTGCCTCGGGGCCCGGCCGGCCGGAGCGCGATCTCTCGCCGTCAGGCCCGGGATCCGACCGGGAGAGGCGCAGGGCTGCCCCTCAGCATCCGCGGGCGTCCGGCCGCAGCGGGAAGGAGGCGGCGGCGACTAGGGCTGGGGAGATCCCGGGGCGCCGGCCCAGCGCGCCCGCCCTAGGGCTAAGGCTTGGGGGCCGGGGCCGTGCAGGGGCCGTGCAGGGGCCGTGCAGGGGCCGTGCGGGAGCCGGCAGGCGCGGGCGGCGGCGAGCGCGGCTCTCCGGACCCCTCCCCTGCACCCGCGGCGGCGGCGGCGGCGGCTAGGGGCGCGCGCGGGGCCCTCCCCGGCGGGAGCGCGGGCCGAACACGGGGAAGCCCGCCAGCATCCTCTCGCCCGCCGGCGCCGAGCCGAGCCAGCCGAGTCCGGGCTCGGCGTGCTGCACAGCTATTCCCCGCGCGGCGCCGGCGGCTCCCGGGCCACGCGCGCTCCAGGCCCCGGGAGGCGGGAGGCGGGCGGGGCGGCCCCTCCCTCGCCCCAGTCACCGCCCTCTCGGCGGCGCGTCCCGGAGCGGGGCGGCGGGGGAGGTGCCGGGCGGCGGTCCCGGGATCCGCGCGGGCGAGAGCTGGAGGGGCCCGGGCAGCCCTCGATCCGGCGGGGGCGGCGGGCTGGGGAGACGGCTGCGTGGAAGCGCGGGCGTGGGCGGCGGGCGGGAGGGCTGGGGCGAATCCACGCCTTCCCGCGAGCAGGCCCGGTCTAGGAGGATGGAAGACCGAGACGCGCCCGCCCGCAGGTGAGGCGCGCTAGGGACACCCTGCCGCCGCCCCCTCCTCCGCCACGGCTTCCTTCCGGACCGGCAGAGGCCGGGGCTCAGGTTTGGGGACCGCTCCACTGCGGGGCGCGTGGGGCCTAAGTATCCCCGCCCACTCCGGGAGCCCAGACTTCGGAGCGCCGGGCCTGAGCTTTCTGCAGAGGGGCCCGGCAACGGAGCCCTGTCCTGCTCGGAGGAGGCGGGTGGCGGTGGCCCGGTGGGCACCACACGTGGAACTGGAAGAGTTCCTGAGACCCTGCTTCGAAGAGATATCCCGTGCACATTCTACCCGTTTGAGATGTGTTTGAGTTCACAAACTCTCCCTTAAAGATGCAAATGCTCCTTTGAATAGTTAAACCTGTAAGTCTCTTACACCACAGTATAAAGTATTTTCCTTGCATTTGACAGAACACCGTGCTAAGATCAACTACAGGCTTTGGGAATTTAAATAAAGGAAGAGGAGAGAGAATGTTTTGGGACAAAAGCACGTGTGGGGAGGTGGGTGCTGAGGACAGCCAGCAGCAATAGGGGGTCATCTCCCCTGGGGAGAGCTGAAGGAATGAACAGAGGGGAGAGAAACTCGTCTATCCAGACCCTGGATGGAGCTGCCTCCCCATACACCTGAGAGTTACCCGCAGGCACCCCTTCCAGAACCTCAGGCATCACCTTGCATCCCTCAGGGAATGGATCCATTAAAGAATCCATCCTGCCACTGCTGTTTCTACCATTCCCTCACACTCTGTCTGAAAAGGCGCCAACTTCAGCCCCAAACTTCTCAGGGCTTTGATTCCAAAGGTAGGGGACCTAACATCAGATATAGGAGGATGGTAATTTAAATAAAGCAACACTTTGCCCCATTTGTTTTATTTTATTTCTATTTTTTATTTTTTCCAGGAGTCTCTGTCACCTAGGCTGGAGTGCAGTGTCGTGATCTCCGCTCACTGCAACCTCCGCCACCCGGGTTCACGCAATTCTCCTGCCTCAGCCTCCCGAGTATCTGGGATTACAGGCACACACCACCAAGCCCAGGGTAATTTTTGTAGTTTTAGTAGATGGGATTTCACTATGTTGGCTAGGTTGGTCTTGAACTCCTGACCTCAAGTGATCTGCCCACCTTGGCCTCCCAAAGAGCAGATGAGCCACACTGCGCTGGGCTGCCCCACTGTTTTAATTTGCTGGAGGTTTTTGAGTTTTCGGGGGGATTTTTTTTTTTTTGGAGAGAGTTATTTGTGGTTTTTTGTTTTTGGTTTTTAAAAAGGAAGGCATTTATTTATTTATTTATGAGACAGAGTCTCACTCTGTCGCCCAGGCTGGAGTGCAGTGGCAATCTCAGCTCACTGCAACCTCCACCTCCTGGGTTCAAGCAATTCTCCTGCCTCAGCCTCCCAAGTGGCTGGGATTACAGGCACCCGCCACCATGCCTGTCTAAATTTTGTATTTTTAGTAGAGACAGGGTTTCACCATGTTGGCCAGGTTGGTCTCGAACTCCTGACCTCAAGTGATCTACCCGCCTTAGCCTCCCAAAGTACTGGGAATACAGGTGTGAGCCACCATGCCTGGCCTTTGCTGGAGGGTTTTGTTTTGTTTTATTTTTTGTTTTTGAGACGGAGTCTCACTCTGTTGCCTAGGCTGGAGTGCAATGGTGCGATTTCAGCTCACTGCAAGCTCTGCCTCCTGGGTTCACGCCATTCTCCTGCCTCAGCCTCCCAAGCAGCTGGGACTACAGTCACGCGCCACCACACCCAGCTCAATTTTTGTAGAAACGGGGTTTCACCGTGTTAGCCAGGATGGTCTCGATCTCCAGACCTCATGATCCGCCCGCCTCCGCCTCCCAAAGTGCTGGGATTACAGGCGTGAGCCACCGCACCCAGCCTTTGCTGGAGGTTTAAACATTTATTTTGAAATGTCACATGATGTTAAAAAGGACATGACTTTTATGTTTTACAAAGGGAGATGTAATGTACAGCATGGAGCAGTGGCTCACACCTGTAATCCCAGCCTTTGGGAGGCCGAGGCAGGTGGATCTTGAGGTCAGGAGTTTGAGACCAGCCTGGCCAACATGGCAAAACCCTGTCTCTACCAAAAAATACAAAAATTAGCCAAGCGTGGTGGCGGGTGCCTGAAGTCCCAGCTACTCAGGAGGCTGAGGTGAGAGAATCGTCTGACCCTAGGAGGCAGAGGTTGCAGTGAGCCAAGATCGTACCACTGCACTCCAGCCTGGGCAACAGAGTGAGACCCTATCTCAAAAAACAGTGGGGGTAGGGGGAGAGCTGTGCTAATGTTTTTTAAAAGGCTGATAAATATCATGCCTGGTCCTGCTTTGGCACAAGAGACACTGTGTTGCACCCTCTTTGGGCCCCTTCCCTTTTCTTGGCACACATGCCAGCCCTATGGTTCTCAGTGGAGCACCCTGCCCGCAAAGCCATGCCCAGCTCCTGAGCTGAGAGGGCCCTCTGCCACCACTCATGCCCCAGCCTCCTTTCCCCACCCACCCCATGAACGGAGAGAGTTCCACACAGAGGCACCCTCATATAAAAACAACAAATTGATCTCCTGCCTCTCCAGCCCCTGCCTGCTGGCTTCACAGTCCCACTCCCTGTCCTTCCACCCTCCCTATCTCTCCGCTGTGGGTCCCTGCTCAGCGGGCACTGGGGAAACCAGAGGAGCCTGCCAGTTCTACCAAGGCACCATGTTCACCCATGAGGCAGACCCTCAGGTGTACACAGGTTAGAGTTGGGGGTGACTTCTGGCTGAGATGATCAGAGACAGGGCCTTTCAGGGCAAGAGGGAAGGATCTGATGAGCCTGAAAGGCAGGCCCCCGGGGTGGCTGGAGCCTCCCCACAAAAGCCCAGCCACAGGAAGAGCACAGCACAGTCCCATCCCTGCTCTGCGTCCTGGGTTCTGGCACAGCCCTTCCCTGTGGATGTGGGAAGCACAGTGGGACAGCAGTAGCCCCTTGCAAGGACTCCTGGGGAGCCAGAAGCATCTGGGTGAATATTCCCGGGCAAGAGAGCTGCTCGACATCCTGTCACAGAGGAGATCAGGGAAAATGCCACGAGGGCCTCATCCATCTCACTCACAGGGGCTTGCCCGGTACCTGGCACCTATAGTAGATACTCAAAAAATACTCATTGAATGAATGGAAGTCTCCCTAAGAAGAAACGGTACTTTATAACGGCACTGGCTGTCCCTGAAGGGACCAACTGGCCTCATTCCCTGATGCTGGGAATGTCCTGGTCCTAGGGCAATGAAAAATAACCACCCTCGAGGGACAAGGGTGGGATTATGGGGGAGGTGTTTTTATTTTCCATGCTATACATTTTGTATTGATGTAACCTGGACAACTGGCATGCTTCGCTTTTACAATCAAATGATACAGGAAATCTAAACACACACAACTCAGGACCTCAAATGGCTGCACGGGTGACTTGCCCCTGCAGTTTGTCCTAAAAGGAAGACAGAATCATGGACTTAAGTCAAAGCTTGGAGGGCATCCCGACCCCTCAACCTCAACCCAGCATCTGCCTGGATGGGATACCTCTTTGCTGAAGGTACCTTTTTGTTTGTGTGGTTCAAGACTAGAGATGATGGCTGAGAATTAATTGTTATTGGATAAACAAGAATGGTTCCCCCCCCCACCCCCCGGGAAATGCGGTGGCTCTTGAATCCAGCAAACAATAGATCAGAGCAGAACTCTGTGTCCTGGGGGAAAACAGAAGTGGGAGAGAGATCATTAGTTGCCCTGGTGCTGGGCACCAGGAGAGCCCTGTTTGGGGCCTGAAAGCAGAACCTGAGACAAGGCCTGCATGCAGGTGGTTTAACTGGGGAAGTGATTCCAGGGAAACAGAACAGGAGCCTGGGAAGTTCAAAACAGAGAAGGCAGGAAAGCTGGTAAATATGAGGGTTTGTTACGGAGTTGGCCACTGGTGTGGGAGGGGGCCTTGATCCTGCTGGGACTGTCTTACGAGCCTTGCAGAAGGCACCTCAGAGCTTTCCACTGAAGGGCTGGCAGAGGTGGGTATTCGTCCTCCTGCCATCCTTCCCTGTTGGTTAAGGGTCGCCAGTCAGGGTGTTCTCTCCCTGGCTCTTCCAGGTTTGTGCAAAGGAGGCTAAGTGGTGAGCACCTGGGAAGGAAATGGATCCTCAGTGCAGATACCTGGCAAGGTGCTGCTGGGGTGTGCCTGCAGCAGTAACGGGAGTAGAGAGGGGGACCGGGGGAATGTGGCATGGGATACTCAAGCATCCTGCGCAGGGCCCACACCCCTCATCCATTCCTGCTGGCTCAGAGGCTCAGCAGCTTGGATCCTGTCACCTGGTGGAGAGGCGTATGGTACCCTAGGGAAAGCTGGCTCTCTGGAATCAGCTCAGCTTTGAGCATGGTCTTGATGAGAGCTGAGGACCTTGGACCAATTACTGAGCCCCCCAAGCCTGTGTCTCTGTGGTGCAGTGACAGCACTAACCCCTACTCAGGATCCTTGTCAGGAAGGAGGGGATTCATGGGTACCAACATGGTGCACAGATCTCAATGGAACAAGTCAACTGGAGTTACCAGGATCTCACAGCAGACAACTGGGCAGCCCTGAGCACTTCTGCCCCAGCGTGGCCTGCATGGCTGGGCTGGCTGCCTGCCCCCAGTCTTCTCCATGACTGCATCTGGGGCCCCTCGACTCCAGCGCCGTCTTCCTCTGACAGCATCGACAGCACGGGCCAGTCTGTCCCTGTGTCCTCACTTCTTTGTCTCTGTTCCTGGTCTCTCCCTTCTTCTGCCCCGTGCTGGAGTCTCCCTGACTCTCACAGGGTCACTCCTTGGGCACTGTGGCTGGGTGTGAGAGCGTGTGTGCAGGACTGTGAATGTGAGGAGGGGTGTGAGGAATGTGTGTGAGAGTGGGGGGTGTGTGAGAACGTTCCTTCACATACGTGTGCATGAGTGGATGTGTGAGTGTGCATGTCTGAGAATGTACGTTCACGTCGGCCTGTGTGTGTGTGAGAATTATACCTTCATGTTTGTGAGTGCGTGTGTGACAATGTATGTTCGTGTTTGTGTGTGGGTGTGTAAATGTGCATGTGAAAATGCATTCGCATTTGTGTGTGAGTGGGTGTGTGAGTGCGAGTGTGTGTGAGAATGTAGGTTCATGTTTGTGAGTGTGAGTGGGTGTGTGTGATCGTGTGCTTGTGACAATGTACCTTCGTGTTTGTGTGTGCGAGTGGGTGTATGAGCATGATTATGTCAGAACGTACTTCACGTTTGTGTGTGTGATTGTGTATGTGTGAGAGAATGCACCTTCATGTTTGTGTGAGTATAAGTGGGTGTGTGTGAGAGAGAACATACCTTCATGTTTCTGTGTGTGGGTGTGTTAGTGTGATTGTGTGTGGAAATACACCTTCACGTTTGCGTGAGTGGGTGGGTGATTGTGTGAGAATGTACTTCACGTTTGTGTGTGTGGGTGTGTGATTGCGTGTGAGAACGTACCTTCGTGTGTGTGTGAGAGAATGTACCTTCACGTTTGTGTGAGTGGGTGTGATTGTGTGTGTGAGACTATACCTTCACGTTTGTGTGTGAATAGGTGTCTGATTGTGAGAACATACCTTTGTGTGAGTGTGAGTGGGTGTGATTGTGTGTATATACTTTCACATTTGTGTGTGAGTGTGAATGGGTGTGTGTGATTGGGTGTAAGAATGTACCTTCATGTTTGTGTGTGCGAGTGGGTGTTTGAGCATGATTGTGTGAGACGTACCTTCACGTTTGTGTGTGAATGTGAGTGGGTATGATTGTATATACTTTCACATTTGTGTGTGTGAATGGGTGTGTGATTGGGTGTAAGAATGTACCTTCATGTTCGTGTGTGCGAGTGGGTGAGCATGATTATGTGTGAGACGTACCTTCACGTTTGTGTGTGAATGTGAGTGGGTATGATTGTGTGTAAGAACACACCTTTGCGTTTGTGTGTGATTCCGAGTGGGTGTGTGATTGTGAGAACGTACCTTCATGTTTGTGTGTGAGTGGGTATGTGTGATTGTGAGTGTGTGAGAATGTACCTTCACGTTTGTGTGTATAATTGTGTGTGAGAACGAACCTTCACGTGCATGTGTGAGTGTGCATGCATGTGCCTGGCGGTTGCCTCATCCGTCCTGGTGGGTGCCCACCTCACCTCTTCCTTCCCTCTCCTCGCTCGGTGCCATCTGCACAGGACGTGGGCCCTGCTGGCTGCCCTCGGGTGCTGTTTCTAGGCCCCTGGCGCGGGCAGAGGGAAGCGGGCTGAGGATGCGCAGTGAAGACTCCAGACACCAGCGTTGCTGGGGCTGGGCGTGGTCTGTGCCCCTCGGCAGGTGTGAGCGTCTCCTCGGGAGCAAGGACCAGGATCCCTGGTTCCTCCTGCCCAGTCGTTGAAACAGAGTGACTATTCCACAATATGTCATGGAAATAATGTCAATGGCACACGAGCCACAGTGCCAGTGACACCCATGGGCCCGATCCCCAGACAGCGGCAGCAGCTCCCCTTCCTGCACCCTGCCCTCCAGGCACTGCGCGCTGCCTTCTTCCCTTTGGTTTCCCAGGTAGAGACCCCTGGCGTCCCTGTTTTGCGGGTGGGGAAGCGGGAGCGCAGAGACATGAGGTAACTCGCTCCGGCCCCAGCTAGGAAGCGGCAGAGAGAGGCCCAGGCTCTGGCCACCCAGAAGTTCGGCCATACAAGGAAGGCTCAGGAAGCTTCCTTTGGTTGTCACTGCTTCTCTGTAGCCAAGGGTGCCTCAGGGACTCAGAGCGAATCCTGGAGAGTCACAGCTCCCTGCTGGCAGTTGAAAGAGACTCCAAACACCATTCTGCTCCAGCCCAGGTGGAGACATTGAGGCCCAGAGGGGTTAAATTTGGGGAGAGAAGGACACGTGCCCACGGCGCGTGAAACGGCATGTGAATGCTGAGTAATTCCGAGGCGTCTGCGGGACGTCACGTTTCCAAAAGCGCCCGAGCCCTGCCCCTTCAGGAGGAGGCACCATAGAAATGTGTGCTAACAAGCCTCCCGCGGCCTGCGGGGGATAGGAGAGAGCAGGAAGCTTTCAGAACAACGGGAGTGACTAGAAAAGGCTCAGGCTGGGAGGAGATGAAGGGCCCAGCCCCACAGTCTTTCTCATGGGTGGAAAGTCACCAGCACCCAGAAGAGCAAGGCTAAGACAGCCTGGGGAGCTGGCACAGGTTCTCCGATCTTAAAGACGCCTGTGATTAGATCTGGCTCACCGGGATATTCCAGGAGAATCTCTCCATCTCGAGGTCCTTCACTTAATCACATTTGCAAAGTCACTTTTCCCATGTAAGGCATCATAGTCACAGTTTCTGGGGGTTAGGGTGGTGACATTTTGCATGGACATGATTCTGCCTATCACAGCAGGCTCCTAATGTGATATAGATCCCTGTAGTACTGATTAGAGGAAGGACTCATCTTAATTCCTCCCATTACAACTTTCTCTAATGTTTCTAATCTCCATGCTGAAATAAACGAGCCTTTGCCATGTTAAATCAGAGGAGAGGAAATCATCGCAAAGGTCTGTGAAAGGGTGATTTTTGAGAAGAGACCCTACACATTTTTACTTTTTGAGATGTCTCACTCTTGTCGCCCAGGCTGGAGTGCAAAGGCAGCATCTCCGCTCAGTGCAAGCTCCATCTCCTGAGTTCAAATGATTCTCCTGCCTCAGCCTCCTGAGTAGCTGGGACTACAGGCATGCGCCACCACGCCTGGCTAATTTTTGTATTTTTAGTAGAGATGGGGTTTCATCGTGTTGGCCAGGCTGGTCTCAAACTCCTGACCTCAGGTGATCCACCCGTCTCGGCCTCCCAAAATGTTGGGATTACAGGCGTAAGTCACCACGCCCGGCCACCCTAAAAATCTTTTAATGCAAGAGAATGCTGTAGAAAGAACTCCCACCTGTGGTTCCTTGCCACCCTCACCCCTCCCAAGTTACCCTTAGCTGCAACAGGCCAGATCCTTTGTTCCAGGAAGGGTGGTTGGGAACAAGGGGCCACCTGGAGTCAGCAGCTGAATGGATGCCTGAGGTTCATGGATTCTAAGACTTTTCCAAATCCCCTTTCTGCTGCCACTGGAATTGTCTCCCAGAAACACAGTTCAGACAGGCTTTTCCTTGGTTAGGCCCCAGCCTACTTATTCTCTCATATAATCTGTACACCAGTCATATGAGGTAAGTACAATTGCCATATCCATTTTACAGATGAAAACACTGAGATTAGATTCATAACGTGCCCAAGGTTCCATAACTGGCAAAGGGTACTGCCCATGTTTACACCCACATCTCTGACTCCTGGGCCCAGTGCATAGACACTGTGGCCTGCTCAACATCCTGGGTCATTGCTAGAGGAATCGGGGGGCTCATGCCTTCTCCTCTGCTTCGATGGGGTCCAACTTAAGCTATGGACCAGAAGGGGTGGCCTATGGGAAAGACAAAGCAGGAGGAATTAGCAGTACTGGAGGGGAGGCAGGGCCTTTATCTTAGCGGCCTTGTCTGTTCAAATCCAGAGACATCTTCTCCACCCTGGGAGGCAGGAAAGCAGCCCAGTCAGAGAGGTGGAGCCCCGGACAACAGATCTACAACAGTGCAACACCCAACCCTGGCTCAGTGGAGGCTGCCGCCTGGCCAGGAAGGGCTCAGGTCAGCTTGATTAACATATTGCTGACCCAGCCGGGTGCGGTGGCTCACGCCTGTAATCCCAGCACTTTGGGAGGCCAAGGTGGACGGATCACGAAGTCAGGATATCGAGACCATCCTGGCTAACACGGTGAACCACCCGTCTCTGGCTACCACCTGGCTACCACCCGTCTCTACTAAAAATACAAAAAAAAATTAACCAGGCATGGTGGCGGGTGCCTGTAGTCCCAGCTACTTGGGAGGCTGGGGCAGGAGAATGGCATGAACCCAGGAGGCGGAGCTTGCAGTGAGCCGAGATTGTGCCACTGCACTCCAGCCTGGGTAACAGAGCGAGACTCTGTCTCAAAACAAAAAACAAAAACCAAACAAACAAAAAAACATATTGCTGATCCATTTTCATATCTTAAAATTAGAAACAGAAGGCCGGGTGCAGTGGCTTAAGCCTGTAATCCCAGCACTTTGGGAGGCCAAGACGGGGGGATCACGAGGTCAGGAGATGGAGACCATCCTGGCTAACACGGTGAAACCCCGTCTCTACTAAAAAATACAAAAAAAAACTAGCCGGGCGTGGTGGCGGGCGCCTGTAGTCCCAGCTACTTGGGAGGCTGAGGCAGGAGAATGGCGTGAACCTGGAATGCAGAGCTTGCAGTGAGCTGAGATCCGGCCACTGCACTCCAGCCTGGGCGACAGAGTGAGACTCTGTCTCAAATTTAAAAAAAAAAAAAAAAATTAGAAACAGAAGTACAAGCTCCGGCTATTCTATTTATCAAATCAGAGCAGAGTGAGGCTGACGTTTGTGGAAGCTGAGGTTTCTCTGCTCACCTTGGTCATTTAGGGCACCCTCTCCTTGTTCCCCTGTCAGTGTCCAGGTCTCCCCAGTTCTTGCCTTCTTCCCTCTCTCCCATCTCAAAACACTGTATCAGGACCAGATCCCAGAGAGTGCCCCACCTGGAGGTGACAATGATTTGAATATTAAGGCTGGGTCTTTAATTCTGTGTCTTCATGCTTCTGCTCTGAACCACTTAGGAAGTAGATCCAGAAATCAGGCAGTTGGGGCGCAACAGATCAGTTTCAGATGGATGAAAGTTGAGTTGGAGGCTGGGGCTTAGGTGTGTGGCCACAGCCTGGGATAATGCTTCACTTTGGACTTGAACTCCTCACCCCATCACAGGCAAGTGGGTTGCCACAGGCCTCCCTGGAGGGGTGGAGCCTGCCTGGGGAATATGGAATGGTAGGAAGGGGCTAGATCACAGAAGGCCTTGGATGCCCAGCTAAAACATCTAAATTTGGGCTTTGTGTTTTATAGGAGTTGTTGAGGATTCTTTTGAGTAGATGACATGTCCTGACCTGCTACATTCTTTCAGAGGATTGATTTGGGATAAAAGATGGTTTGGAAAAGAAAGACTGTCGGCCGGGCGCGGTGGCTCAAGCCTGTAATCCCAGCACTTTGGGAGGCCGAGACGGGCGGATCACGAGGTCAGGAGATCGAGACCATCCTGGCTAACACAGTGAAACCCCGTCTCTACTAAAAAATACAAAAAACTAGCCGGGCGAGGTGGTGGGCGCCTGTAGTCCCAGCTACTCGGGAGGCTGAGGCAGGAGAATGGAGTAAATCCGGGAGGCGGAGCTTGCAGTGAGCCGAGATCTGGCCACTGCACTCCAGCCTGGGCCACAGAGCGAGACTCCGCCTCAAAAAAAAAAAAGAAAGACTGTCAAGAGAAAACTGGGCCGGGCGCGGCAGCTCACACCTGTAATCCCAGCACTGTGGGAGGCCGATCCTCCCACCTCAGGCGGGTGGATCACCTGAGATCAAGAGTTTGAGACCAGCCTGGCTAACATGGCGAAATCCCGTCTCTACTCAAAATACAAAAATTAGTGGGGTATGGTGGCGCATGCCTGTAATCCCAGCTACTCGGGAGACTGAGGCAGAGGAATCGCTTGAACCTGGGAGGCGGAGGTTGCAATGAGCCAAGATCTTGCCACTGCACTCCAGCCTGGGTGACACAGCGAGACTCTGTCTCAATAAAAAAATAAAAATAAAAAATAAAAAGAGGGAGAAAACCGCTGAGAAAATGCAAACTAATCACTCCTGGAAGACAGTGGTCCGAATCTAAGTAATGCTCTCTAGTATTCATTCCACAAGGGTCTCAGGCGTCTCATGAAATCTCAGGCTGACTTACACTCACATTAGACACATTCAGGTTTTGGGTTGAGCATATCCATGAGTATTTGCAGATAGTAATTTTTATAACTATTAAATAATTCATGCTGACATTGTTTTCCCTGTTGTGTTCTTGAAAAAGATGCTGTTTACCGCACAGGCAGTGGTGAAAATAAATTAGCCACCTGCTTTGCCACCCCTTTTCCAATCTTGCTGTGTCCCATGGGGGATGCCAGGCTCTGCTGGGCACCTTTCTGAAAGTGTTCTTTTCAGTAGAATATGTGCTGAGCTTTTTTTGCAAAATCAGGCCTTAAAAAAAAAGTTACACTTTTTAATTTTCATTTAAAAAATTTCTTTTTCACTCCATTAAAATTCATCTCCATGAAATGGGTTCAGAGTGGTTTTAGCAATTCTGTCTGTCACCCATTCTAAGATACTGCTGGCGCCACGTGCAGCCACCCCCTGCTGAATGGGAAGCAAGTGGCAGAGCCGAGTGTGCACCTGGAACCCCAGTGTTGAGGTCTCTGGTCAAGGCGGCCCCCACTCTCTTTCATTCGCAACCCCCCACCCCCAGCCCACACTACCTGCCAGTTTTACATCTGTTTGGACAGGAAGCCTTACAACCCTGCTCTGCTATTTTTAGGAAGCGCTCACATTGAGTCAGCCTTTCTGCTGGATTCACGCCCTCTGCTTGATGGTTCTCAGGCTGTCTGCCTTTTCAGCAGGAGCCTCGGGCTCACATCCTCAGAGACGCTTCTCTTCTCCCTGCCTGTCTCGGCTTTGGTCTGCACCCCCATTTTTTATCACCTTCCTAGAACAAGGGCAGGCTTTTAGGGGTCCATATTTTCTTGTTTCTCTCATTAACAATCTCCCCACAAGTCATGCACATTAACATGGATAGAGCTGGAGGCCCTTCCTCTTTTTCACAATTGTGCATTAATGTAGCTGTAAGTGGGAACCTTTTTTTTTTTTTTTTTAAATCAAGTCTACATTCAAACATGCTTTTAAACTAAAAATAACTGCATTTAAATAACTTTAGGCAGAATGATATAAAGGAGGATTTAATGTTAGCTGTAAATTGATACTCTTCATTCTTATCAATTCTTATCATTTCTTATCCCAGAGTGTAGCCAAGTGACTGTTATAGAAAAGGTGCTTAATAAATGCTTGATGGAGGAAAGAATAAATGAATAAATTCTGTAATGTTAATAGTTTGGTGATGTATCCCTCTCAAGGGTGAAACTTGTAATTTAACACTCAGAACTTTTCTTTAATAAATTGCAAATGGTAGAGTTTTCAGGCGTCTGTCCAGGTTGCACCAGAAATATTTCAGGCAACTGAAATATTTCTTTGGCTGAGGGGCTCTGGTGCCCCTCAAAGGCCAGGTCTGATTCCCAACAAAGCCAACTCTAGTCATTTTCCTAGCAGATTTTATAAACCAGGGAACTAGTTAAACACATTTCATTGAGAAAGTCACACCAAGATTTGATCAATTCAATTTAAAATGGCTTAACCAGTAAAGAAAATGTATTACCTCTAAAACAAGCAGTCTTTGGATAGGACAGGTCTAAGGTTAGTTATTCTAGTGGCTCAATAATGACATTAAGGTCTGTGCACTTTCCACTTCTTCCCAGCTACCTCGAGGGTATCAGCTTTGCTATCACAGGCTTACACTCCTCATGGTTGCAAGGTGGCTGCCACAACTGCAGCATCATATGCAGACATGACAGTGTTGAACAGAGGAGGAACAGTTTCTTCCCTTGCCTCTCTTTCAGGACTTCAGAATACCTTACCAGAAGCTCCTCAGAAAAATGTCCCATATATATTATATATATAAAATATGTATATATTTTTATAAATATATTTTTAATATAATATATGGGATATATATATATATTTTTTTTGAGACAGGGTCTCATTCTGTCACTCAGGTTGAAGTGCAGTGGCGTGATCTTGGCTCACTGCAGCCTCAACCTCCTGGGCTTAAGTGATCCTCCCACCTCAGCCACCCTTTGTAGCTGGAACTACAGGCATGTGCCACCACACCCTGTTCCCTTATACCTTTTTGGCCAGAGTGGGGTCACATGCCCACTTCCAAACTAACACTGGCAATAGAACTGGTACCACTGTGGACAATTTCAATCATTCGTGGTTTACAATTGAGCCGTATAGCAGAGGTAGAGACACCTAAACACATTAGGACCCTTCCAGCAAGGATAAAGGGAGAGAGAGCTATAGGATGGGCCATCTACAGTGCTGGCTCTGGCGCCCCTCAAAGGCCAGGTCTGATTCCCAACAAAGCCAACTCTAGTCATTTTCCTAGGAGATTTTATAAACCAGGGAACTAGCTAAACACATTTCATTGAGAAAGCTACACCAATATTTGATCAGTTAATGAGAAATACATTTAGCTGTTAAGGGTACCCCCACTTTTCTTGCTTCCTTACTCTCAAGGAGAACCCTGTTTTCAACATTTTCAGTTGTATTCTGTGACTTTTTTCATTTGGCTGGGAATGATGTGGTTGAGGGATCTACAATCTATTTCACAGTTCAGCAACAGATGTCATTCATTCATTCATTCATTCATTTATCAAATATTTATTATGCTTTTATTAAGCACTGCAGATACAAATATTTTTAGAAAGTTCAGGTTTTTGTGGAGACCCTGCCCTCCTAAGGAGAAGATCTACTAAATGTGCCTGGGTAGCAGGGAAGACTCCGGAAAACCTTTCAGAAAAGGAGTTGTTGGAGCTAGATGTAAAAGTTAAGAGTTTTCCAGGTGGACAGAGGGGGAGGGAGGGCGTGTTGGGCCAAGGGCAGCATGACAAAGGCACAGGCCGTGTGCCATGGTGTGTTCAGAGAACACCACGCTCAGCGTGCCTAGAGGACAGGAGAGGATAAAGAGGTGGAAACACAGAGGCGGAAAATAGAAGGAGGTCGGATAGGGACGGGCTCTGAAGTCAGGCCCCAGTTTGAATCCAGGTCCCACTTTTGCAACAGCTCAATGGTTGCCTTCATGTCCCAGGGCTGCCATAACAAATTACCACAAACTGGGTGGCTTAAAACAAGTTATTCGCTCATGCTTCTGAAGGTCAGAGGTCCAAAATGGGGGTATGTTGGGTGTTGGCAAGGCTGTTTCCCTCTGAAGCCTCTGAGGACGAATCCAGCCTATGCCTCTCTCCTAGCTGCTGGTGGCCGCTGGCAGCCTCAGGTGCTCCTTTGCTTGGGGCTTTAAAATTCCATGCTCTGCCTCTGGCTTCACTAAGCCTCCCTTTCTCTGTATGCCTCTCTGTCTCTCTCCCTTCCCTTCCCTTCCCTTCCCTTTGGAGTTGACAATGGATTTAGGGCCTGCCTTAACCCAGGATGATCTCATCTCAAGGTCTTTACCTTAATCACATCTGCAAAGACCCTATTCCAGATAAGGTCACACTTTGAAGTTCTGGTAGGCCCATCTTTGGTAGACCGTAATGCAGCCACTACAGTAGTCTTAGATAATTAACTTACCCTCTCCAAGCACTTTTCCTTATGCAAAGTATAGGGATAAAATATTTATCCTAAGTGGTTATTGTGAGATTCAAATACAATGCTTTTTCTTTGCTTAGGAAGTACTTGGTCTATAATAAGTGCTCAATAAATGGTAGGAACGTGGATATTATCCTATAGGCAACAGAAAGCTTCATAAAGTAGGTGTTTGAGGAGGGAGAAAAAGAAGTTGCTTTCCAAATTTGCCCTCTTTGTTTGTTTTTTTTTGTTTTTTGTTTTTTTTTTTTTTAGATAGAGTCCCGCTGTGTCGCCCAGGCTGGAGTGCAGTGGTGCGATCTCCGCTCACTGCAACCTCCACCTCCTGGGTTCAAGCGATTCTCCTGCCTCAGCCTCCCGAGTAGCTGGGATTACAGGTACGTGCCACCATGCCAGCTAATTTTTGCATTTTTAGTAGAGACGGGGTTTTACCATGTTGGCCAGGCTGATCTCAAACTCCTGACCTCAGGTGATCTGCCCGCCTTGGCCTCCCAAAGTGCTGGGATTACAGGCATGAGCCACCGCACCCGGCCAGGGATGTGCAAGCGCCTAGGCAATGCTGAGGCCACTTTGAAAATCACTGGCCTGCACATCTGCTGTGCTTTGCAAATAGTAGATGCTCAATAAGTCCTTTTTGCAATGAATCCTATACTTTTTTTTTTTTTTTTGAGACAGAGTCTCGCTCTGTCGCCCAGGCTGGAGTGCAGTGGCCGGATCTCAGCTCACTGCAAGCTCCGCCTCCCGGGTTTAGCCATTCTCCTGCCTCAGCCTCCTGAGTAGCTGGGACTACAGGCGCCCGCCACTTCGCCTGGCTAGTTTTTTGTATTTTTTAGTAGAGACGGGGTTTCACCGTGTTAGCCAGGATGGTCTCGATCTCCTGACCTCGTGATTCGCCCGTCTCGGCCTCCCAAAGTGCTGGGATTACAGGCTTGAGCCACCGCGCCCGGCCGAATCCTGTACTTTCTAAAATGAAGCTTCTCTCTTAGGGCGACAAAGACTATTCAAGACTTAATACCAATAATGCCGACTGCAGACTGCTAGTGAGTTGTCAGGTCTTCCTGCATATGACTTTAAATCATGATATCAATTAATTAGACTTCAGCCAAATCCATCCTAATAAATACACTTTACAAAATCCCAAACCTTGCTCCATTAAACATTCCTTGGCAATATGTAAGGGATACTCTCTGGCGCAAGATTGAGAAGCTTTGGGGCATTGGTTAACTTCATCAGGTCTATAGGGAAAATCACAAAAGGTGAGTAGCCTTTATGCCTCTGATAGTGAAAAACGGTGTGGTGTTGCCTTTAACAGCCATATATATATATGTTTTTTTTGTTTTGTTTTTTTTTTTGAGATGGAGTCTCACTCTTGTTGCCCAGGCTAAAGGGCAATGACATGATCTTGGCTCACTGCAACCTCTGCCTCCTGGGTTCAAGCAATCCTCCTGCCCTAGCCTCTTAAGTAGCTGGGATTACAAATGCCCACCACCACTCCTGGCTAATTTTTATATTTTTAGTAGAGAA
Source organism: Chlorocebus sabaeus (assembly GCF_047675955.1). NCBI lineage: Eukaryota > Metazoa > Chordata > Mammalia > Primates > Cercopithecidae > Chlorocebus > Chlorocebus sabaeus. The sequence goes on from NC_132917.1 coordinate 24,604,059, forward strand.
GGGGTTTCACCATGTTGACCAGGCTGGTCTTGAACTCCTGACCTTAGGTGATCTGCCTTTCTTGGCTTCTCAAAGTGCTGGGATTACAGGCATGAGCCACCGCGCCTGGCCTAACAGCTATATTTTAAAACACTGTCATCAGTCAGCATACTTAGTGCCTCCTCAAGTGCCCTGTGAGGAATCCTATGAGAGAGAAGACTTTGAGACATAATCCCCACCCCAAGCACTAAAAATGTAGTCGAGGAGATGAGATCAGAGGGAAGGTTCCTGAGGGGTGGGAGGAAAGCTTGGCTGCTGGAGGCTGCATTAGAGCCAAGTTCACTTTCCCCCTTTCCTGGAGTCAATAAAGTGCCAAGCCACAGTTTGCTGTCACAGCTTATGAGATCTTATTGGTCGGTGGTGTTATTTCTCCTCAACTTGAAACCAACCATAATGAGTATTTATACTACAGGAGCCAAGCAAAAGCTACAAATCAGGGTTTCCCCCAACCCCCTCCCAAGGGAACCAGTTTGCCAGCGCACCAGTCACTCCTCGGGCCTAGTAGAAAACTTGAAGCAGCCTGGGAGGTTGCAGTTGCAGTTTCCAAGAGGAGCGTGGCATGAAATTGGGTCTGATGTGGCACCAGAGCCTCACGGTGGTGATGGCTGGAAGAGAGGCCTGAGGGGATGGGCCTCGTGTCTGGGATGGGAAAAGTGGCCCAGAGTTACCAACCCTCCAGGGGGCAGGGGGCAGAGCAGGGGAGGCCTAGGGCCAGCCGGGACAACTAGGAGGACCAGTGCTCATACCTCCAGTCTGGAGGCCATGGAGGGACCAATGACATCAGTGGGAGATCGACCAGTAGGACCAGCTAGAGGCAGTCAAGGCCGTGAGGGTAGGGGATGGCAAGAGGACAGAAAACGTTTCTCCTGGCCAAGATGAGAGGTGAGGTACCCCAGCCCCAACTTTAGGTCTTCCCTGGGGAGAACGAGGGGAGCAGAAATGCGAGGGCGAGATGATCTTGCATTTACTGAGTTTTAATCTTGAGTTAATTGTGTTTGAAACCAGAAGTGACTAACTTACCTTAAGAGGCAAATTTTAAGTTTTCCCATCCTTGGTGAAAATGTGAGCATCGGAGCCAAGATAACTCCTATTTCATAAAAGAATGTCTTTGAACATCTGAATCTTATGGACTTGCTACTGAAAAAAATTTTTTTTGCTTCTCCCACCCCCACCAAAATCAAGTCAGGATGAGCTCTTTTCCAGGAAACATTTTTCCTTTCTTTTATTTATTTTTTCTGAGTTGGGATCTCACTCTGTCACCCAGGCTAAAGTGCAGTGGCATGACCATGGCTCACTACAGCCTCAAACTCCTCGGTTCAAGTGATCATCCCTCCTCAGCCTCCCGGGTAGCTGGGATTACAGGCCCAAACCACTACACCACCGCAAACAGCTAATTTTTAAAATTTTTATTTTTTAACTTTTTATAAAGACAGGATCTTGCCGGGCACGGTGGTTCATGCCTGTAATCTCAGCACTTTGAGAGCCCGAGGCGGGCCAATCATGAGATCAGGAGATCAAGACCATCCTGCCTAACACAGTGAAACCCCGTCTCTACTAAAAATGCAAAAAATTAGCCAGGCATGGTGGCGGGTGCCTGTAGTCCCAGTTACTAGGGAGGCTGAGGCAGGAGAATGGTGTGAACCCAGGAGACGGAGCTTAGAGAGAGCTGAGATCGCGCCACTGCACTCCAGCCTGGGCGACAAAGCGAGACTCCGTCTCAAAAAAGAAAAAAAAAAAAAAAAAAGACAGGATCTTTACATTGCCCAGGCTAGTTTCGAACTCCTGGCCTCAAGTGATCCTCCCACCTTGGCCTCCCAAAGTGCTGAGACTATAGGCGTAAGCCACTACACCCATACTACTGAAAATGTCAAACCTGTGATTTCATCTCAAACCTTTGTAAAATGAAATGTCATAATCACTATTTCATGTAGTAGAAATTTAAGGGTTTTCTTTAATTAAAATAAAAGAGGGCTTACCCAGGCATGGTGATGCACACCTATAGCCCCTGTTCCTCAGGAGGCTGAGGCGGGTGGATTCCTTGAGTCCAGGGGTTTGAGACCAGCCTGGGCAACATGGCAAAAGCCCATCTCTAAAAAGAAATACAAAAATTAGCTGTGTGTGGTGGTATGCACCTGTGGTCTCGGGAGGCTGAGATGGGAGGATCACTTGAGCCTGGAAAGTGGAGGCTGCAGTGAGCTGAGATCACACCATTGCATTCCAGCCTGGGTGACCGAGGGAGACTGTCTCAAAAAAAAACTATCATCAATCTGTGTATATTATTGCTTAAAAAATAAGCGTTCAACAATGCCTGCTATTCCAAACTTTAGGAAAAGCATAATTCACATATATATATATATATATATATATATTTTTTTTTTTTTTTTTTTTTTTTTTTTTTTCCCTGAGACAGAGTTTCACTCTTATGATCAGGCTGAAGTGGCATGATCTTGGCTCACTGCAACCTCCGCCTCCCCGGGTTCAAGCAATTCTCCTGCCTCAGCCTCCCAAGTAGCTGGGATTATAGGCACCTGCCACGACTCCTGGCTGATTTTTGTACTTTTAGTAGAGACGGGGTTTTGCCATATTGGCCAGGCTGGTCACGAACTCCTGACCTCAGGCGATCCACCTGCCTCGGCCTCCCAAATGTTAGGATTACAGGTGTGAGTCACTCTGCCCAGCCAATTTGCTAATATTTTAAAAATTAATTTTTATTTTTTCCTCTCCTTTTTTTGCCGGGGTGGGAGGTGTTGAAGAAATCCCCCCAAAGAGTAGGTCTCTCCTAGCCTCCCCACCTGTTCTTAGATTATTAAACTCTCAGTTAATGTTGCAGTGGAATTATGTGCAAGAAGCCTGGGAAACCTAGTTTTTACTCACTTTGTAAAATTTCATAAAATAATGGTCTTTAAAAACGACCTCAGGTGTTATCTAATTAAATGGCCTCATCTAATAACGGAGGAAACGTAATCTCAGAAGGTGAATCCACTTGCCCAAGGCTACTCTATTAATGAACAGGAGAGATAAGACTATCCCAAGTCTTCTAATTTCAATTCTGCTGCTGCTGTGTTATATGAGAGTGGAGTTTGCGGATATGTAACTACCTTAAGTGGATTTGAAATCCCAGCCAGGGAGCACTGATTGCTATGTTAGCTTTCTGAAAAACTTCTAAGCCATTAAAAGCTTGTTTTCCCTGTAGTCTGAAATTTCTACTAATGTAAAGAAGCAGGATTTCATGACAGCCTAGAGTTACCATACTATAAGAGGTCCCCACAAACAGCTTCAGAGTGAGTTAAAAAAAAAAAACTGGTGCTATGCTTAGCTTTTGGATTTGTATAGTTTTTAGATGACCAAAGTACACTGTAGTTGACATTCATTGGGAAAACTCAAACAATAGAGACAGGATTGGACGAAAAGTGAAACTATCCTAACCCCATTCCCTAAATTGCACTTCCTGGAGACAAGCTTTAGAGTCTGGTGAATACAAACCACCTTTTCCTTGTATAGTGCTAGTGATTCTAACACAAAATGCCTGGCCACTTCTGGGGGCGAGGATGGGGCGGGAAACAGCCCCTTTAGAGCTTCCTGGGTTTTCACTATGACAAAAGAATGTTAGGAACATGAAAATCACTCAGAAACAAAACCCTTAGAATGGGTCTCTCCCTATCTCCTGCCTCATAGGTTCTTTAACTCTCAGTTACTGGCCTGGGTGGAGGTCCCTTAAGACATGATTTTCAAGCCATTCTGGAGGCATTAGAGGTCCCATAAGACTTTAAAATTTCATTAAAAAAAAAAAAAAAAAGTGACCAGGCATGACCGCTCATGCCTGTAATCTCAGCACTTTGGGAGGCAAAGGCAGGTAGATTGCTTGAGCCCAGGAGTTCGAGAGCAGCCTGGGCAACACAGGGAGACATTGTCGCTACAAAAAATAGGAAAACTTAGCCAGGCGTGGTGGCGTGTGCCTGTGGACCTAGCTACTCAAGAGGTTGAGGTGGGAGGATCACTTAGGCCGGGGAGGCAGAGGTTGCAGTGAGCCGAAATTGCACTACTGCACCCCAGCCTGGGTGACAGAGTGAGACCTTGTCTCAAAAAAAAAAAAAAAAAAAAAAAAAAAAAATTAAAAAAAAGAAAGCAAGAAAAGAAAGAAAACATAGACTGGGTGTGATGGCTCACGCCTGTAATCTCAGCACTTTGGGAGGCTGAGATGGGCGGATCACGAGGTCAGGAGATCGAGACCATCCTGGCCAACATGGTGAAACCCCGTCTCTACTGAAAATACAAAAATTAGCTGGGTGCGGTGGTGCATGCCTGTAATCCCAGCTACTTGGGAGGCTGAGGCAGGAGAATTGCTTGAACCAGGGAGTCGGAGGTTGCAATGAGCCGAGATCGTACCACTGCACTCCAGCCTGGTGACAGAGGCACTCCAGCCTGGCGACAGAGTGAGATTCTATCTCAAAAAAAAAAAAAAAAAAAAAGAAAACATAGTAAGTACATCCACCAAATTCCATATTCTAAAGCACTCATGTTAACTCTTTCTTGGTTTGGGCACACCTCAGAAGGAAGTTTCCGTCATTCCTCTGCATACATGCAGGATTTGATGAGGAAAATTGTCTGTGGTGGTCTTTTAAAAGTATATAGACCTCTTCAGGAGAATTGCTTGAACCCAGGAGGTGGAGATTGTGGTGAGTCAAGATCGCGCCATTGCACTCCAGCTTGGGCAACAAGAGTAAAACTCCCTTTCAATAAAAATATATATATATATCTTTATGTCAATCTAAGCAACCTGGTAAAGCAGGTACAATATGACTTACAAGTGGGAAGCAGAATATTTTAAAATTTGGATCCTGAGCCTGATAGTATATAGTGGGAAGCTGGGTTCTGAAAATGGGCAGTCTTGGGTTTGAATAGCTTCTTCCCCCGCCCCCAAGGCTGGAGTGCAGTGGTGCAATCACGGCTCACTTGATCTCCCAGGCTTATGTCATCCTCCCACCTCAGCCTCCCGAGTAGCTGGGACTACTCGTGTGCCACCATGCCTGGCTAATTTTTGTGTTTTTTGTAGAAACAGGATTTCACCATGTTACCCAGAGTGATCTTGAACACCTGAGCTCAAGCAATCCTCTGTGTCTTGGCCTTCTAAAGTACTGGGATTGCAGGTGTAAGCCACCTCTCCCTGCATGAATAGCTTCCTGTGTGGCCTCCGATGAGGCATTTAATCTCTCTGAATCTCAGTTTTCTCATCCGTAAAACAGGGATAACAATATAAAAATAAAAGACATCCATATTCTTAAGAGTCATTGGTTATTTCTGGAACTTCTCTTTGACTTTCTTTTTCTTTCTTTCTCTCTCTCTCTTTCTTTTTCTTTTAACATTTATTCCATTCACTGTACTCAATTCTTTCACTTTTTTTTTTTTTTTTTTCCAGCTGGAATCTTGTTCTGTCACCAGCCTGGAGTGCAGTGGCACGATCTCGGCTTGCTGCAACCTCTGTCTCCCGGGTTCAAGTTATTCTCCTGTCTCAGCCTCCCGAGTAGCTGGGATTACAGGCATGCACCACCATGCCCAGCTAATTTTTGTATTTTTAGTAGAGACAGGGTTTCACCATGTTGGCCAGGATGGTCTCAATCTCCTGACCTCTCATGATCCGCCTGCCTCGGCCTCCCGAAGTGCTGGGATTTCAAGTGTGAGCCACCACGCCCGGCCCTCTTTGGCTGTCTAAGGTGATTTAATATCTCATAATTTCTACCATCTAGCATCTTTCTAACTACCCTTCTCAAGACTCCAGTCTTCTACTCCAGCTAATCAAATCTTTCTCTTCTTTTAGGCAGTCCCCAGCCTCCGGGAGTCTTGTTCATTTCTTTGGAAGAGCAGCTTAGCTCTCTGCCTCACAGCACAATGCCGGAGTACCTTCCCTCAGAGCTAAAATTTCATCAGGAAGCAGTATTAAACAGAGCCTCTGCCTAACACTGCCTTTAGCACAAGGCCCAGCAAAAGCTCTTAACCCAGTGTCCTTGAATACGATTCACTTTCTTGGGCAAGGTGCTCTCCTCCACCAGCATCTGTGAGCAGGAGAGATTACCATCTTCAGATCTAAACCCTGCCATCTTCCTCAGGAGGCACAACTGCCTATTTGCTTCTTCTAGAAGGGGTGAAGTTACCAATGTGAACTTACAGATTTGTCCTAATAAAATGTTGCTTTTAGCTCTTTAATATATAGGGATCCCATGTTGGAGTTTACTAGAAATACAGGGTTCAGTCACTAAAAAAACAGTTGACAACCACTGACTTGGGGCTTTTCTGTTTGCTCCCTGCTAGTCAGAAGGAAGACAGTTTGTTCTATTTTCTTTTCTTTTTTTGTTTAATGAAACAGAGTTTCACTCTTGTCGCCCAGGCTGGAGTGCATGGTACGATCTCAGCTCACTGCAACCTCTGCCTCCCAGGTTTAAGTAATTCTCCTGCCTTAGCCTCCCCAGTAGCTGGGATTACAGGCATGTACCACCACTCCCAGCTAATTTTTATATTTTTAGTAGAGATGGGATTTTACCATGTTGGCCAGGCTGGTCTCGAACTCCTGACCTCAGGTGATCCACCCACCTCAGCCTCCTAAAGTGCTAGGATTACATGCGTGAGCCACCGTACTTGGCCTTATTTTCCTTTTGAACCACAAAGATCCTTTCTTTCTTCAGTATTTATTCAATTAACTTTTTTTCTCTCATACTCCAAAACTAGCAGAATGTTTACATCCTGACATCTGAGGACACAAGACCCTCTCATCTTAATTTCTCTTAATCATAGCAGATTTTTACATTCTCTTCCTAATATAAATGCGTTCATGAGTTACAGCTGCTGATTTTATAATTACCAACGAATTGGTTTTGGATGCAAGGAGATATTTTCTTCAAGTCATAGCATTTAGAACAGTCAACTGACCAGAATTTTAACGAGGTGATATTATGGTACATATTTGTTTATATAACTAAAACAACAAACTTAGATTTTAGATATTTTCCCTTAAAATGAACCCAACTTTTAACTGCTTTAGAAGAATATGTTGATATCTTTCATTATGAATATACAAACTTGTATATAAAGAAATCCCTAACTAAATGGTTGGAACTATTTCCTTTAATTTAATTTTATTATTTTATTTTATTTTGAGACGGAGTCTCACTCTGTTACCCAGGCTGGTGTGCAGTGGCATGATCTCAGCTCACTGCAAGCTCTGCCTCCTGGGTTTAAGTGCTTCTCTTGCCTCAGCCTCCTTAGTAGCTGGGACTACAGGTGTTCACCACCACCCCCGGCAAATTTTTGTATTTTTAGTAGAGACGGGGGTTTCGCCACGTTGGTCAGCCCAGTCTTGAACTCCTGACCTCGAGTGATCCCCGCCCCCACCTTGGCCTTCCAAAGTGCTGAGATTATAGGCGTGAGCCACTGCGCCCGGCCGGAACTATTTCCTTTAGGCCAACCTGAAAAACTGAGGTTGGCATGATGATAATGGTTGAGCTCTCAAAAAAATAAATAAAAGCATTTAACAACCTACATGATCTTCAGTATATAGTAGCAATGAGTATTAATTCTGAAATTGTATCTTGAAGATTTCTAAAAAATGCAATCTTGAGAAATAAATTACAGAAAAAAAGAAACTCTTCAAAAAACACAAATTTAAAAAAATGACACTAGACTGTAAGCTCCACAGGGCAGGGATTTTTGTCACTTCTGCGCTCTGCTAGATCTCCAGCGCCTAGAAAAGGGCCTGGCACATGGTAGGTGCTCAGTAAATACATAGTGAATGAATATATATATATATTTTTCAGACAGTCTCTCGCACTGACGCCCGGGCTGGAGTGCAGTGGTGCGATCTCGGCTCACCGCAACCTCTGCCTCCCAGGTTCAAGCGATTCTCCTGCCTCAGCCTTCAGAGTAGCTGGGATTACAGGTGCCGGCCACCATGCCCAGCTAATTTTTTGTATTTTTAGTAGAGACGGGGTTTCACTATGTTGGCCAGGCTGGTTTCGAATGCCTGACCTCGTGATCCACCCACCTCGGCCTCCCAAAGTGCTGGAATTACAGGCATGAACTACTGCGCCCGGCTGGTGAATGAACATTTTCAACAATAAAGTTTGATTAAAAATTTAAGAAATTACAGGTGCCCTCGATAGGCAATCGATCAACTGGAAACTAAAAAGCCAGATAATTTTGCATCTTAAATTGACCCTGAAACAAATTGAGTAAGTCCAGTTTTTCTTTTCCATTTACAACTGGTTATTGGTTTAAAAAGCGGCCACTTCCCGGCGGCCTTTGCAGGAACAAGATGGCAGCCCTCATACCTCAAGGCCAGTTCTGGTGACTCAGTCCTCAGCTATAGTTCCAGTAAGAACTAAAAAACGTTTCACATCTCCTGTTTATCAACCTAAATTTAAAACAGAAAAAGAGTTTATGGAACATGCCCGGAAAGCAAGATTGGTTATTCCTCCAGAAAAATCGGACCGTCCCATACATCTGGCCTGTACAGCTGGTATATTTGATGCCTATGTTCCTCCTGAGGGTGATGCACGCATATCATCTCTTTCAAAGGAGGGACTGATACAGAGAACTGAACGAATGAAGAAGACTATGGCATCGCAAATGTCAATCCAGAGGATAAAAGACTATGATGCCAATTTTAAAATAAAGGACTTCCCTGAAAAAGCTAAGGATATCTTTATTGAAGCTCACCTTTGTCTCAACAACTCAGACCATGACCGACTTCATACCTTGGTAACTGAACACTGTTTTCCAGACATGACCTGGGACATCAAATATAAGACCGTCCGCTGGAGCTTTGTGGAATCTTCAGAGCCCTTCCATGTTGTTCAAGTTCGCTGTTCAAGTATGATGAACCAGGGCAACGTGTACGGCCAGGTCACCGTACGCATGCACACCTGGCAGACTCTGGCCATCTATGACCGGTTTGGCCGGTTGATGTATGGACAGGAAGATGTACCCAAGGATGTCCTGGAGTATGTTGTATTCGAAAAGCAGTTGACAAACCCATATGGAAGTTGGAGAATGCATAGCAAGATCGTTCCCCCATGGGCACCCCCTAAGCAGCCCATCCTTAAGACGGTGATGATCCCTGGCCCTCAGCTGAAACCAGAAGAATATGAAGAGGCACAAGGAGAGGCCCAGAAGCCTCAGCTAGCCTGATGACAAAAATGACTTCTGGGGTGAAGCCTGGGTGATGAGGCTGCTGGAAGCTTTGAAGTCTCCCATTCCCATCATGCTATAGAAAGAACTACCTTTGTTCTCTCCCATCCTGCTCAGGTCTTTTCAGTAGTCTCATCCTCAGCAACCATGGCTGATGGCTGGGCCCTAGCAGCTGGCAGGTATAACATGGCCATGTACACTCTTCTTTTTAAAATTTTATGTCAAGCTTCTGAGTCTAGATGAAAGACAGTATGTTTCAGAGAACATTGGATACCAGTTTTTTCCACAGCAGGGACTGTGAGAGAGAACCAGCAGCATCCTCTTTGTAATCACAGGGCAGGGATCAGAGTTTGAAATAAAACGCTGTCAGTGTTGGTTAAAAAAAAAAAAAAAGGGCAGCCAAACACCCCAGTTGAGAAAAACCAAGTAATTAGATATATTTTAATATATAAAATGTTACACTTGTTAAATGTTATTGACCATAGCTTTCTCATCCCTGCTTATGATCCTTGTTGGCTTTTATTTTCTAACATTCTTTAGGCTGCAGGTAACAAAAAGCAATCCCAACTAAACTGAAGCAGTAAACGAGTGGAAGGACTCTGAGGTGACTGATGAGCTTGACAAACAAGCTCATGGGCCCTCCCTCAAGGACTAGAAGGCAAGGCTGAAAACCATCAGGACTCTGCCTCTCGCTGGATGTCTGCTTCATTCTCAATTTTTTCCCATGAGGTTGGAATCAAGGTTGTCAGCATCACTGGGACTTCTTCCTTTCCTGAGAGAAAATATCTTCCTAGCTCCAGTTAGAGAGATCCTAGGGAGCGACACCTATGTGACCTATTTGGGGTCACATTCCTGTCCTGTGGACGAGTGTCTGTGACCAGGGAAGAAAGATCGGAAAGAACTTGAACTTTGAGGCCGGGCGCAATGGCTCAGCAGTGGCTCACGCCTGTAATCCTAGCACTCTCGGAGGCCGAGGTGGGTGGATCACTTGAGGTCAGGAATTTGAGACCAGCCTGGCCAACATGGCGAAACCCTGTCCCCATCTCTACTAAAAATACAAAAATTAGCCAGGCGTACTGGTGGGCACCTGTCATTTCAGCTAATTGGGAGGCTGAGGCAGGAGAATTGCTTGAACGCGGGAGGTAGAGGCTGCAGTGAGCTGAGATCACACCACTGTACTCCAGCCTGGGTGACAGAGTGAGACTCCATCTCAAAAAAAAAAAAAAAAAAACAAGACCTTGAACATTTTGAACGTCTCCCCTTTAGACCATGTTAGCAGGATGAAGAGGACAGAGTAGCTCCCCTGAAAGAGGGGTGGGCCATGCTCAGGAATGTCTTACTGAGGGTCACAGTTGGTGAGGAACTGGATTGGCTTCTAGCTTAGTATGTTTTCCATTAAAGACCAGTGTTTCTACAAATAAATGCAGCCCACAGACCAGTGTGGCTTTACTTGATATTTGGCTTTACTTTATAAAAATACACAACTTAAATACATATGACACTCTGTTTACAAGACATAAACAACTGGTAGATTTAACATTTTCAGTTATTTCAACAGAAAGAAAATATGTAAATTACCTTGTAAGAGTAAAGAGTTCATTTATAGACTCTGCTTTCACAGTTAAGGGGGAAGAATGCCCAGGGGCAATCAATGCAGGAAGCTAACCAACACCGTCCAGCTCTCCAGCAAAACTCATCTCGCCAACAGGGCCTCTATTGCACCGCCTAATATTGCACTGCTCGTTAGACACCATCTCACTTATCCATGTCAGAAGTGTAAGCTTTTGTCTTCTCTAGAAAAGTTTAATGGAAAAAAACAATGAACAAACAGTAAAACTGTGTCTTACAATTGTGCTAAATACCAATTATGAGAAGTACGAACCTCTCTTTGCTTTGCAAAGCTTGCAATGATAGGTGGTTAGCTATATTTTGCAGCTAAGTTCATTTTCAAGTTTTACAAAAATTTGATTCAGAGTAAGCTTGATGGGGTACAGTGGCAAAGGAGGCGACATTCCCATGCCTAGTGGAATTAGTTGTAAGGGGGCACTGTCACTGTCAAAGGCACCATGCACATGGCTTACAGCTCCACCCTTTCTAACTTTTGGCAAAATCCCTCCCTTCCCCTTGTGATGCTGTCATTGTTCTATGGGGCGCAGCTCCTTTTTTTTTTTTTTCTTCTTTTTTTTTGAAACTGATTCAGAGCTTGCAGTGGCTGCTTACTTACTCTGGCTATCTTTCAGAAATTTAGCTGCCTTATCTATGGCTCGTTTAACTAACAGTGAATTAGGTACTAGTTTATAGGTATAAAGAAATAATTACTCAGTTGAGAATTCAGTATATGAGAACATACTAGAGTAAGTTTCCTGAGGTAAATGTATGCCTTAAAGAATGATGTGCAATCTATAGAACCATAGCATTTTCTCTTGGGTAGCAACACAATGACCCCCAAGTCTGGACTTTTAAATTAACAGGCTAACAAAACTAAGGATACATTGATATAGAGAAATAAAATGACAATGCTGAAGTCAAAGAAATATTGACAGCTGAGATATCAATTCAAAAGGAGGCATGAAGGGGAACAGAGGAACAGAAGGAGCCTGTATTTTAAAGTGCTTAGGTAGGTTAGAAGATGAATTTAAAATGCCTCCAGGGATTTCTAACAAGTTTAAAAAGTGTTACTTCTTGGTGACTCAGATGTTGAAGACATGGCTTTTCTTTAATAATAGCTATTCAAACTTTTTATTCTTTTTTGAAAAACAAGATCCTCTATAAAAACGTTTTAGCCATTGTAATTATTCTGCTAGCTGTTACTCTCACTAATGTATTTTGAAATCCTAACTGGCTGAAGAATTTTTAATAAGGTTGAACTACAAAGCACACATTTGCACCAAGAATTTAAATTAATGCATAGATGTCTGTGAAATTTTGCATGAAGTTAGTGCCAAAAAAAAAACTTTTCCATTGCAGATCATGCTTTGTTATTTCTTCATATTCTGCCGAAGGATTATAGGAGTCAGAAAAATTCTAGGACCCTGAAGCTTAACTTGCTTATTTTATTCCTTTTACGTAAATGAAGTGGTATATGGCCATTCTTAGCATTAATACGAAGGTTGGAAACTGAGTCCCAAGACCTAAGAATCAAGCTCAGGCTAAATTTCACCAACTCACACATAAGGATGTGAGTGGAAGCACTAATGAATTTTCTCTGCTATAATTGCTCATCTGTGCAATACGGCTGAATGAGGTTCCCAATCTATTATGTAATAACAGTGATGAAAACCGGCACCGGCTTTTATACAGGGCCACACATTCAGTGAGTTGTCACGTCAATTTGGGCTGACACTACCATGTATGATCCCTCATTCATATGACTTCTACATTCTGCTGTGAGGGCAGACATGTCTGAGTGCTTTCAGCATGATAAAGGCCTTCCTTAAGCAAAATTTAAGTCCTGAAGAACTCTGGGTTGGAGTTCTGTAGCCTCAGAAGCCAGTTAAAGGCCAGAGGAAAATCTTGCAAGAAATAACATATATCAATCAGTTCATTTATAAAGTTGTTTTGATATTACCAAGATGAAAAGTGCTATGATAAAGCAATGTTCTGGTTTCCTGATGACAAGCTCAGTGCAGCACGAGTACAGGCATACAGTGAAAAGCTGCTGTGTGGAAAATCCACAAGACTGCAGGGGCTTGGATTGGAAGAGAGTGGCTTTTCTTCTTAGGTGGTAAGGTAGATGCTTTTTAATATCTACCGATATGGGATAGCTTTTTAAAATCCACAGGATAGGAAGATTTTATATACTTTCAAGCCCCAATTAGTACAGCTAATTGAAAGTATATAAAAATGTTAGTTAATGTGGCTGTAGCTAAAAATATGATGTAACAAGAGTGATGACGTAATGAGTCAAGTGGTGAGATTGGTTCTATAAGCACCGTAAGGAGTGCCAGTCCTAATACGGGAACTTCATCCATCCCTTGTACACCAAGGAGGAGACTGTGGCCAGAGAATGTATTTTGTAAGCTATAGTTTACAAATACTACTCTTCAGAAATTTGGAGCCCAAACAGGAATTACAGAGATTCCTCCCAATAAAGGCCCTGAGATTTCCCCTGACTGCCACCCAAAGGATCCACACTTGTCTCTGGTCAACCAGGTTCAGGTCAAGGCTTAGAAGAGGGAGGAGGCAGTGGCCAGAAGCCAGGGACTCAAGAGGAGAGAAACGATGGCAGATGTGGGGTTCAGAAAAAACACAAGAGGGGAAGGGGAAGAGGGGAAAAAAGGAAGAAACAAGACTGGTGAGGAAGTGCAGAAGAGGCCAGCTTTGCTGAGGAGTGGCCCTGCCTTTCTCACCTGCCTGTGGCAAAGGCTGGCAATAAGACAAAGGCTAAGCCTCACGGGGAGTCTCTCCTACTGCATCAAGCTTGCCCTGAGCTTGGCTGGCCTTTTCCTCTGCCGATGTGCATAATCTTCAAGTGCGACTTGTAAGTATCTTTTTTTTTTTTAAGACACAAGGTGTTACTATGTTGCCCAGGTGGGACTTGAGCTCCTGGGCTCAAGCAATCCTCCTGTCTCAGCCTGAGTAGCTGGGACTACAGACAGATACTACTGCACCTAGCTCCTGCAAGTACTTCTGTCTTGGGGTCTGATTCCTCATTCCCAAGTACACAATGCTCTCTACTGCTACCAGCAACCATTTCTATGGCAAGGGAAAGGCCTCAGATCCAGGGACAGGATGAGCAGCAGCTAGTGTACCTAGAATTTGTGGCTACCACCACCTTTTCTCTTAGGACTGTATTGTCTCTCCCCCGGTGGCTGCAGAAGAGGAACAGAGTGAATATCATAAAGGATTGCTCAATTCAGAACTGTATCACCTCATTTTACAAACTCCCAAAGGGCTGCCAAGAGTCATCATTACAGATCAATGGTTAAAATATCACCTAAGGAACTCATCGTAAAAGCAGCAACTTCTCTGTAAGGTCACACCAAACTTACAGGGATTCTGATGTTGTTTGCTTCCATTTTTGTTATTTTCTTCTCTGATGAGGAATTCAGTAAAAAACAAAAAGTGAAAGGGTCCTCTTGTCCTCTCTTCCCTACCTCCAGGAACCTCGTGGATTTCCCCAAGTGAAATGTCTAAGGGATACTATAATTACAGAGCTGACGAATGAGGAAAAAAATCAGATTATCTAGAAATATGAAATGAAGTAAGCGACGCTCAGTTCTCTTCACTTCATACAAATGCAGGTCATTTCTCAGTAAAATGTCTATGAAATGGGCACCTGAATTACTGATATACAAATGACAACACATGAATGAAAAGAGCAGTGAGATTCTGGGAAGGAAAACTCCATGTTGGTTATTTCACCTCTAGGGAAAGTCTGTTTGCATTTGAGTCCCACACGTGGCTTTTTTCTCTACTTTCTACTTGATGTTTTTCAGGAGGGCTGTCCGAGCATTCACAACTGCTTTGAAGGCATCTTCACTGCCAGGTGCTACACATTTGTCAGGGTGAAGCAGCACAGCAAGTTTCCGATACGCTTTATTGACTTCATCCCTGGGAAAAGAAGCCAAGATCTATGTTAGTAACAAAGTCAGCCCAACCCACTGCATGTTAGCTGTTTCGATACACATATCTCTTGCAGTGAACATATCCTAAATTATTACCCTTTCTCAAAGGCAGGATTAAAGGACTAGAAAACAGACAATGAACCAATAAATAATACGTTATAACACAAATTGAAAAAATTATTATTACACAATGCAAAAAGTATGTAAATGCTAACAAAACACTTAGTAAAAGAATAATCAGATGAAAACAGGCAGTACTTGGCACCTCACAGGCACTCAGCATATCTTTGCTGATTGAAAGAATAAGGGCTTGGGCATCAGGGAAGGCACCCAGAGTCGCCTTCTGAAAGTAGGGGTTCTGGGAGAGAACCAACAGCAGCCTGGAATGGAGCCCGAACACAGCACAGACAGAAAGCAAAACAACCCCAACACCTGGGCTTGATAAACAATCACAACAGTAGGTGCTTCATGACAAGTGTGTGCTGGGAAAACTGTTTCTCGAAGTTAGGATACAGGAGGTTGTTACATAACCCAGGCATGAGTGAGTACAAGAGTTTAGATTAAGGTATTTGTGGAAGGAAACAAGGGAAGATAAAATATAAAGAAAGAAATGGCAGAAGTGGATGATGAGCTGAATATCCAGAAGGAGAAGATGAAAGGAAAGGGGCTGAAATGAGCTCCAGGGTCAAGGTCATGAGGAATCTGAGGCCCAAGAAGGTGACACCACTGAGTAAGCAAGGGATGCTGGAAAGGGGTAGCCCAGAATGACCATGAGCTCACTGAGACCAAAGAAGAAACATGACAGAGATCAGTACTATCCGGAGAGGAAAGGAGCAGTAGCTGTGCTTTTCCAATCCAGCGGTTCCTATAAACCAGCGGTGCTCCAGGAGAGAGCTGCAGGCTTCTGAGTGCCTCAAAGAGCCAAAACTGGCTGGGGAGGGGCCTGGATACACCTGTCCCTGTCCCCACTGGTCATCATCATCTGATGTCAGGCCTCCCAGAAGGTTCTAAGTACCCAGCCACTCCCCTGTCAGATTAAGCTCTGTCTCTACCAGATGGTTTTATTTCTCACCTTCCTTTTGTAATTCAGGGTTCCAGTGATCCTATAAGCATGGATACGGTGCTTTATCAAATGCCCTAGCCTTTCTCCTTTATTTTTTATCAGAAGGATTTCTAATGTGGCTCGCCAAATCAGACGGCCTTTGATACCTTGGCTATGATGGAAAGTTTTATGTATCAGCTTGGAGGACTGAGGTCATAGCGTCATGTTAACAGTCCTCCAAGTCTTAGGCATACATTCTAGGGCCTTTTCTGCTTTCTGCTCTTAGAGGGGTCCTGAATTTTCTTGTTTTAGCAAGAACCTTGTTCTTTCAGAAGGCTACTCTGGGGGGGGCCTTCCTGGTGCCCTGCATGTTGTTTTTCTACATGTATAATTTTGATAATTTGCGAACAAGAATGACATTCTCCCTCTCTGAAGCAATTCGAATTGTCAGAATTTTTATTTGTCCCAAAGACCCCATATCCTTGAGGAAGGTACAGCATCCTCCCTCTTCTCCACGAGGGAGTCCTGGGAAGGGCCTTTCCAGCCACTCTGCCTCCCGAGAGAGGGTGTGCACATGGGGTCAGTAGTTACACCTGGTCCTCTGCACTAAGAGTGCCTTTCAAGATTTGCAGGTAGCAGGAGAAATTCTCAAGATGTAACAATACATCAATTCTGTTGAAGATGAAGATTTTCTTAAAGTTCAAGAACAGTAAACACAGTTAACACTCAACAAATATCAAAACTCTCTGTAACTTAAGAAAAAAATGTTTTAAGGTTTTTTTCCCAAATGTACTTAGTGCCATAAAAAATTAGTTTGCTAGGCCCAGTGGAACAAAGGTAAGAAGCACATATTTCTATTGGTTAAAGATATGAAACCTATAGGGGCCTGTAAGTTCTGGTAAATTTCAATTAACCAAAGTGAATACACAAGGAACCAAAAGTTTCTTCTTTCTTAATGAATATTGTTCTCAGTCTACTAACAGGTAGAAAAAGTAATCGTTTCTTAAGTTTAGAGCCAGCATCCCTTGGAGATGACACAGAAGAATTCAGAAAGAGACTATGGAGGTCTAAAAAGAAATTTAAAAGATAGGGATATACAGATTCAGTGCAATCTTACTGAAACCTTACTGGCTTATTTATTTTTTTTTGTAAATGGAGAAGCTGATCTTAAAATATATATGGAATTACAATAGATCCTTAATAGTCAAACAATCTTGAAAAAGAAAATAGGAAGACACATTTTCCAATTTCAAAACTCACTAAAAATCTACAATAAACCAAACAGTATAGCACTAAAAAAAAAAGATCCCAATAAACTCTACGCCTTACACATGAGGTCATCTGAATCCCCTGACAGCTTTAGAGCATCCTCAATATCACCTGGTGAATGAGTGTGCTCAATAACAGTCTTCCCCTTCCCTTCTCCTCTTTCCTTCTGGACCTGAAGATATGCTGTGAGGTCAGAATGGAGAAGAGATGTGTAGTGCTCTGGGTGCTGACATGGCAATTTCAAGACATACTTTTTTCTTTTGTGAGAATCAAGGTGACAAAGTAGGAAGGGTGAAGTATGTGGGGGGAGTCTGGGTGCAAAATAAGACACACAAATTACAATATGTGTAGTAACGGTGGAATTAGACCATTGAAAGTTACATAACCATAATGAATAATAATTTAATTTTTGTACAAGCAACAAATAGTGATTGAATTTTTTTTCCTGAATAACTCTTTTGACTTAAATAAAATAATTAACATAAATACACACACAGAGGGCTGGGTGCAGCGGTGGCTCACGCCTATAATCCCAGCACTTTGGGAGGCCAAGGCGGTTGGATCACCCGAAGCCAGGAGTTCAAGATCAGCCTGGCCAACATGGCAAAACCCCATCTCTACTAAACATTCAAAAATTAGCCGGGCATGGTGGCATGTGCCTGTAATCCCAGCTACTCAGGAGGCTGAGGCAGGAGTATTGCTTGAACCCGGGAGGCAGAGGTTTCAGTGAGCTGAGATCACACCACTGCTCTCCAGCCGGGGTGACAGAGTGAGACTCTGTTTCAAAAATAAAAATAAATAAAAAATAAAATAAACAAACAAATACACACACAGATGAGGAACGTGCAGGGCTTTAGAGATGGACAGTTGAACATATAGTGTTCCAGGGTAAGAACCAATTATACCACCAACTCCTGAGATTCTTGAACATGCTTAATCTCACTGAATCCCAGTTTTCCCACCTACAAAATGAAATGTTTGTACAAGTTGATTGCCAACATGCTTTCCTCCTCTAACATTCTATGATTGAATAATTCTCTTGTTAGTTTTTTTTTAAAGTTACATTAGCTTCAAGGCTCTTCTTGTTCCACACAGATGAAAGCAGAGCATACCATTTCACGAGGTGTTTATGCACATACATGACACAATTTTCTTACCGGGCAACTGTGCCCTCTATTTTATCTCTTTGGTATTCAGCTAATTCAGTGAAACAGAGTCATTCTGATATATTTTCATACATCTTCGTATTTCCAGCCAATTGGAAGAAGATGTACTGCACCTATAATTTTGGTGATGGGGTCTTTCTTTATGATAGAAGTCAGCACTGAGAATCCCAGAGTGCTTACCTTGAGGCCCCAGGTTTGACTCCCAGCATGTCCCAACTGTCTTTACTATTTCGAATTCTGCGAATGGCATCTGCTTGTTCTTTGGTGAAACTAGCACTGCTATTTGTGGTAGGGCGTTTCCCGCCATTTTCACATAAATCAACTATGGATACATAAAAGGTCTGCAAGAAGAAAACACATCCCAGGGTAGAAATGATTTTGTGAAAATAGGAATTCTTTTTAAACATCAACTTAAAATACTTTTAATATATTCCAGCAACTCTTAGAAGTCATGTATAAAGCAAATACATACTTTGGAAGATTTTTTTCTTTTACACTATTTAAATATATATATTCATATATTTTAATACACAAAAAGTATAAGGAATAAAATTAAAGTGGCTGATAATCCTACTTTCAGATAACCACAATTGAAGTTAAAAAGTAACAGATGAGCTGGGCATGGTGGCTCATGCCTATAATCCCAGCATTTTGGGAGGCTGAGGCGCACGGACTGCTTGAGCTCAGGAGTTTGAGACCAGCCTGGGCAACACGGCAAACCACCGTCTCCACAAAAAAAAAAAAAAAAAAAAAAAATTGGCCAAGTGTGGTGGTGCACCACCCAAGCAGTAGTCCCAGCTACTTGGATGGTGAGGTGGGAGGATGCTCGAACCCAGGAAGTGAAGGCTGCAGTGAGCCCAGATCATGCCACTGTACTCCAGCCTGGGTGACAGAGCCAGACCCTGTCTCAAAAAACAACCAACCAACCAAAACAAAAGTAATAGATGAACACTGTTAGAAAAATTCAAACAGTAAAGAAAAGTGTAAAATGAAAACTGTGTCTCTCTACTCCTCAAGTTCCTCTCCTGGAGGTAACCGTTGTTAATTTTTTTTGAGCATCCTTCTAGAAAAATTTACCATGAGTATGCCAGTATATACACAGACCCATAACCTTTCAACATGTACTAAAGGAGATCAGATTAAACACATCTTAGCACCTTGCATTTTTTTTCCACATAATAATACATCCTGGAATCTTTCTATAGCTACATGTAGAGACTTTCTTTGTTCTTTTAAATGACTGTTCAGTATTGTATGGTGTGGGCTGTACCATAATTTGTGTAACCAACTCTCCATTCTTGGACAAGTCAGTTGTTTCTAATTTTTTTGCTACTACAAACAGTGTTTGTGTATACATCTCTGTACGCTTGTGGGGATACTGCTTTAGGATAAATTCCTAAAAGCAGAACTGTTGAGCCAGAGTATATGCACATTTTAATTTTTGAGTCTGACAACCGTTGTCCAAAAAAAGCTGTACCAGTTTACATTCCATCACTGTGTGTGTGAGAGAGAGTGCCTATTTCTCCATACCCTCATTAACACTGTCCATTATCAAACATCTTAATTTTTGCTAATCTGATATATATGTAATATAGTTTGATTTGCATTTGTTTAATTATAAGTGAAAGTGGGTATCTTTCCAAATGCTTATGGCCTTTTCTTTTTCTGCAAACTTTATATTCTTTGCCCATTTTTACAATTTTGTGTTTTCTTTTTTTTAAGACAGTGTCTCTCTATGTTGGCCAGGCTGGTCTCAAACTCCTGAGCTCAAGTGATCCTGTCTCAGCCTCCTAAGCAGCTGGGATTACAGGTATGCACCACTGCACCTGGCTACACTTTTCTGATTTTTTTTAAAGTGAAAGCTTTTTTGACCCTGCTCCTGTTTCATGTTCTGTGCACACTGTAATTATTACTGAACAATACTCATTTACCACACTACAGCTACTTTTAAATGGACATATCTCCTCTTCTAATTTCTTTAAAAATCTCTTCCTCTTCTTTTTTGGATTCTTCTATAGTTCTTGTTATCTTCTAAAATTTTTAGCTTTCTTTCAGACTCTTCTTTCTTACCTCTAGTATTAGCCAATCAACCTGGTAACCTAACAAGAAGCCTTGACGTCTGAAAAGGGGTGTCAAAGGAATACCACTAGAGACCAAGACACAAGACGTATTAGCTTGGCTTTAGTCTATCTTAATATTGCTCTCTTTGTTAACAGCATCAACCAGATAAAACCAAGTTACTTCCTGACATAAAATGTCTATTAAGTAGATAGGAAATAAAGAAAATATTTATTAAATTGAACCAACAGGAAAGCACTACTTTTAAGTACTTACTTATAAAATACTGTAATTATTCTCTTCTTGTTAGTCTTTTTTTTTTTTTTTTTTTTTAACAGACTAATTTATCCATTAGTTCTATACAAGATGTATCTAAAAAGATACAAGTCACATAAAAGGGATCACAGTTCATGGATGTTTGCTAGCTGTGTGTCAGTAAGATTGTCTTCTAGCCTATGAGTTAGCCTGAAATATGAGTATTCATAGATTTCTGAAGGCACAAGGATTCATTCATCACACACATGGTTATAGAAGACAAGCCATGGTGTGGGCTACAGAATACTAGGATTGAGACCAAAGCCTGTTGAAATTTCATGTCTGAGTTCCAGCTATGACAGAGTAATGAATACTGGACTAGACCTCCTGCCATCAACTACTATTGAACTGGAAAAAAAACTGTTGGTAGTAGACAACAGCAAGCACAAGACCATTCCCTGAGAGATAAGCCCCACAATCACCTGGTTGTCTACTTGGAGTCCATTTCCTGACCACGTCACAGAGAGCTGGAGTCTGAGCAGACACAAGTCTCATTGAGCTGAGGAGGTGGCTAGAATCTGCAAAGCAGGCCATTGGAGAGAAGAGAGCTGTGCAGAGCTGGGCACCAAGTCCATATGGGGGTCTCTCATGAGTCTGTGGCCAAAGGCTGGGCTATAATATGCATAGGGTGAGATCACTCAAGGCTTACCAGGTAACAGCTGCTATGGGGCTGAGAACAAAACCAATATCCTGAGTTCTAGTGGTGCTACAGAAAGAGCTATCCTGGGAACAGTATGGTTTAGCCTTGTCAGAGTGGAGATATTGCCTTAACCCCTCATTAATTGCCCTACCACCTATTGAGGCACCACAGAAAGGCTGTGCCCTAAAAATTATAGACTCATCCTAACAAAACCTAAAACCAAGAGCTGACAAGATCTGCAAAAGAGACAGAATTTGGAAGCTGAGTCCTGTCAAATTAGAAGGGCTTGGGAAACACTCTGAGCTTTCTTCAAATCCTTGCTATTAAGGCAAAAAAAAAAAAAAACCAAGTCAACACAAGTTCATTGTAATTTGCCAATAATTAAACTGCCTCCTGAGGAATCAAAAATCAACACTAAACAGTCTTCAATCAAGAATCAACAGTCTTCTGAGGAAGATAAAAGAATCTAGAGTCTCTACAATGTGTTATCCACAATGTCTGGTGTTCAATCAAAAACCACTATTCATACAAAGAAACATGAAAATGTGATCCATAGTTAGGAAAAAAAAGTAGTAAATAGAAACTGAACCCAAGATGGTTCAAATGTTGGACTTCGCAAAGACTGTAAAACAGCTATTATAAATATTTCAAAGAGGTAAAGAAAAATACATTCAAAGAAGTAAAGGAAAATATACTCTTAATGAGTGAGCAGACAATCTAATAGAGAACTGAGAACTATACTGGGAACCAAATGCAAATTCTAGAGCTGAAAACTTCCCTCAGTGAATTTAACAGTAGATTGTCAGTGGTGAAGTAAAATCAACAGAGACTATGCAATCTGAAAAATGCAGAAAAAAATAGATTAAAAATAAATATAGCCTCAGGGACTCTGGGACAAAATCAAATGGTCTAATATACATGTAATTGGAGGCCAAGAAGGTAAAGAGAGCCAGAATGTGGCCAAAAAAAAAATCTGAAGAAATAACAGTAAAACAAAAACAAAACAAAAAACTTCCCATGTTTGATGAAAAACACCTACCTACCAATCTTAGAAACTCAGTAAATCCCAAATAGAATAAAAATGAAGAGAATCACATCTTGGCACATCATATTCTAACTGCTGAAAACCAAAGAAAAGAGAAACTCTTGAAAGCAGCCAGGGAGAAAAAAGGGCACATTAGGCACAGAGATTAGTAAGAGTCAGAATGAGTGCTAACATCTCATGAAACACAATGGAAGCCAGAAGAGAATGGACCAGCATCTTTAAAGTGCTGAAAAAAATTTCATTTCTAACAATTATGTCCCTTGGACAAATCACTTTACTACCCTTAGATGCTCTCATATATGAAATGATAACAATACCTGCCATACATTGTTGTTATAAGTCTCCATGTGATGAAATGTATAACTTCTCCAGAATGGTAAAGTACTAGTCAAATGGTTAGGTATCATTATTATACACATACAAGCACAAACTCACATTGCTCCATGTACTCAAAAGAATAGAAAGCATGGCAAACCAGCATCAACTTTATTTCATTTTGAAATAGAAAATACTTTTGCTTAATTCAGCCTGTCAGCCAAGGAAGAAATCTGTCTTCTAGTAGGAGGAGTGACATCTTGTGAGAAGGAAATTCAGCATAAAAGATTAAGTACAATCCCACTCAACAATTAAGAACAACTCTTTATAGTGTAACTATATTATTTGAAATGCTAAAAATTCCCAAAATATCAGATATATTCATAAGAAGAAAAATACATTATTCATGCTACCACTTACCTCCAAATGTATCTATAATTAAGGGCTGACTTTATAAGTTACTGTTTTAAATAGCCTATTTCCCTTAAAATTACTCAAGATGAGTAGGTTTTTTTAAAGTGGCCATCTATTCAGGTTGCAATATGAGCATCTCCCTCCATTTCCTGCTTGATTGGCAAGGCCTTATTTTTGTGTGACTGGCTGGAGTCTATACTGAGAGCCTCCTATTCTCTAACTGTACCCCTGTGGGCTACAATATAGGATTATACGAGCTGTGGCAAGGCAATTTTGCCACAGTAATGCTTCTATTTGATTATGCATATAAATGTAATACAATTAGCTAAAGGCGGCTTTGAAGAAAATCTCTGTCCTGCTTAAGCAGTGTATAATAACTGCTGTTAAACTTGATGATCTTCAGGATCACCTGGAGAGTTTTTTCAAAATATAGCTTCCTGGGCTCCACTGCAACATAAGCTTCCAGTAGGTCTGGAGCCCAGAGGTATGTATTTTGAAGAATTTCCTCAGGTAATTCTGATGATCAGCTAAGTCTCATCTAAAATAGACAGCAGGCAGATCACTCATTCTCACTCTCTCTTCCTTTCTCTCTCCCGTTCTCTATTTCTATCTCACTAGATTCTTTGAAAAGAAAGAGCTTATTCTAATGAGAAATTCCTATTACTTTTTTGCTTCCTATAATTTAAACTAAAAATTGGCACAGTGGCCTTGACACAAACCTTAAAACGACAAAATGCTAGCTTACCTGGAACATCTCATTAATGCCTTCTCCAGTTTGTGCTGAAGTTTCAAAGTACAGGAACCCTTTGCTTTCAGCCCAAAGACGTCCTTCACTTTCATCTACACAGCGGTGTTTGGTACAATCAATCTGAAATAGAAGGGGCCGGGGGGCAGAGAGAAGATTACAACCTTGTCCTACTAGAATGGACCTAGTGAGGGTCTTTGTCAATCCTTTACTAAGGCAAAGCTATTCTTAGTAAACGTCTGCACTAGTATGTAAAATTACCAGGACCAAAGGGACACAAACAAAACCTAATATTGAATGTAGACTGATATTCTATGGCAATAGGACGAATGCCTGTTGCTGTAATGTCCCACCTGATCCCTTGTTACTCAGCTGTTACTCAGTTGTGTGAAAGTTGGTTTCATGATATCTGCCATACCCTTGGGGCCACAGTCTGCTTTTCATACCTTTCCATAGTCCACATCACCCAATTAATGCCCCTACTCCAGTCGGGTCAGAGTGTGATTATTAGGACCCATTGCTCCCACTCAGTCACAAACATCCTTCCCCAAGTATGGCACCAGGAAAAAAAAAAAAAAGTACACAAATCTTGATGTAGCAGGTTTTAGGTTGCTGTGCTGTTTTCTTTTTGTCTTAGGGACGTTAGGTTTTGAAAGGTTGTTGACTCCCATATTATACAATAAGGAATTTTTCTTTTCTTTTTGTTTCCCAACACTCAAAGCTCCACTCTTCCCCTAGAAACCTGAACACACCATTTCCAGAGGGGTTACCTTGTTGGCACAAACTACAAATATAATATTTTCCATGTTTCCATGAGGTCCAAGCTCTTGCTTCATTTCTGCCAGCCATGCATCAAGGGCGTCAAAGGAGTCTTTCTGCCCAACATCATAGACCAGTATCACACCCTGTGTGTCCTTGTAAAACTCATTTCGAACCTTCAAATAAAAGGACAGATACACAAAACGTAGTTTTTGTGATGTTATAAGAATATATCTCATAGTCATTAACCTGGCAAAGTGTGTTCTCTTATGTATTCTTAGTGTTTGCTATTGCATCTGTTTCTACTGGTCTTCAGAGGATTTTTTATAGAATCAAAGTAACATCATTCTAAAAATGTATTAGTATAGAAAGGACCTACAATGGAAAACAATAGCCTCCTGCCCCACCCCATCCCACCTCCAGTTCCACTCCCTAGAGGAAATCAGTCTTTAATTATTAGTAGACCTTAAAAGAACACCAATTATATAAAGTTCTTCTTAGGAAGAATTAGGAGGGTGAGTGAGCAATTCAAAAGAACTTAAGGCAAAAATGACACAAGTGTCAGCAATGGGTACAGCCATTTATAAATCATATCCCAAAGCTGGCTTCCCCCAGGGTGCTAGACAGAGCTTCCCTGACTCTCGGGTCTGCACACCAACTTTAGAACTCCAAACTCAGAGCCTCAGTGTAATACAATGGAAAAGAGCACAGGCTCTGGAGTCAGACAGATCTGGGTTCACACTTACTTACTAGTTGTGTGATCTTGGGCAAGTCACTTAACCTCTCTGCGTCTCAGTTTCCTCATCTGTAAAATGGGGATAATACTACTTACTTCACAGGGTTATTATGAAGGTTAAATGAGATAATGCAGGCAAAGTACTTAGCACGGTGCCTGAAAAACAATGTCTATTTAACACCCTCCCCTTCCTTCCTTGCATCCATTCTCTGGGCTTCATTCCAAATCCGGGAAGAAGCAGCATGAAGTATGGGCATACTCAAACATTAGGGCCAGAGAGAGGTTAAGTGGGTGAGGAGCAGCATTGACAGACAGGGTTTCCGGGACAAAGTTCCAGAAAGAACCCTGACAGAGGCCATATATTATACATTCTTTTCACAGAATTCCCAAATGTACTCAAACCCACACAGGCTATGTAGTATAAGAAATGAAAACATGTTATACATATCAGGTAGGGTTTCTGGGCATAGGCAGGTATCTGCACCAAAGATATTAAGTGCTCCTATTTGTTTACAGAAAACTAAGAAGCTATCCCCTAAAGTTAAAGCCAACAAAATCAGAAAGAACTGAAGATGACTAAGCCACCAGTCCCCTTCCTCAGTACTCATGGTCTTTAGCCCTTCTACAGTAGTAACAATGGGCTCTCTCTTCTTTCTTAAAACTCTTGCTGCCTTGGCTTCCATACATTACATTCCCTAGGCTCTTAAACTCTCTTTCACCAACTCCTCTTCTCTCTATTGCTCCCACTCCAGCTTACCACCAAAATCCCCCAAATCCTGTCCTGTGCCCTCTTCCTGTCTTTTTGAATCCTTCCTCCCAAATCAGCAACATCAACCACTTATACAGTTTCAACTGTGAGAATCTCCAAGATGAGCCCTCTCCTCTGAGGTTCCAGACTTCCATTTCTAATTAGCACCAGATTCTTCCAGCTGAATGTCCTGTTGGAATCTCAAATTCAATATGCACACAGGAAACCCTTCAACTTCTTCCTTCTTAAACTATTCTCCAAAGTTCCAACTTTCTCAAACAATGTTAAAAGTTTCTGATCAGTCCTCCACCAACCTTCTGAGTCTTATCCTCCCACTATCCCCGACCTTCAAAGTGGGTAATCTCTCATTCCCCAAACCTGCCCCATGCCTTTCTAATTCCATCTGGAAACAGACACCTCTTTGTCTTTAATTGTTCAAGCCCTGGCTATAATGCTGTATCTCTCATGCAGCTTTCTCTGTCCCATTCCTCACCATCCAGCCCCCTACTCCTGCAAAACAGAATGTAATCTCTACGTCCCCTGGAGTACCATATGGTTTTGTACTCCTAATAGTGCTATCACTTCCTGCCCAGTTTTACAGTTAGTAGCATATCCAGCTGTCTTCCCTCCTACACTAGAAGAAATGTGAAGACATGTATCTTCATGTATCCACCCTTGTGTCACCCACAGGGCCTAGCAGAGACAGGCACACCTCACTTTATTGCACCTATGTAAGGCACACAGGCACACCTCACTTTATTGCACGGTATGTACATATTGTGTTTTTTTACAAAGTGAAGATTTGTGGCAACCCCAAGTCAAGCAAGTCTATCAGTGCCATTTTTCCACAGTGTGTGTTCATTTTATGTGTGTGTCACATTTTGGTAACACTTATAATATTTCAAACTTCATCATAATATCTGTTATGATGATCTGTGATCAGTGATATCTGTTACTATTTTAAGTGTTTTGGGGTACCATGAACATATAAGATCATTTAAGACAGCAAACTTAATAAATGTTGTATATATTCTGACTGTTCCACCAAATGGCTGTTGCCCCATCTCTCTTCCACTCCTTGGGCCTTCCTATTCCATGAGACAAAACAATATTGAAAGTAGGTTAATTAATAACAATACAATGGCCTCTAAGTGTTCAAGTAAAAGGAATAGTCACATATCTCTCATTTTAAATTAAAATCTTGAAATGATTAAGCTTAGTGAAGAAGGCATTTCGAAAACTGGCCAAAAGCTGGGCCTTTTGTACCAAATTAAAAGTGCTACTCTTGTAAACACATGAATGATAAGAAAGTGAGACAGCATATTGCTGACATGGAGAAAGCGTTAGTGGTCTGGATAGAAGTCCAAACCAGCCTCAACCTTCTCTTAAGCCAAAACCTAATGCACAAGTCTCTAACTCTCTTCATTTCCATGAAGGCTGAGAGAGATGAGGAAGCTGCAGAGGAAAAGTTGGAAGCTAGCAGTGGTTGGTTCGTGAGGTTTAAGGAAAAAAGCCATCTTCGCAACATAAAAGGGCAACATGAAGCAGCATATGTTGATATAGTGCTGCAAATTATTCAAAATATCTAGCTAAGATCATTGATGAAGGTGGTTAATCTAAGCAACAGATTTTCAATGTAGATGAAACAGCCTTGGAATAGATAGATCTAATGGAAGAAGATGATATCTAAGACTTTCAAGGCTAGAAAGGAAAAGTCAATGCCTGGCTTCAAAAGCTTCAAAGGACAGGCTGACTCTCTTGTTACAGGCTAACAGAGCTATTAGGGGCTAAATGAGCTGATGCTCATTTGCCATAATGAAAATCCTAGGGCCCTTAAGAATTATGCTAAATCTGCTCTGCCCGTGCTCTATAAATGTAACAGCAAGGTCTGGATGACAGCACATCTGTTTAAGCACAGTTTACTGAATATTTTAAGCCCACTATTGAGACTTACTACTCAGAAAAAAAGATTCCTTTCAAAATATTACTGCTCATTCACAATGCACTTAGTTACCCAAGAGCTCTGATGGAGATATACAAGGAGATTAAAGCTGTTTTTATTAAGCCTGCTAATACAACATCCATTCTGCAATCCATGGATCAAGGAGTAATTTTGACTTTGAAGTCTTACTGTTTAAGAAATACATTTTGAGGCCAGGCGCGGTGGCTCAAGACTGTAATCCCAGCACTTTGGGAGGCCGAGACGGGCGGATCACGAGGTCAGGAGATCGAGACCATCCTGGCTAACATGGTGAAACCCCGTTTCTACTAAAAAATACAAAAAAAACTAGCCAGGCGAGGTGGTGGGCGCCTGTAGTTCCAGCTACTCGGGAGGCTGAGGCAGGAGAATGGCGTAAACCCGGGAGGCGGAGCTTGCAGTGAGCTGAGATTCGGCCACTGCACTCCAGCCTGGGTGACAGAGCAAGACTCCGTCTCAAAAAAAAAAAAAAAAAAAGAAATACATTTTGCAAGGCTATAGCTTCCATAGTGATTCAATTTGCATGGCAAAGCAAATTGAAAACCTTTTGGAAAGCATTCACCATGCTAGATACCATTAAGAACATTTGTGATTCAGGGGAGAGGTCAAAGTATCAACCTTAACAAGAGTTTGGAAGTTGAATCCAACCCTTGCAGATAACTTTGGAGTTGTTCAAGACATCAGTGGAGGAAGTAACTGCAGATGTGGTGGAAACAGGAAGAAAACTAGAATTAGAAATAGGGCCTGAAGATGTGACTGAATTACTGCAGTCTCACAGTAAAAAATAAATAAGGAATTGCTTCATATCAATGAGCAAAGAAAGTGGTTTCTTGAGATGGAATCTACTCCTAGTGAAGATGCTATGAACATTGTTGAAATGACAACCAAGAATTTAGAATATTACATAAACTTAGTTGATAAAGCAGCAGCAGAGTTTAACTGAATTGACTCCAATTTTGAATGAAGTTCTAATGTGGGTGAAAATGCTGTCAAATAGCATTGCATGGTACAGAGAAATCTTTCATGAAAGGAAGTCAATCAATGTGGCAAACTTTATTGTTGTCTTATTTTAAGAAACTGCCACATCAACCACCACCCTGATTAGTCAGCAGCCATAATCACTGAGGCAGCCTCTGATCACAATGGAATCAAACTAGAAATCAGTAACAGAAGGATAACAGGAAAATCTCCTAACACTTGGAAACTAAACAACACACTTTTTTTCTTTTGTTTTTGTATGTGTGTATGTGGTTTTTTTTTTTCGAGACGGAGTTTCGCTCTTTTTGCCCAGGCTAGAGTGCAATGGTGTGATCTCGGCTCACTGCAACCTCCACCTCCCGGATTCAAGCGATTCTCCTGCCTCAGCCTTCCGAGTAACTGGGATTATATGCATGTGCCACTATGCCTAGCTAATTTTGTATTTTCAGTAGAGATGGGGTTTCTCCATGTTGGTCAGGCTGGTCTTGAACTCCCGACCTCAGGTGATCTACCCGCCTCGGCCTCCCAAAGTGCTGGGATTACAGGCGTGAGCCACCGCGCCCAGCAATTTTTTGTGTTTTTTTTTTTTGTTTTTGAATAACACACTTTCTTTTTCAAAATGGAGTTTCACTCTTTCACCCAGGCTGGAGTGAGGTGGCGCGATTTTGGATCCCTGTAACCTCCGCCTGTTCAAGTGATTCTCCTGCCTCAGCCTCCTGAGAAGCTGGGATTACAGGGATGCACCACCACGCCCGGCTCATTTTTGTATTTTTAATAGAGACAGGGTTTCGCCATGTTGGCCAGGCTGGTCTCGAATTCCTGACCTCAGGTAATCTACCCTTCTTGGCCTCCCAAAGTGCTGGGATTACAGGCATGAGCTACTGTGCCCGGCCTGAATAACACACTTCTAAATAACTCATGCGTCAAACACAAAGTCTCAAGGGAAATTAAAGAAATACATTGAACTGAATGAAAATGAAAATACAACATCTCAGAATTTGTGGGACACAAAGCTGTGCTGAGAGGGAAATATGTAGCATTAAATGAATTTATTAAAAAAGGAAAAAGTCTCAAATCAATAATCTAAGATCCCACCTCAAGAATCTAAAACAAAAAGAGCAAAATAAGCTTAAAGCAAGCAGAGAGAAGGAAATGACGAAGATAAGGGCAGAAGTGAAACAGCCAAACCAGAAAAGACTAAAAAACCTCCTTAGGAAAAATGACAAAGCCCAAGGAAGGAAAAACAAAAGAGAATGGTCATGAGATTCATGTGGGGATTACTTAGAGCTGGCAAGCAGATGAAAATAAACCAAGTGGTTGCTTTAGCTTCTTCTCTGGAAAGAATGCAGATGACTACGCATGAATAGGAACGATCACTCCAGTACTCTGCTGTCAAAGAAGTCACATCACTGAATTCTTAAGTCCAAGCATAAATGTAATTTTTTTTTTTTTTCACATTTTAGGCTAAAGTATGAGGTAAAAAGCAAAAGTCCTCTGAAAGTCAAAATGTCTTATCGAAATGTTTGAAATATTGGCAATGAAATTTCCTACCACTATTTAACAGGATAACCTAAAAGATCAACAGGTGTCTATTAACTTAAGGCTCTGAAGGCAAGCCACGATCAAGCTAAAATTATGCAATTTTACACATGATATCAATATTGGTTGTTTCATATAATTTGGGATCTCTCCCCAAACCACCACCAATACTGGATATAGCTTTTGTCAAAAAGGCTTTCTTACCTCATAGAAGAAGGGATGTCCAGCCATATCAAAGATGTTAACTTTGATTTCTCTGTCTCTGACGTGTACCCTGAAATGTTCAAATGGAAACAATCCCAAAGAAAGTCATGGTTTCTCCATTTACCTTAGTATCATTTATAAATTTCAAAAGGGTATGTGTATGCAATTTATGAAGCTTTCTTAGTGCCTCTTCTTCATTCCAAATCATCTTTACAACAGCAGTCAGCAACCTGACAGATGACCTTTCTTTCTTTCTTTTTTTTTTGAGACGGAGTCTCACTCTGTTGCCCAGGCTGGAGTGCAGTGGCCAGATCTCAGCTCACTGCAAGCTCTGCCTCCCGGGTTTATGCCATTCTCCTGCCTCAGCCTCCTGAGTAGCTGGGACTACAGGCGCCTGCCACCACACCCGGCTAGTTTTTTGTATTTTTTTAGTAGAGACGGGGTTACACCGTGTTAGCCAGGATGGTCTCGATCTCCTGACCTCGTGATCTGCCCGTCTTGGCCTCCCAAAGTGCTGGGATTACAGGCTTGAGCCACCGTGCCCGGCCCATCCTGCTTTCTTATCCCAAGAACACTGAACCCACATGCAGTAGGCATTCTCAATTACTTCACTTTCACCTTCACCTCTAGAAACTTTGGTCCACCACTCCCAACCAACAAAGGGTAGCTATTACTATGGTATTAAGAAAAATTGATTTGGGATAAGTAGGAGCAAGATGAAGGAAAATGAAAACTTTTATTTCACTTAGTAAGAGACATCTTAATTACCACTGGTTATATTTGGTTATCACACAGTAGAATAACAAAGATGTATATGAATCATGTATGTTTAATTTTCTTGAGATCTTTATTTGAGCAAGAGCAATAGTGAATTTGTTTTCAGATATTTGGAAATAAAGAATAAAACCAAAGGGGAAACAGTAACTATTCATATTAGAATTAACTACTGTTAACATCATAGCATATTTGCTTCCAGTCTTTTTTTTCCCACGAAAAATCACCATTGGAAAATGATAAAGGAACATTAGAAATAATTCAAACACTAAAGAAAAACACAAGGATGAATGTTTAAAAGTTATCCCAGGCCGGGCGTGGTGGCTCAAGCCTGTAATCCCAGCACTTTGGGAGGCTGAGACGGGCAGATCACGAGGTCAGGAGATCGAGACCATCCTGGCTAACACGGTGAAACCCCGTCTCTACTAAAAAATACAAAAAACTAGCCGGGCGAGGTGGCGGGCGCCTGTAGTCCCAGCTACTCGGGAGGCTGAGGCAGGAGAATGTTGTGAATCCGGGAGGCGGAGCTTGCAGTGAGCTGAGAACCGGCCACTGCACTCCAGCCTGGGCGACAGAGCCAGACTCCATCTCGGAAAAAAAAAAAAAAAAAGTTATTCCAGGCCAATAGGTAGAGAGGGAGAGAGATGTAGTGAAATGACCTGTCTATAATCCTCCCTGATTCCAGCCATCTCTGTGAGGCCCAGCTGCACCCTTGTTGCTAGATTATGTGAACTGATTAATATCCTTTTTCTTTTATTTTGCTTAAGTTGGTTTGAAATAGGTTTCTGTCAATTATATTCTCCTGATTCACCATGGGGCAAACATCTCTTCCAAAAAAATTTCTGCCAGAAACAAAATAGTCTGTTGAATATACCACGGTCCTATGGCATAATATGGTAATTCTCACATCTTAGATAAATGAACTAGCTACTTATATGAATTCAGAACAGAACTATCCTAAACAGGATGTCCTACTACATCACTGATGAAATCCTATGCTTTGAAGTAGGAAAGAGGAAAAGAAAACTAGAAAAAAAGGTAAATTTCAGACTGGATGCAGTGGCTCATGACTGTAAACCCAGCACTTTGGGAGGCTGAGGTGGACGGATCACGAGGTCAGGAGTTTGAGACCAGCCTGGCCAACATGGTGAAACCCTGTCTCTACTAAGAATACAAAAATTAGCTGGGTGTGGTGGCACGTGCCTGTAATCCCAGCAACTCGGGAGGCTGAGACAGGAGAATCACTTAAACCCGGGAGGCGGAGGTTGCAGCGAGCTGAGATTGCACCACTGCACTCCAGCCTGGGTGACAAGAGCGAAACTCTGTGTCGGGGGGAAAAAAAGAAAGAATGTGAATTTCATTTTTATTTTTATTTAGTTTTGAGAAGGAGTCTTATTCTGCTGCCCAGGTTGGAGTGCAGTGGCGTAATCTTGGCTTACTGCAACCACCGCCTCCCAGGTTCAAGTGATTTTCCCACCTCAGCCTCCCAAGTAGTTGGGATTATAGGCACCTGCTACCACATCTGGCTAATTTTTGTATTTTTAGTAGAGACGAGGTTTCACCATGTTGGCCAGGCTGGTCTCGAACTCCTGGTCTCAGGTGATCCGCCCACCTTGGCCTCCCAAAGTGCTGGGATTACACGCGTGAGCCACTGTGCCAAGCCAGAAATGTGAATTTCAAATGAAGAGCTTCGTACATTTCACTGCCAAGAGCTACAATTTTCATTCTTTAAAGAAAATTTGCAGAAATACCCTCTGCTGCTGTCAGTTGAAAAACAGTGCTATAAGAGCATTACACAGAACTCTTGAGTTTTACTTTACCATTTACTGGGGCCACTTTAAATAGCCATGAAGAATACATCTGAACTTGATTCCACTCTTCACCTAATTGACATTCTGCTAGCTATATGTCATGACTTTAGTCTACCTTCTTAAAAATTGCCCTCATAGTCTAATCTGGCAGTCTTCCTCTTTAGATGTATCTATCTTACCTAACAATAAATATTTGTTGAGTACCTATTAGGTATAAGCACTATGCCAGGCACTTGGAGAAAATTTATACTAATACATTTTCAGGGAGTTTATAATCTAGAAGGAGACATTAAACATATACAAATAATAACAATACAAGACAATTTTTGGTAAGTACCATAAATAGCATAGAGAAGTTTAGGATTTCTGTTATTTGCAACCAAAAAGAGTACTGACCAATAAAGGGCATGTTTAGAAGACCTTACGGGAACAGGAGAATGTTTATATCTCAGAGAAACTGGCAGAGGTGTTCCAAGTGGACAGGCTGCATAATGATGCTGAGGTAGAAAGTCTGAGGGTAGCAGTTCAGTGTGGATGGAAAGTAAAGTGTGTAATGGAAGAGAGAAAAGGGGGAAGGCCAGAATGGGGCCAAGACAGTGAACACCTGAAATTTCATGTTTAGGGAGTACGCTACCTACTCCAATTCTACTGTATGGCTATTTCCTGCTAATTACATCCAACTCTTCAAGCTCAACCCCCTCCTGACTCATCGCCAGATAAATCCCCAATTAGACCCAACTTTACTTTTACCTGTTCATTTTTTTTTTCTTTTTTTGGGATGGAGTCTCACTGTTGCCCAGGCTGGAGTGCAATGGCACGGTCTCGGCTCACTGCAACCTCTGCCTCCCAGGTTCAAGTGATTCTCCTGCCTCAGGCTCTTGAGTAGCTGGGACTACAGATGTGTGCTACCACACCTGGCTAATTTTTGTATTTTTCTTAGAGATAGGGTTTCACTATGTTGGTCAGGCTGGTCTTGAACTCCTGACCTCGTGATCCACCCACCTCGGCCTCCCAAAGTGCTGGGATTACAGGTGTGAGCCACCGTGTCTGGCCCATTTTTGCTGGATTCTAATAGCTATGAAGATCATAAACCAATAAAAAAAGTTATCTGGTAGAAAATGTTTCACACAGTATTTATAGACTTTTTAGAGAGAATATTTCAAAATGCTCTAAAAACACACCTGCTAGAAGGAACTGCTAATATAAAAACATGTTTCCTGGAAAGTTACACCTGCCATTTAGGCTTCGTGTTGACATCTTCATCATTGTAGCCTACACCTAACATGAGGCCTGGCGAACTGGATGCGCTCAATACCAATACATGGGCTGAATGAATGATATGATCACTAGATACCTTTAAAGGTCTCCTATTCCCATCTTTCCCAACTTATCTGCAAAGTCTCCATTTCAAGATTACCTACACAAGTGCACTGATGCAAATGTAGATCACTTTGGAAAGTTCTGAACTTCTATGTAACTTACAAACCCAGGGGAACAATATACTTACTTTGTAACTCCATAGTCAATTCCAATTGTTGCCAGGTATTTAGACACGAATCTTTTCTCACAGTATCGCTTTATAATACAGCTCTAAAAAGGTAAAAAATACAGGCATTTAGTAAATATACAGTGAGAACACACACATAATAAGTATATTTCTTCATTATAGTTCCTCCATTCACCACCATGTAAAAGCATTTTCAAAAGACAAAAGTGGTGTGGCGTGGTGGCTCACACCTGTAATCTCAGCACTTTCAGAGGCTGAGGAGGGCGGATCACCTGAGGTCACGAGTTCAGGATTAGCCTGGCCAACATGGCAAAAACCCTCTCTACAAAGATATAAAAATTAGCCAGGCATGGTGGCAGGCACCTGTAATCCCAGCTACTCGGGAGGCTAAGGCAGGAGAATTGTGTAAACCTGGGAGGCGGAGGTTGCAGTGAGCTGAGATTGCTGCCATTGCACTCCAGCCTGGGTGGTAAAAGTGAACTCTGTCCTAAAAAAAAAAAAAAAAAAGACAAAACTATAAGATAACTGAAACAAGTGTTAAAAGATTTTAAGAAAAATTATTTTTAAATTCTTCCCTTATTACTAAATACGCATATGTTTTCAGTTGAGTTCTCAATCCTGTGCTCTTTTCTTTTGAAGATGTCTTCTATTCTTACGCTTTCAATGATACCTGTCTAGCCTTGACCTCACTGCCAAGATGAGATCCACATCTCCAAATATCTATTAGATTAGTTCCTTTTTTTTTTTTTTTTTTTTTTTTGAGCCTAGGAGGAGAGGCTGCAGTGAACCACGATGGTGCCACTGCACTCCAGCCTGGGTGGCAGAGGGAGACACTGTCTCAAAAAGAGAAAAAAAAAATTTCCTGTTAAATCAGTTGAATTGGGTTTGTCCTACTTGCAGTAAAAAGTACTCACTTCATAGAGTATTGCACGTACTTTTAGAGTTTGCTTTTCTCTCTTAGCAATAACAAATTATGGTTCCCAAGTTAACTTTAAAATAGCTCTACTCACTTTTTTATGGTTGCACAATAGTCTGTGATACACAAATATTCCCTCCTTTTCATTGCTAGCTAGTTACTTTGTCATTTGTTTTGATTTGCTGTTTGAGCCAATGATTAATTACTAAGGCATTCCTTAATTTTTAACTTTAAAATGCTTTACCTGTATATCATCCTATATTTTCCAAATGCTTTAAAATGAGTATGTGTTACTTTTCCTACTAAGGAAAAATAATAAGTTCTTTAAAAAGTTACACTTAAAACTTTTATCCATCTAGAATTTATTTATATATATATTTTTAGGAGAGATGGGGTTTCACCATGTTGGCCAGGATGGTCTCGATCTTCTGACCTCGTGATCTGCCCGCCTCAGCCTCCCAAAGTGTTGGAATTACAGGCATGAGCCACCGTGCCCAGCCTAGAATTTATTTTTGAGAAAGGAATGTAATAGGAATCGAACCTACTCTCAAATAGTACATAGTTGTTCCAGCAATATTTACTAAATGGTCTCTATTTTCCCATACTTTTACTACATTTGTTGTAAATTGAATTTCCTTATGTATTTGTGTTTATTACTGGACTCTACTCTGTTCCACTGATGTCTCCATTTTCCTTCCCAATACCAATGGGAAAAGTTTGGTAGCTTGAAAAAAAATTTTTTTTTAAATTACACAATCATTTCATTGCTTGAGTACATAGACAAATTTATGTGACCAGGACAGAGGCTGCAGATCACTTATTTCCAATTGGGAGGGAGGACTCACTTGATCTTACAATATTTTTTTTTTTTTTTTTTTGAGACGGAGTCTTGCTCTGTAGCCCGGGCTGGAGTGCAGTGGCCGGATCTCAGCTCACTGCAAGCTCCGCCTCCCGGGTTCACGCCATTCTCCTGCCTCAGCCTCCGGAGTAGCTGGGACTACAGGCGCCCGCCACCTCGCCCGGCTAGTTTTTTGTATTTTTAGTAGAGACGGGGTTTCACCGTGTTAGCCAGGATGGTCTCGATCTCCTGACCTCGTGATCCGCCCGTCTCGGCCTCCCTAAGTGCTGGGATTACAGGCTTGAGCCACCGCGCCCGGCCGATCTTACAATATTGAGCCAAAGGGTGACTCTGGCTCTCTATCAGAATCAGACGGAATTTAGCATCCTTATATTCTTTCTGTTCAAGATACTTTCGAACAACAACTACTTCTTAATTAAATGGTAGGGATCTTCAGGAAGATCAGGAGCAAGTCCCTTCTTGGACTTAAGAATTCTTAAGATGCTACTGCCTGTCACAAAACGTACTTGAGTCTCTCAAGAACCACACTTGAAAAGGGAATCATGTTTTAACTTCCAACACCAAACATGTGAATGTGATGATGTCAAGACTCAGGTATCACGGCATAGTTTCCTATTTGTAACATGGGAGTCTACTTTTATACATCACAGAAACCAATATGGGAATGCATGCAAAAAGCTCTCACAGACATCCAAGGAAGGTTTACCCAACACTAAGGAAAACCTTTCTGGTGGAAATTGTGAACGTTGAAAAGCCATCATCACTGTGAATAAAAAAATTTTTTTCTTTTTAGAGACAGTCTCACTCTGTCTCCAAGCTGGAGTGCAGTGGCAAGATCTCAGCTCACTGCAACCTCCGCCTCCCAGGTTCAAGCAATTCTCCTGCCTCAGCCTCCCAAGTAGCTGGGACTACAGGCATGTGCCACCATGCCTGGCTAATTTTTTGTATTTTAGTGGAGATGGGGTTTCACCGTGTTGCCCAGGCTGGTCTCAAACTCCTGAGCTCAGGCAATCCGCCTGCCTTGGCCTCCCAAAGTGCTAGAATTACAGGCGTTAGCCACTGTGCCCGACCTGAAAAATATTTTAACAAGGCTGATAACAGTTAGTCTTCTCTCATTTCTCTTTTTTTCCCAAAAAATTTTCTTTGTTGTTTTCACATTAATTTTTCAAAAAGACTTTAGTAGTCTTGTATTATGCTCTGGAAAAAAACAAACAAACAAACAAAAAAAACCCTTATTGATGTTTTCACTGGAATTGAATTTCATTTGTAGGTTGAGTAATTCACATCTATAAAATATTGCATAATCCTATCTAAGGAAAAAGTATATGTTTCCATTTGCCTAAGTAATTTATGTCTCTTCGTAGAGTTTGAAACTTGTCTTCATATAGGTGCTGCCTACTTCATGTTAAGTTTAAACCTAGGCACTTTGTTTTTGTTGTAACTGTAAATTAAAATTGTTTTTCAATTACACATTTGGAATGTGTAATTCCAATATAATTCTGAATATAATTTGGACATAATAAAGTTATTAATTTGTGGGTATTTGCTTTATTGAATTTTCATGTTTCTAATAGTTTTTCAGTTAATTCTCTTTAGGTTTCCAGGTAAACAATCGCATTATTAGCAAATAATGTTAATTTTACCTTCTCTTTTCTAATATTTTTGTATTTTCTTACTCTTGTCTAATTGCACTGGCTAATAAAACTAGAAAAATGTTAAATAGATGTGGTGACACCAGGCATTCTGAGCTGCTTCTAATGTTGCATCATTAGACACAATAAATAACTTTTTTTTTTTTTTTTTTGAGACAGTCTTACTGCCGCCCAGGCTGGAGTGCAATGGTGCGATCTTGGCCCACTGCACCCTCTGTCTCCCAGGTTTAAGCGATTCTCCTGCGTCAGCCTCCCAAGTAGCTGGGATTAAAGGCGTGTACCACCATGCCTGGCTAATTTTGCATTTTTAGTAGAGATGGGGTTTCACCTTGTTGGTCATGCTGGTCTTGAACTGCTGACCTCAAGTGATCCGCCCGCCTCGGCCTCCCAAAGTGCTGGGATTACAGGCCTGAGCTACCGTGCGCGGTCCCTAGAGGCTTAAAAAAAACAAACAAAAAACCTCGCACGTACACAGCTGACGTTCAAAAAAATGTTGACTTTCAGTGAATACTATGCTAGCACATACACACACAGGCAGTACAGGATCATGCTACGTAGAAATAAAAAACACTAAGTAAACATTTACTGAACATCTCCTGGGTGCCAGGCGCTGGCCTAAGCACTGCCTTAACAGCTCTTTCGGAGTTGATTTTGACAACGATGGAAAGAGCACCGCAGTGGGAATGTGAAAACTTAGGTTCTAATCTTTTCTCGGTCATTGATTTGATGTCGTTGGGAAGTTCTTAACCAACAGCTTCCACTTGCCCAGAAGGAAATAATTTGGGTGAAGAGAAGGCCGTCTTGGAATTCGTCAGGGAAAAGGCCTCAGGTTACCTCTGGCCTTACCTTCCCGCATACTAAAGAAGAGTTTATAGCTGGTGAACCATAGCTGGGGCAGAGAAGGGCGGTGGAACTAATAGATATGGGAACACAACCAGAAATAAAACACAACGCAAAACAAAACAGCGCCGGACCCCGGCCATCCCTGGCACCTGCCCTGTGAAACACGTCAACGTCAGTTACACTCTCTCGTGACGGGAATGCAGAATCTGGGCTGCCGGGCACCATTTCGCGAACCCCAAATTCTCACACGCACCCCATGATGTTCCGCCAACTCCCAGGCCCGGCTGGGGGAACTAAACTTTCATCCTCCACCTCCTGGTCCCGGACAGCCCCCTAGAACGCGGGCAAGGCAACTAGGCCGACGGCCCCACATGGGGACCCAGGCCTCCTTACTCTTTTGGGGACATATTCAAGGCCTAGAGGCCACCCCAGACTCCATCTCCGGGAGAGTGACGTCGGAGGACGAGGGGGCAACGCAAAGGTCAAAAAGGTCGGGGAGCTTCGCTCGCGGAGCCGCACCCCTCGGCGGAGACCCGGGCCTGCTCGGGGGCGGAGAGGAGGCCGGGCCCCAGGCCGTTGAGTGGCCGCCCTTCCAGCCAATGGGCACGTCGCCCCGCCAGGCTGGGGCCCGCCCCTCCCGGCGCGCAGTACTCACTTTCCCCACTTCGGCGTTGCCCATGGAGATGACTTTGATGCGGAGAGACCTGCCGGGCTCCTTCCGCTTCGGCATGTTGGCCTCCATGGCCTTGGTTCTCTCGGGGCCACCCGCCTCGGTCTCTCCTTGTGCACCGCTGGCCCGTCCCTCAGGCCTCCTCGTCCAATGGCGGACCCGCTGCTCTCGTCACCGCCTCGCCTCCGCTGCTTGCCATCCCAGCCGCTGCCTGGCAGCAGGCGCGGGCGGTTGGGAGCGCGGGGAGCCGGGAGAGGGAGGCGGGAGTCTCGCGATGCTAGCGCGGGGCTGCTGACGTCATCTGCAGGCCCTGGATACGCGGCCGGGGTTACCGGGTCTCTGGGGCCGCGTCCCCTGACGGGAAGGGGGCGTTGGGGGGCGGTTGGGTTTACCCTTCGAGGTGAGCGCGGCCTTGTTTTCAGGGACGCCCGGACGGGAGGCGTTTGTTGCTTTCGCAGCCGAGTGGTGGAAATGTATTGGCTCTTCAGGGCAGGTCTGGTAGTATCTGGTCCTTTGGGGAGTGTTTTGTTTTTTGTTTGGTTTGGTTTTTTCCTGGATTTTTCTTCGGTTCCATGGACCGGTCTGCTGCTCCTCTTCCCCCTCCAATATTATGTTCCCCTTGCTCGAGATCTCCGAGAGGCGGACCCCAGAGTCAGGAAAGTGGGGAGGTCGGAACCCTGGTTCTGGAAGAGGGCCTTGGGCAAGGCGGGAAGCGATTCTGAATCTGGTTCCTATCGCTTTTCATTTTAAATGGAGTTGTCTATTTGGAGTCAAGGCAAGAGTGTTTAGTCTTGGCCCTCCTATTACAGAGATCTGATGGATTTGTTGACTCCTCTGTGTGAGAAAGGCTCGGCCTGCTGCAGGTGTTAACGCTAAGCCATGCTGGAGCTGTGGACGTCAGTTTCCTCAGCTCCCAGCTCTTCACTTCGAACGTGACCTCGAGGTCTGCTCTCCCCTTCCCTTTAGCTGACAATGTAACAGTGGAAGAATAAAGAGTCCTAAGATAACCACCTTTCTGCTACGTTCCAGCAGATGAGAAAAGCAGCTGCTTGAATAAAAGTCAGTCTGAGAGGAATGGTAATTTATTTTTTCAGTCAATATCTTCAGTTACAGAAGATAAATAGAACTTGACAATGATTATAGTGCCCTGAAAAAGAATGGCTGCCAATTTCCTTGTATATTACAAAGTATTCCTTCTTTTCTCACCTAACTTTAAACATCTTAAGGGAAGTGCATTACGGGAAGGCAATGAACAAAGGCTCAACATTTCATAGTAAAGTCAGATTTTCGACATTTTAATTTTAAAATGTATTTTTTAAACATTAAGTTTTTTTAAGACGTTTATTCTGGATTGTTTTGATAATCAAATAATATAACTTAATTCACTGAAGCTTCTAAAATTATTTACAAATATGAAACATAAGTCCTGGTTAGAATTTGGATAGTTTTAAAGCGTAAAAGAATCCACATGCTAACTTCTCAGTATGATTTAATAAATCAAACTGCTAAACATCTGATTTCTTCGGCAGTTCATCTTTGGCCCTGTAATAGGGTAACTGGTATTGTGGAAGAATAATTGTAAAATGTCAAATCTTCAGCTGTTTAACGACTGATTTAAGTGTGGTACTGTTGAGACTAAGCAGTAAAACATGCCAGAGATTAAAATTGATTACTATTTTTTTCATATTGATGGGTTTCTTTTTGTTTGTTTTTGTTTTGAGACAGTGTCACTCTTTCTGCCCAGGCTAGAGTCCAGTGGCATAATCTCTGCTCACTGCAACCTCCACCTCCCAGGTTCAAGCGATTCTCCTGCCTCAGCCACCTCAGTAGCTGGGATTACAGGTGCCTACCACCATGCCCAGCTAATTTTTGTGTTTTTAGTAGACATGGGGTTTCTCCATGTTGGCCAGGCTGGTCTCGAACTCCTGACCTCAGGTGACCCGCCTGCCTTGGCCTCCCAAAGTGCTGGGATTACAGGCATGAGCCACAGTGTCCAGCCCATATTGATGCTTTTGACATTTTATTATATATAGCTACATTTTCTACTGTATGTATTAAATTAGTTTGGAATTGAAAGAGCAAGAAAGTTGTTTTTTTCCCCCACTCTTTGAATATAAAAAAAATAAAAATGAGCACAAGTTAGCTGTTCTTTCCATAGTATGAACCTGGGAGGTATGGTGCGAGCATGCATTCTGGAGCCAGCCCGATACACTTAATGTTGGCATGTGTTGTAGGCATGAGGTGGTGATAAGGATTGTAGGAGATAATGCACACGAAGTACGTAGTAGTCCCCAGCATACAGCAGCTACATGCTCTCATTAGCTCATACTTTTTTTATGTATTAAGAAAAATCCTACATCTTTTTAATGTGTATTTTTTTTTCTTCTTTTTTTTTTTTTTTTGAGAGGGACTCTCGCTCGGACACCCAGGCTGGAGTGCGGTGGCCGCATCTCAGCTCACTGCAAGCTCCGTCTCCCAGGTTTACGCCATTCTCCTGCGTCAGCCTCCCGAGTAGCTGGGACTACAGGCGCCCACCACTTTGCCCGGCTAGTTTTTTTTTTTTTTTGTATTTTTTAGTGGAGACGGGGTTTCACCGTGTTAGCCAGGATGGTCTCGATCTCCTGACCTCGTGATCCGCCCGTCTCAGCCTCCCAAAGTGCTGGGATTACAGGCTTGAGCCACCGCGCCCGGCAATGTGTATTTTTAGAAAGGAAATTATGAAATATTTTGGACATACTTAAAGGTATGAAGTATAATGGAATGAATAGCCATGTATCCCCCACCCAGTCTAAGAAATACAATATCACCACTGGGCATGGTAGCCCATGCCCATAATCCCAGCACCTTGGGAGGCCAAGGCCCAGTGGATCATTTGAGCCCAGGAGTTCGAGATCAGCCTGGGCAACATGGCAGAACCCTGTCTCTACAAAAAAAAAAAATTAGCTGTGTGGTGGCCCAAGCCTGTAGTCCCAGCCACTCAGGAGGCTGAGGTGGGAGAATCACCTGATCCTGGGAGGTTGAGGCTGCAGTGAGCTATGATCGTGCCATTGCCCTCTAGCCTGGGCAACAAAGTTGGACCCTGTCTAAAAATAAATAAATGAAAAAAGAAAACATCACTGATACTGTGCATAGCCTTTCCCAATACATCCCTCTTCACTCTCAACAAACAGTTGCAACAATCTGAATGCTGCTTTAATTTCCAGGCATTTAAAATTGTTTTACTATGTATGAATATATACCTTAAAAGGTAGTATTGCCTTTCATCTTTCAAAACTATTTTGAAATATTTTTACACAGAAAAGTTTCAAGAATGGTACCAAAAAAATCTTGTCTACCCTTTATCCAAATTCATAAATTGTTAACATTTTGTCCCATTTTTTCTATCACTTGTGCTGTCTATATGTACATGTATACTCACATTTTTCTGAGTAGTTTGAGGTTTATTTGCAGACATTTTAATAGATAGATAGATAGATAGATAGATAGATATGAACAAACACAGACCCAGCTCGGTGGCTCACACCTACAATCCCAGCACTTTGGGATGCCAAGACGGGTAGATCACTTGCGGTCAGGAGTTCGAGACCAGCCTTGCCAACATGGTGAAACCCCATCTCTACTGAAAATACAAAAATTAGTAGATGTGGTGGCACACACCTGTAATCCCAGTGACTTGGGAGGCTGAGGCAGGAGAATTGTTCAGAAATATATATAAACACATATATAATATGTACACATATATATAGTGGATAATATATGCATATGTGTATATATTATGTATATGGGTATATATATATAAATATGTGTGTATATATATATTTCATTTTTTTAGAGGAGTCTCACTATGTCACCCAGGCTGGTTTTGAACTCCTGGGTTCAAGCGGTCCTCCTGCCTCAGCCTTCCAAAGTGCTGAGATTATAGGCATGAGCCAGTGCGCCCAGCCAGCATGTTTCTTTATCCATAAATAATTAAATGTGTGTTTCCTCAGAAGGACTTTCTTCTACATGGCAACAGTAATTTATCAAAATCAGAAAATGCAGTATTTATACAGCAGTATTATAAAATCCTGTTGTTTGAATCAAACTGTGCACTGAGGTACCTCACATTCCCACAGTAAATCCACAGGGGGATATCTGTGGAATAGCTTGCATTCTAAATTTTCAAGGCAAACAAAATGAAATCTAAACGACTGTGCAAAACTACTAGCTACTAGGTTGTTTACAGTTTCAACAATAGATGGCGCCAAATTCCTTGTCTATGTCATACCTTGGGGCATCTGGGCTTTCCAGTTGGTTGTGATGGAAAGTGAGTACACTGGGCCGGGCGCGGTGGCTCACGCCTGTAATCCCAGCACTCTGGGAGGTGGAGGCGGGCGAATCACAAGGTCAGGAGATCGAGACCATCCTGGCTAATAGAGGTGAAACCTCGTCTCTACTAAAAAATACAAAAAATTAGCTGGGCATGGTGGCGGGCGTCTGTACTCAGGCGGCTGAGACAGGAGAATGGCATGAATCCGGGAGGCAGAGCTTGCAATGAGCCGAGATCGCGCCACTGCACACCTGCCTGGGCGACAGAGCCAGACTCTGTCTCAAAAAAAAAGAAAAAAAAAAAGGGAAAGTGAGTACACTGCGAAAATCAATGTGGAACAGGAAATGAGGGTGGCCTTGCCCAGTCTAATTCCAAGGTTTGAGAAGTATGTGCCCAACAGGTGCACACATCCCGTTAGTAAGTAAGTGTGGTTGTTTAAGAATGAAAAACATTGTTTTCCTTTTAATTTGCATGTATTTTTTAT
This sequence comes from Chlorocebus sabaeus, assembly GCF_047675955.1. NCBI lineage: Eukaryota > Metazoa > Chordata > Mammalia > Primates > Cercopithecidae > Chlorocebus > Chlorocebus sabaeus. The sequence goes on from NC_132917.1 coordinate 24,648,618, forward strand.
GGCTACTAAATTATTAGAGCATAAATACTTAGTAAGTTGTTTGGACCTAGATATTTCTTTTCACCAAGGGACATCGTAAAAAAAAATACTGGCCAGGGGCACGGTGGCCCATGCCTGTAATTCTAGCACTTTGGGAGGCCGAGGCAGGCTTGTGAGGTCAGGAGATGGAGACCATCCTGGCTAACATGGTGAAACCTTATCCCTACTAAAAATACAAAAAATTAGCCAGGCATGGTGGCACATGCCTATAGTCCCAGCTACTCGGGAGGCTGAGGAAGGAGAATCGCTTGAACCTGGGAGGTGGAGGTTGCAGTGAGCCAAGATCATGCCACTGCACTCTAGCCTGGGCAACAGAGTGAAGACTTTGTCTCAAAAATATATATATACCAAAAAATAAAACAAAAACTGAGAGGCCAGGCGTGGGCACTCACAAATGTAATCCCAGCACTTTGGGAGGCTGAGGTGAGTGGATAACTTGAGGTCAGGAGTTCGAGACCAGCCTGGACAACATGGTGAAACCCCATCTCTACTAAAAATACAAAAATTAGCTAGGCACGGTGGCAGGCTCCTGTAATCCCAACTACTCGGGAGGCTGAGGCAGGAGGATACCTTCAACCTGGAAGGTGGAGGTTGCAGTGAGCCAGAGATCGCACCACTGCATTCAGCCTGGGTGACGGAGCAAGACTCCATCTCAAAACAGCAACAAAAACTGAGATGCTAAAAGCACTGTGAACCAAGAAAATTTGGGAAACTTTTATCTAATCCACAGTTAATATTCAAGTTTCACCATTTGTCCCAATAATATTCTTTTTTATTTTTATTTTTTTTTGAGACAGAGTCTCGCTCTGTTGCCCAGGCTGGAGTGCAGTGGCCGGATCTCGGCTCACTGCAAGCTCCGCCTCCCGAGTTTGCGCCATTCTCCTGCCTCAGCCTCCCGAATAGCTGGGACTAAAGGCCCCCGCCACCTTGCCCGGCTAGTTTTTTGTGTCTTTTAGTAGAGACGGGGTTTCACCGTGTTAGCCAGGATGGTCTCGATCTCCTGACCTCGTGATCCGCCTGTCTCGGCCTCCCGAAGTGCTGGGATTACAGGCTTGAGCCACCGCGCCCGGCCCCAGTAATATTCTTTATAGCTATGTCTGACTTGGTCAACTGGTCTAGGATATAATCTAGGATCATTTAGTTATATATCTTTAGTCTTTAAGCTGGAATGGTTCTTCAGCTTTTCTTTTTCTTTCAAAATGACAGTTGTGTTTAGAATATTCCTCAATTTGTGTTTGTGTATTCTTGCAATTAGATTCAGTTATGTTATGTTTGGCTGGAAAGCCACAGAAAAGATGTTATGGGCCAGGCGCGGTGGCTCACACCTGTAATCCTAGCACTTTGGGAGGCCAAGGCAGGCAGATTACCTGAGGTCAGGAGTTCGAGATCAGCCTGGCCGAGATGGTAAAACCCTGTCTCTACTAAAAATACAAAAAAATTAGCTGGGCATGGTGGCACGAGTCTGTATTCCCAGCTGCTCAGGAGGCTGAGGCACAAGAATTGCTTGAACCTGGGAGGCAGAGGTTACAGTGAGCTGAGATCATGCCACTGCACTCCAGCCTGGGTGACAGAGCAAGACTCCATCTAAAAAAAACAAAAAAAAGATACTATGTCATTTTTTTGGGCATCGTATCAGTTGGGATGCCAATTTCTTCCATTTATTAATGATGCGTTAGTTCATTGGTTCAGGTGGGGTTCATGAGGCTGATCTACAGTAAAGTGACTTTTCCCTTTGTAATAAGTAATTTTTTAAGGGATGCTTGGAGATACATGGCTATCCTTTCTTCACTGAACTTTCATCCACAAATTTTTAGAATCCGGTGATTACTTATGGCTGAAGAGATTATTACTATGATGGATGCAAAATGCTGATTTTCCAACTCCATCGTTCCATTTATATTTGTTACTTGGTATTCTACCATAAGGGAAAGCTTACCTTTCTCATTCATTCATTTATATCAGTATGGCCTTGTCTATGCTTATTTTACTCCATGAATATTGTTATTTATTTTGATACTCAGGTTGGCTCCTATGTCCTTTTGATGTCTACACCTTTTTTGTTGTTGTTGTTTCTGTTTGTTTAGCACTTTCTTACTTTTTTTTTTTTTTTTTTTTAAAGAGACAGAGTCTTGCTCTGCCATCCAGGCTGGAGTGCAGTGGCTCAATCTTGGCTCGCTGCAACCTCCGCCTCCCAGGTTCTAGCAATTCTTCTGCCTCAGCCTCCTGAGTAGCTGGGATTACAGGCGCATGCCACCACGCCCGGCTAATTTTTGGTATTTTAGTAGAGACGGAGTTTCCCATGCTGGTCTCAAACTCCTGAGCTCAGGCAATTCACCCGCCTCAGCCTCCAAAAGTGCTAGGATTACAGGCTTGAGCGACCACGCCCAGCCACTTTCTTACTTTCTTAGCACAGCAACAAGCCCTGCTTCCAAGGATCCTTTTAATAGAGGATGGTATTTAGAAACCAAGATCTGGGTGCTAGGTGTGCTCATATCTTATTATGTACTTTAGAAGGTGAAGCTCTTAAAGTACAAACATAAATGCAATCTAACTGGCATACTGTGGTAAGCCAAATTCTAAGATGGCCTCCAAGATTCCTGGCCCCTGGTACACACATACCTTTTCCCAGTTAGTTAATCAAACATGAATTTGGGTGCTGCTACAAAGGGATTTTGGTAATTAAGTTCCCAGATCAGTTGCTTTTACACTAAGGATATTATCCTCCATGGGCCTGACCCAATCAGATGAGTCCTTAAGTAGGATAGGGCTTTTCCTGGCAAGAGATATTAAAAATGTGAGAAGCATTCAATAGGAGGAAGGTTCTCCAGGATGGAAGGGGATACTTGGCAAGGACCTAAGAGTGGCCTCTTGGAGCTAAGAGTAACCCTCAGCCAACAGCAAGAAAATGAGCACCTCAGTCCTACAACCAGAAGTAACTGAATTCTGCCAAAAACCTGAATGAGCTTGGAAAGAGCTCCTGAGCTCTGATGAGAACCCAGCTTTCTGCTACCTTCATTGCAGCCTTTTTTTTTTTTGAGACAGGGTATTCCTCTGTTGCCCAGGCTGGAGTGCAGTGGCACAATCTTGGCTCACTGCAACCTCTGCCTCCCAGGTTCGAGTGATTCTCCTGTCTCAGTCTCCCGAGTAGCTGGGATTACAGGCGCCTGTCACCACACACAGCTAATTTTGTATTTTTAGTACAACATGGTTTTACCATGTTGGCCAGGATGGTCTTGAACTCCTGACCTCAAGTGATCTGCCCACCTCAGCCTCCCAAAGTGCTGGGATTACAGGCGTGAACCACCATGTCCGGCCTACTTTTTTTTTTTTTTTTTTTGAGCTAGGCTCTCTCTGTTTCCCAGGCTGGAATGCAGTGGCACAGTCATAACTCACTGCAGCCTTGACTTCCTGGGCTCAAGTGATCCTCGTATCTCAGTCTTCCTAGTAGCTGTGATTGCAGGTCTGTAGCACCACGCCTGGCTAGTTATTTTTGTAGAGGCAAGCTCTCACTGTGTTGCCCAGGCTAGTCTTAAATTCCTGGCCTCAAATGAACCTCCCACCGCGGCCTCCCAAAATGCTGGGATTACAGGCCTGAGTCACCATCCTGGCCCCTTGTGAGATTTCTGGGCTAGAGAACCCAGCCTCTGTATGCCTCATTTTCTGACCTACAGGACTGCAAGATGTTTAATGTCTATTGTTCAAAAGTGTTAAATTTGCAGTAATTTGTTATGCAGCAATAGAAAACTAATATACATACTGAAAAGTTGGTAATAATTCCTCTCAGCGAACAAGTTTTTGTGGGAAAGGTTTTAACTATAAATTCAATTTTTAAAGGAGTTCTACTTCCAGTATGGTAGTGTAAACCCTTTCAGATAATTCTCCCACTGCTCAAAAAACAGTAACAGGGCTGGGCACGGTGGCTTATGCCTGTAATTCCAGCACTTTGGGAGACCAAGACAGGCAGATCTCTTGAGGTCAGGAGTTCGAGACCAGCCTGCACACAACATGACAAAACCCCATCTATACTAAAAATACAAAAATCAGCTGAGTGTGGTGGTGCACACCTGTACTCCTAGCGACTTGGGAGGCTGAGGTGGGAGGAGTGGTTGAATCCAAGAGGCAGAGATTGCAATGAGCCAAGATCATGCCATGGCACTCCAGCCTGGGCAACAGAGTGAGACTCCTCCTCAAAGAGAAAAAGGGAGAGAGAGAGAAAGAAGAAGGAGGAGTGGGGGGGGGGGGAGGGGGGGAGAGGGGAGAGACACAGGGAGGGAGGGAAGAAAGGAAGGGAAAAAACAACTACTGGGAGATTCTGAAGAGTAATAGAAACCAGGCAGATGGCAGAGGGGAGTAAAAATCTTGGAGAAGCACCTGGCATGGGGATGAGTCTCTCCTGAGCAATGTAAGAACCTTAGAACCCTGACTCTGCTGAGCATTCCTGCCTTCCTTATTAGGGGTAGAGGGTCTTAGTTTAGAGTCTGCGAGCATGGATATTGTGCTTCCATATACACATCCATGTATTCATCCTACTACAGACTATCCCAAAGAGTGTGTGGTAGTTCATATTTTCCAAAAATGTCTGCGACAACATCTCCCATTCCATATGACCTTTTTTTATATAGTGGCAAAATACACATAACAAGATATATCATTTTAACCATTTAAAGATGTACAGCTCAGTGGCATTAAGCACATTCACATTGTTGTACAACCATCACTGCCATCTTTCCCAGAACTGTTTCATCTTCCCAAACCGACACTCCATACCACTGAGCACTAACTCTCCATTCTCTCCTCCCCGCAGCCCGTGGGACCCATCCTTCTACTTTTGTCTCTATTAATTTGAGTACTCCAGGCACCTCATATGAGTAGAATGGCTGGCTTATTTCACTTAATATCTTCAAGGTTCCCGTATGAAATTCTTACAGTGGGATTGAGACTTCTCTCCATAGGTCTATGTTCCTCTCCCTTGAATCTGGGTGGAATTGTAACTATGGTGTTAGTGACGTTATGCCACCTCCAAAGAAGTCATAAAAGGCAATGCGATTTCCTTCTGGAAATGCTCACTTTTGGAATCCAGCCACCAAACTGTGAAGATTCCAGTTCTTCATGGAGAGGACCATGGAGAGAGAAACAAGCTCCCCACTCACACCCACAACCACAGCTGAGCTCCCATATGATAAGCAGCACCAACTTGCCAGCTATGGGATTGAGCCATCTTGAAAGTGCTAAGACAATGAAGCAAAGATGCCAACAAGCAGTGGAATGTAGCAATAAGGGACACATAACAAGTGATATTCAGTAATATGGACAGGTAGAAAATTGTCATTAACCCCGCCAAGAAATTTGAGCTCAGAGCAAGGTGCCAATTTCTTAGGAGACATCCTGCGGTACCTAGCAAGTTACTAGAAGTGCTCAAATGCTATCTTCCTTCTGTTCTTTGAATTCCAAGTTCACTTGCAGCTCATGGCCTTTGTATATAGGCCTCTGCCTAAAACACCGTTCTCTAGATCTTGAGGTTCTCCAGCCATACTGGTCTGGCTCCTCATGGAGAAGAGATTTTGGCACAAACCAGTATTTCCACCTACATATCTAGTTGCAGTTAATGGCACCCAATTGCCCTAATAAAAATGTAGGGGAGGGGAGGGGAGGGAAGAGAAGAGAAGGAGAAGGGAAAGGAAAGAAAATAAAGGAGGGAAATCTTTAGAGCTATGGCACAGGGCTCTACTTTTTAACCCAGCTCTCTTTAACAATTTGGGTAAATATATAGGAGAGATATATTAAAAAGTTGTGAACTGGCCGGGTGCAATGGCTCACGCCTGTAATCACAGCACTTTGGGAGGCCAAGGTTGGTGTATTGCTTGAGGTCGGGAGTTCAAGACCAGCCTGGGCAACATAATGAGATAATCTCTACCAAAAAATACAAAAATTATCCAAGTGTGGTGGCAGGCACTTGTAGTCCCAGCTGGTCTGGGGACAGAGGTGGGAGGATTCCTTGAACCCGGCGGGCAGAGGTTGCAATGGGCTGGGATCGAGCCATTGCACTCCAGCCTGGGTGAAAGAACGAGACCTTGTCTCAAAAAAAAGTTGTGGATAACAATTCAAAATTGCGAACAATGTTGGTTTTTGTTTTACCTTTTTAGGCACAGGGTCTTGCTCAGTCACCCAGGGTAGAGTGTGGTGGTATGATCATACCTAACTATAGCCTCAACCTCTTAGGCTCAAGCAATCCTCCCAGCTGAGTCTCCCAAGTAGCTGGGACTACAGGCACATGCCACCATGCCAGGCTAATTTTGTTTTATTTTTTGCAGAGACGAGGCCTTGCTATGTTGACCAGACTGGTCTTGAACTCTTGGCCTCGAGTTGTCCTCCTGCCTCAGCCTCCCAAAGTGCTGGTATTATAGGCATGAGCTACCACATCTAGCCAACAATGTTGCTTATAATGGACAACTGAAATAAGTTTTTGTTGTTGTTGTTTTTTGAGATGGAGTCTCACTCTGTCACCCAGGCTGGAGCGTAATGGCATGATCTCGGCTCGCTGCAACCTCTGCCTCCCGGGTTCAAGTGATTCTCCTGCCTTAGCCTTCCGAGTAGCTGGGACTACAGGTGTGTGCCACCACGCCTGTTTAATTTTTGAATTTTTAATAGAGACAGGGTTTCACTATGTTGGCCAGGCCCGTGTTGGAACTCCTGACCTCAGGTGATCCACCTGCCTTGGCCTCCCAAAGTGCTGGGATTACAGGCATGAGCCACCATGCCAGGCCCTGAAAGAATATTTTAAATGATCAGTCTGCTGCTGATTGATTATGCATATTGGCAGCTTAACTCAATTTTAACATTTTGCAGTAAAAGTCCATCAGCATTACTTATATAGTACTCACATTTCTAAGAGGTATATACCTAGGAGTTGAATTGCTTTGTCATAGAGTACGTCTGTTCAGCTTTGGTTGGTACTGCCAAACAGTGTTCCAAAGTGGCTGTCAATTTACACTCCCACCAACAGTGAATGAGAGTTCCAGCTGTTCCAAATTTTCATTGGCCCCTCAATTTTGCTAGTCTTTTAATTTTAGCCTTCCTTAGACATTTGTAGTAGTATCTAATTGTAGTTTTAATTTGCATTTTCCTGGTAACTAATGAGGTTGAGTGCCTTTTTGTATTTTTAAAGGTCATTTCTTCTTATATGAATTACCTGTTGCCTGGCACAATAGCTCAAACCTGTAATCCCAGCACTTTGGGAGGCCAAGACGGGCAGGATCACTTGAGCCCAGGAGTTCAAGACCAGCCTGGGCAACGTTAGGGAGACCCTGTCTCTACAAAAATTAGCTGGACATGGTGGTGCAGGCCTGTGAGCCCAGCTACTTGGGAGGCTGAGGGGGGAGGATCACCTGAGCCCAGGAGGTTGAGGCTGCAATGAGCTGTGATTCCACCACTGCACCCCAGCCTGGGTGACAGAGAGAGAGACCCTGTCTCAAAAAAAAAAAAAAAAAAAAAAAGTACCTGTTCAATTATCTAATGTTTTATTGAGTTGCTTATTTTTTCTTATTGATTTGTAAAAATCTTTATGTATTCTACATATATATTCTTTATCTATATTCTTTATCAGATATATACACTTTGCACCAGAATATTTGTAGCACTACTATTAGTAATAGTAAAAAACTGGAAACAACTCATTTGTCCGGCAGTGGAGGAGTGGATAAATAGTGGTATATTCTTCCAGTAGAATACTAAATATGCTATACAATGCTATGCTACTGCTATGAATCTCACAGATGTAATGATGAGTTAAAGAAGCTAGGCACAAAAGAGTATTACTGTATGATTCCAATCATATAAAGTTCAAACCAGATCAAACTAATCAATGAGCGAGGAGTCAGGATTCTGGTTATATTCGGGGATAATGATGGAATAGGGCTATAAGGAGGGTGTCTGGGTGCAGGTCATGTTCTAGATCTTGATCTGAGTGGGGGTTACATAGGCGTATTCACTTCATGAGAATCCAGAGGGCTGCACATTAATGATCTGTATAATGCTCTTCTATAGTATGTCACACTTCAAAAAAGTTTACAGAAACAGTTCCTTCCTAATTTTCACAGGACCTAAGAGCTAAATACGCAGCCGCAGCCTGATGTTTTTCTCTGCTCAGGGTTTCTTGTGCTGTGCCTGTGATAGCTCTTGGTGTCCATGGAAACCAGACGGAGACAGCATGGTGGGAAAACAAGCCAGAGGGAAACTGGAGCCGTGAAGCTTCGCGCATGCGCCTGCGACAGAGGAACAGACCCCCCACTCCCGCACCCCTCACGAGTCTTCCCTTCCTGTACTCTCAGATCTCAGTCGGCTATAGCCAGTTCCCTGCCACCACGACTGTCCACCTAGGACAACTCTGGCTGCTTCTTGTGATAATTTACACCCATAACTGCTTCCAGCCCACCTTCTCCGTCCCTGGCTTTCATCTTCCCCAACCCAGCGCGAAAGTTGGCCTGGCAGGGACTGAAAACAAACAAACAAAAAAGGCCTTCCTTGGATCAGGAGACACTAATGCCTCATTAACCTTACTGAGGGCATAAGCCCAAAAAGGCCTTTGAGTATCCATGGTGAACGTTACAGACTCCGTGCGTAAGAGCATAAGCTCTTTACTCACTGTAGTGTTCTCTGTATCCTTGCTCCGAGCTTATGAATCCCTATTTTAAACAGAGTTGTATCACCTTGTTATCTGATTTTTTAGGTCTGCAAAAACACAGGGTAGAAGTGAGTGGGTGAAATTCTCCCAAGGGTGCCCACGTGCCTGGCTTTGTTAAGTTTGGGAATTATTCTGGATATATCTGGGTACAAATGTGCATATGCAAGCATATGTGTGGGGTCTCTGGGTATACTCATGTGTTGGTTATAATGACTGTGTGTGAGAGAGTGTGTGCATTAGCATCTACTGCATCTGTTGGCTTTGTGTGTGCATATTGAATGTGTGCTATATGAGGACGTTTGTGAATGAATTTGTCATTTTGTGGGTTTATATGTGTATATGTGATCAGATGTAAAATATGTAAATGAGAATTTACACTTTTTTGACTGTAGGAAATATGACAGAGCATTTGTAGGGCTGCTTATAAGTTTATGTCTTCAAGCTAAACTGTAAGTTTGCATGTGGATTTATATAGGGATAGCTCTAGGGAAAGTTTCCAAGTCATATGGTTGAACCATATGGCATTGCCATTTTTGTGGGCTAAAAATGGTTAAATATTCTATACTTTTTGTATGATTCAAATTAATGGGTGTGTATGTACATGTGTATACACACATACATAAATTCAAATTAGCATAGCCCCAGCACCAATTAGTAATGCTATCAGAGCTAAGAAGATGACCACCATGAGCATGAGATCCGGGAAGAAACTTAACATAGACCTTGAGGGAAAGATAAGATACAGAAAGAATAATGAATAATGGAACAGAAAGTTGCAAAAGGGAAATAGTGGGAAATGAGGGTGAATGTTCCTTAGCCGAGAAAGCCTTCTCTGACACTTGTTTTGTATCCACACACCCCAAGTTTGGCTCTGCCTCGAGCTTGTACAACCCCCATGTGGTGACTCTATGACAACACTTGTCACCTTGAACTGTAATTGTTCATCTAATTGGCTGTCTTCCCTACCAGGCAGCAAGTTCACTGAGAGCAATGACTGTCTCTGTAGTTCACTTGTATTCCCAACACTTAGGACAAAGCTTGGTACAGAATGGAAACTTAGCTAGCATTTGTTGAAGAAACGGATGGCTGAAAGCCAGGTCTTCTGATAAAGCAGTACATTGTCAGGCTAAGGAGTGCAACTTGTTCTGGTCAGTGCATGTGACTATCAGTTCTTTGGCAACTGACAGACATTTTGGAGAGTCAATTAACATGCACAAAACATCATTTAAAAATACTAATTTAGGAGTGGTATCAATAATACACAGAAGTAGGTCAGGTGAGGTGGCTCACATCTGTAATCCCAGCATTTTTAGAAGGCTGAGGCAGGATCGCTTGAGACTAGGAGTTCAGGACCAGCTTGGGTAAGATAGAGAGACCCTGTCTCTTAAAAAAATAAAAATTAAAAAAAGGCCAGGTGTGGTCACACCTGTAATCCTGGAACTTTGGGAGGCTGAGGTAGGAGGATCACTTGAGCCCAGGAATTCAAGATCAGCTTGGGCAACACAGGGAGACCCCATCTCTACAAAAAATTAAAAAATTAGCCTAGGCATGATGGCTCACACCTGTAATCCCAGCACTTTGGGATGCTGAGGTGGGTGGATCACTTGAAGTCAGGAGTTTGAGATTGGCCTGGCCCAAATGACAAAACCGTCTCTACTAAAAAAATAAATACAAAAAGTAGCCAGGTATGATGGTGGGCAGAACAAGTCACCCTATCCACTTGTGCATGCCTGTAATCCCAGCTACTCAGGAGGCTGAGGCATGAGAATCGCTTGAACCTGGAGGTGGATGTTGCAAAGAGCCAAGATCGCACCACTGCACTCCAGCCTGAGCAACAGAGGGAGACTCTGTCTCAAAAAAAAAAAAAAAACAAAACCCAGGGATGGTGGAACACATGTGTAATCTCAGCCACTGAGGAGGCTGAGGTGGGAGGATCGCTTGAGCCAGGAAGGTTGAGGCTGCAGTGAACTGAGATCACACTACCGTACTCCACCCTGGCTGCCAGAGTGAGATCCTGTCTAAAAAAAAAAAAAAGGAACAAAACAAAAGAAAAAACAGAATAGAAAGAAGTAGGTTATGGTTAGCCATTAGAAGCCCAGTAGTTCCTAGGCATGTGGTAATAAATACCTAGATGACAATGGCAATAGGAATGGACAGCAAGGGAGAGATGAAAAAACTACAATGGGAACAGCTTCTTGGTGACTGCTAGGTGTGGAGCAAACTGAGAAAGTGGAGTGAAGGCTGACCCCAAGTTCTGGAACCTGAGTGGCTGAAATGATGACAGTCACTCTGACAGAAATAAGGAGACCCCAAAGGAGAGCTATTAAAACGATCTGTTTTGAACATGTTGTAATTTTGGATATTGATATGGTTTGGCTGTGTCCCCATCCAAATCTTATCTTGAATTGTAATCCCCATAATCCCCATGTGTTGTGGGAGGGACTCGGTGGGAGGTAATTGAATCATGGGGGTGGTTTTCCCCATGTTGTTCTCGTGATAGTGAGTGAGTTATCACGAGATCCTGATCACTTTCCCCTTCTGCAAGATATCACACTGGTCCATTACATTGATGACATTGTGCTGATTGGATCCAGTGAGCAAGAAATAGCAAGCACACTGGACTGATTGGTGGATCATTTGAGTATCCATGGTGAATGTTATAGACTCCGTGCATAAGAGCATAGACTACCATCTGTGGACTCATGGAATGCCTTATCCACTGTCATGGTATTCCACACAGCCCTGCCTCTGACCAAGGCACTTTCTGACTGAAAAAATGCAGCGGTGGGCTCATGCTAATGGAATTTGGTGGTCTTACCATGTTACCCATCATCCTGAAGTAGCTGGATTAATAGAGCAGTGGAGTAGCCTTTTGAAGTCACAATTACAATGCCAACTAGGTGACAATACTTTGCAGGGCTGGGGCAAAGTTCCCCAGAAGGCTGTATACGTCCCAAATCAGCTTCCAATATGTGGTACTGTTTCTCCCATAGCCAGGATTCATGGGTCCAGGAATCAAGGGGTGGCAGTGGAAGTGACACCACTCACCATCACCCCTAGTGACCTACTAGCAAAATTTTTGCTTCCTGTTGCAGCTATATTACGTTCTGCTGGCCTAGAGGTCTTAGTTCCAGAGGGAGGAATGCTGCCACCAGGAGACACAGCAATGATTCCATTAAACTGGAAATTAAGATTGCCACTGGCCACTTTGGGCTCCTCCTGCCTCTTAACAGGCTAAGAAGGGAGTTACATTGCTGGCTAAGGTGATTGACCCAAACTATCAAGATGAAACCAGTCTGCTACTCTACAGTGGAGGTAAGGAAGAGTATGCATGGAATACAGGAGATCCCTTAGGGTGTCTCTTAGTATTACCATGCCCTATGATTAAGGTCAATCAGAAACTACAACAACCCAATCCAGGCAGGACTACAAATGGCCCAGACCCTTCAGGAATGAAAGTTTGAGTCACTCCATCAGGTAAAAAACCATGACCGCCTAAGGTGCTTGCTGAAGGCAAAGGTAATAGAGAAGGGGTAGTAGAAGAAGGTAGTTATCAATACCAGCTATGCCCACATGACCAGTTGCAATAATGAAGAGCCAAATGTTAATCACCAAGATAGTGGAGAAAATGTCTCCAGGACATGTCAGAGGTCTTCATGGCAGCTCCTCCCATCACAGATCTGAAGGTTTAGGAGGGAAAAAATGGTTTTATGGTCCAGGCCTGGGGCTTTGCTGCTTTGTGCAGTCTCCAGACTTGGTGCCCTGTGTCCTAGCCATGGATAAAAGGGGCCAATGTACAGCTCAGTTTCTAAACATTGGTTTAGAGGGTGCAATCCCCAAGCCCTGTGGCTTCCACATGGTATTGGGCCTGTGGGTGCACAGAAGTCAAGAATTGAGGTTTGGGAACCTCCGCCTAGATTTCAGAGGATGTATGGAAAGGCCTGGATGTCCAGGCAGAAGTTTGCTGCAGGGATGGAGCCCCCATGGAGAACCTCTGCTAGGACAGTACAGAAGGGAAATCTGGGGTTGGAGACCCCACACAGAGTCCCCACCAGGGCATTGCCTAGTGGAGCTGTGAGAAGAGGGCTACTGTCCTCCAGACCCCAGAATGGTAGATCCACCAAGGCTTGCACCATGCACCTGGAAAAGCTGCAGACACTCACTGCTAGCCTGTGAAAGCAGCTGGGAAGGGGGCTGTACCCTGCAAAGCCACAGTGTCAGAGCTTCCCAAGGCCATGGGAACTCACCTCTTCCATCAGCCTGACTTGGACGTGAGACATGGAGTCACAGGAGATCATTTTGGAACTTTAAGGTTTAATGACTGCCCTTATTGGTTTGTGGACTTGCATGGGGCCTGTAGTCCCTTTGTTTTGGCCAATTTCTCCCGTTTGGAATGGGTGTATTTACCCAGTGCCTGTACCCCCATTGTATCTAGGAAGTAACTAACTTTTTTTTTTTATTTTACAGCCTCATAGGCAAAAGGGATTTGCCTTGTCTCAAATGAGACTTTGGACTTAGACTTTTGGGTGTATGCTGGAATGAGTTAAGACTTTTGGGGACTGTTGGTAAGGCATGATTATGTTTTGAAATGTGAGGACATGAGATTTGGGGGGGCCAGGAATAGGATGGTATGGTTTGGCTGTGTCCCCACCCAAATCTCATCTTGAATTGTAATCTCCATAATCCCCACGTGTCATGAGAGGGACCTGGTGGGATGTAACTGAATCATGGGGGCAGTTTCCCCCATGCTGTTCTCATGATAGTGAGTAAGTTCTCACAAGATCTGATAGTTTTATAAGTGTCTGGCATTTCCCCTGCTGGCACTCATTCTCTCTTCTGCCACCCTGTGAAGAACTGCCTTCTACCATGATTATAAGCTTCCTGAGGCCTCCCCAGCCATACGGAACTGGGAGTCAATTAAACCTCTTTTCTTTCTAAATTACCCAGTCCCAATTATTTCTTCATAGTGGTAGTGACCGGAGGCAGACAAATGCCTAAGCAGATAGGGGTGGGTCCCTGGTGAAACCCAACCTTTAAGCCAAAGACAGTTGCAGGTAAATTCTCAGACCAGATGGAAAACCTGTCTTCCCATTTGGTGCACTTTCCTCTGATGGATCCCACCCTTCACCTATTTTACGTATACCTACCCTTCCCTAATTGTTTTTTTTACACTGTCGTGCCCACCTTTGAGTGGTAACTTTTTTATTTGCATACTCAGAAACCAATCAGCATGCACTCACCTATTCTGAGCCCATAAAAGCCCTAGAGAGAGAAACCACACTGAGAGAGAAACCAACAGACTACAGGGTTATGGGACTACCCCACATCCCCTCTTTGCTGAGAGCTGTTCCATCGCTCAATAAAATTCTCTGCCCTCCTCACCCTTTGAATCATCAGCATACCCTCATTCTTCTTGATTGCAGAACAAGAGCTTGGGAACCACCGTATGCTGCTACAAGCTATAATGCAGGTGGACCAAATGAGTGGGGCACTCCAGCTGTAGGCCTGGGGCCCAGCAAAGCCCAGGCTGGGGGTGGAGGTTGGGGCATCACTGGCCATGGAGGTCCCTGGGTGGCAGAGTAGCTGAGAAAAATCCTGCATCATATCTGGGGGCTCATCTGAAATTTGTCAGAAGGGTGAATGAATGTGAACATATAACTTCACTTTTTTCTGAGGCTTCTTGTCCTTACACTGTTTTTCTGAAGGTAGACAAAGCATCAAACTTCTGGTTAGCTAGTTAAGAGCAAATAGCATAGCCGGGGGCGGTGGCTCATACCTGTAATCCCAGCACTTTGGGAGGCTGAGGTGGGTGAATCACCTGAGGTCAGGACTTCAAGACCAGCCTGGTCAACATGATGAAATCCCATCTCTACCAAAAATACATACTTTAAAAAAAAATTAACTGGGTGTGGTGGTGCACACCTGTAATCCCAGTTACTTGGGAGACTAAGGCAGGAGAATCACTTGAACCAAGGAGGAGGAGGTTGCAGTGAGTTGAGATTATGCCACTGCACTCCAGCCTAGGTGACAGAGCAAGACTCTGTCTCAAAACAAACAAACAAACCCCAGCAAATGACGCAACTGCAGAGGACAGGATGCTGAAGAGGAACCCTCACCGTCGCTCTCAGGAGTTGAGAATGTTGGCTTTGTTCCAATCCAGTCTTTTCTATGGCATTTCTCTTCTTTCTGTTGGGGCTGTCATGGCACCCATCTCTGCTTTTACAATGCCGAGAGTGTTGTTGCAAACTACATAAATTACTGTTAAAAGGGGGCATTTGGCCCAGTCATCAAAAATGTAATTCAGAGCAATGCAGTTTCTGCCTTCTTAGAAGAGGGGAGGAAGCAGTGATTAGGAGTTTCTCTCTCTGTTGGAGGAACCCATTTGCAGAAGATCAAGAGGCTTTTTCCCCCAGGCACCTTCCCCTCCCTGCACTTAAGATGCTTTTTTTTTTTTTTTCTTTTCTCCAGGATGTCAGGAGTTAACACAGCCCTGTGAATACAGGGAGCTTTTCTATGCAAGAGTGTTTTTTGTGTTTTTGTTTGTTTGTTTGTTTTTTTCTGGAAGGGGGAAGGCATCTTACTAGGCCAGGACACCAATTCACGGAACTCCTTTTTCACTGCTTTGTTTGAAGAGGACCCAATTCCACAGCTTCACCTTAGCATTTGGCTTATGATAAGGAAGCACCAAAGGAGCAGCCCTGCCATCTGCTGGCTACAGTCTAGTGAGGGTCTCCTGGGACTTAACGCAAGAGTCCATGTACCCTTCTGAGGTATCTTTTTGTCCCAAACTCAATTCCAAGCTTTTGGTTGAAGTCCTAGAAAGGAAAACTGGATCTAAGGGATCCAGAGACAGATGGCAACAGAAGTCAAGGGGCACAGCACAGCTGAGTATGACTAATTCCTGCTGATTAGGTCTCCCTCTAGTTCATGGATGAGGGTCATACCTGTATCCGTGGCATAGATGAGGTTACTGACAGCAGGGAGGACAGGCCAGCGTGTAGGTGAGTGTGGATAGTTCCTACCCTCTAGACCTTCCTGTTACATGGGTGAAAGCCGTGTTGGCACTCATGGGTGGCACTCTGTCGAGGTTGCTGGAACTTGGGGATATAAAGATGGAAGAAAAAAGGGGATGTCTTTTCTTTCTCTCCCTTACATGCCCCACATATTCACTGGGAAAAGAAAGAAACAAAGGGACTCGTTTTTCCCCTCTTTCCAGATGGGTAACCAACCATCTTCAGTCTGTATTTCTCTCTAATGCATCCTGAATCACTGGGACTCCTTTGGGGGAAAAAAATGCTTTCTTTTTTCTTTTTCCTCCTCTGTCCTATCTTCACGGATGGGTAATTGTGTCCCCATACCGCAGGACACTCCACTCGGATGCATCTCCCAAATTGGAAAAAGTTTAATTTCCCCAAACCCTAAACTGTTTGGTTTAAAAATAAACAAGGAAGAAATTACAGATCAAACAGAGCAAATCTCCTGAGAAGGGACTACTTTTACAGTATGCAAAAACCTCTTTATCTGCTCCCCCATTAGGAGACTTCAGGGTCAAAAGGGCACCATAGCTCAGGGGAAGGGAACCAAGAAGCCTGACTTGCCAGCAAAAGGGTGAAGTTTTTTACCAGTCAGACTTTTGGCCTCTCTTTCTCTGTGCAGACCAGTTGAATGAATGATAAAAATCATTGTTTATATCCTCTGCAAAGTTTTGATTAGTGGAAAAAAGTATTTGTGAGGCTAGTCTTAAACTGTATGAAGCTAGTTAAGAGAACACACAAAGAACTTTGTGTGTTTCTCAGTATGGTTCTGTCATAAGGAGGAGTACCTCAGGATAAAACATGGGTTAACTGCTCATGCCAGCCCATCAAACTGATCAGTAACAAACTTTGCTGCAGGTCTCTTAAGAAAAAAACAAAAAGCTGAATGAGGTCTCCATCTTGTTTTACATCCTTGGAAACGACCTTGTAACCATGTGGCAGTACTTTCTTTTGATCTCTGATCTCTGCCATTTTACAGTGGTGACGTGAGTTCAATCCTGGCTTAGAGAATGAGTACTTTCTGATTAATATTTGTGTGACTTTTACCATTTGCTGATTCTCTTTTCCTCTATGAGCAACTTCTAGCTTCCTTTCTTAAATCTTCCTTTCTCTGAGCTACCTTTAAAGATTCTAAGTTTCATAAAAACTGCTTACTACCTGTTTGAAAATACCTCGTACACTCAGTTAAATCATAACCTTAGTTGAGACTTGTTGGTTTCATCTATGAGGTTATTTTTGGTAAAGTTCAAAAGCCAGAAATATTGGCTGTTTGGCCTGGTTAAAGTCAGGTAATAAGGGATTTAAAAGGATTTTTTTTTAAAAGAGCACTGTGGTTAAAAGTCAGCTTAATTGAAAGTGGATATCCAAGCTATAGGTTTATCTGAAAGGCCTTTATGGGTGTTTTTTTGTTTTTGTTTTTGTTTTCTCGGATCTTGTTTTGCTGGAAAAGGGTTTGTTTGTTTGTTTTTTCTCAGTTGACTGAATTAATTTTCCCATTCTGCCTTGCCACTCTTAATGCATGTATGAGAGGCTCTAAGATAACTTCTGATAGTCTGGGACTGCTTGGGGAAAACTGTTTTCCTCATGGAACCCCAGGAATTAAAAGTGAATAACTCCATTTCAAAATCTGTTTTTGTCTTCCAGCTGTATCTGCTTATTAGGCCCTAGAAACTGCATGATTTTCTAGACCTGCTTCTTGAAGTGCTCCACCCTGAGGCCAGTAACCCAATTAAGAAACCAGCAGATGACAAATCTTACAACTACTGGATCTTCTTCTGTTTGTCTGTGTAGTTATATATGTGTATGTATGTGATATTTATATAAAAAAGAGCTCTAATTGGCTTCTAAGAAAAATAAGTGCTTAGATCAAATATTTTTTGAAGAAAAAGAGGCTGTAATGCCTTTTAGTTCATGTGACTTTAATCTTTGAGAAATAAAAACAGTTTTAAAGAGTATTGGCAAAATACAAATGTCTTGAAAATGTAGACATGTAGTCTAAATTATATTCACATATTAGGTTTGCTAAATGCTTTAAGATCATGAATTACTTCTTTGGCTTTTGAAAATTGTTCGAGTTGCTTGCTTTACAATTTGGTGAGGCCTGGGGATCTATGGAATTAACCACACCCTTAACTATTCTGGAAAGGGCCAGGCCTTATCTGCACCTAGCACATAATTAAAATAACTTGCCATGTTTTACATTAAAATTAAAAATTGCTAACAGTCACCATTATAACATGCAATTGAGACTACTGAAAATAGATTTACATGCAAGGTATGTAAGGGAAGTAAAATGTGTTTTTAGTAAAAGATTATAAGAAGGCATGGGAATGTAAGTTTTTGCCTAGTTTAGAGGGTTAAAGGACTGTTTCTGATTAAATAAGATAAAGCTAAAGGTCTAAACAAGTTGTGAGAGGTTTGTAAAAATTAATCTTACAAAAGAAATTTTATGTGAACATATTGACTAAATTCAAAAGGGTATTATATGGTTTTTCCATAAATTGAGCATTGGAATAAAAGCACAGCAAGGATTTCTTAAGGCACTGATCTGCTCTTTAACAAAAATTTGTACAGAGTTATAAAAGGTTTTTAAGAACCGCACGTCACAGTCAAACTGGTTAAGATTGGACAGAATTATCTATGAGGACTCACTAAAAAAATTGAGGTTGACATTAATAGTAGACTAATGCAAGGGTGAAATTTGACTTTCTCTCCCTTGAACAAGATTTTCATGTAATGGTAAAATATAATGAAAGATTTTTATTGGCCTTGTGAATAAACTACCAAAAAAAAAGAAGGAGAAGACAGGAGGCAGATTGTTTGGAAAGCTAAGTCTTCTCTCTTAATGAGTAAAGATTTTTGCCTTGTAATTTTTGAGTCATTGTTTTAGCTAAATAAAATGACTTATGGTGATCTGGAATTCTGTTCCATAATATCAAGTGTTTTAAACCTCTAATGTATTTAACATGCTTTCCAAAATCAAATTTCAGCTTCAAAAATTGTCTTTTTGACCTCTATCTTTTGAGTACTACAGAAAGCCCCTGGAGCATCCAAAACAGAGGTAAGCAGGATTATTTGACATGCTTAGTTACATGGAATTGCCAAAATAAAAATAAGATTAAATCCTCTTCAGGTCATATTTTAATGAATAATATTAATATATGTTCCAAAATTGTATGGGATTTCTATAATTCTAATGTCTGAGTATATGTGATCAATCATAATTAAGGTTATTATGTTAAGTTGTTGTAAACCACAGAAGTAACCAAATTTATTTGTCAATCATGTTTTTGACTGTGACTACCTGAAGACATCTTGTCATTCACAGACGATTGTTGTAATCTTGTTTTGATCCTCTTCAAAAGATGGTTTATAATCAGCTATAGGACTTTGACAGGTGCTCTTAATTGCAGGTTTCTGATAACTTTGGAGATTTGGAATGGAGGAAAACATACAAGACTCATGAAGAGCTGAAATGTTCATGAATATCAAGCAGAACAAGAGTTGATGGAATGGGCTGAACTAATAGAAAACTGAAGTAATCTTTTATACATTTTTGCTTAAAACATTGCTGATCCTTGTTCTGTTTTTCAGAGTCAGGAAAACTTATTTTGAACTATTTACAGCTTTTAACAATTGAGTAAGGTATACTCCTATGAACAAAGTTTGCTTCTCTATGGCTGGTTTCTCCAGAATTTGCAAACAAGCTGTGAGGTTGTTTTTCTGTTTGTTTGTTTGTTTTTTGGTTTTTGACAGAATTTTGCTGTGTCACCAAGGGTGCAGGGCAATGGTATGATCATGATCTTGGCTCACTGCAACCTCCATCTCCTGGGTTCAAGCAATTCTGCCTCAGGCTCCTGAGTAGCTGAGATTACAGGCACCCACTACCACACCTGGCTAATTTTTTGTATATTTATTAGAGATGGGGTTTCTTTTTTGTTTGTTTGTTTTTGAGATGGAGTCTCGCTCTGTCGCCCAGGCTGGAGTGCAGTGGCCGGATCTCGGCTCACTGCAAGCTCCGCCTCCTGGGTTTATGCCATTCTCCTGCCTCAGCCTCCCGAGTAGCTGGGACTACAGGCACCCACCACCTCGCCCGGCTAGTTTTTTTGTATTTTTTAGTAGAGACAGGGTTTCACTGTGTTAGCCAGGATGGTCTCAATCTCCTGACCTCATGATCCACCCGTCTCAGCCTCCCAAAGTGCTGGGATTACAGGCTTAAGCCACCGCGCCTGGCCAAGATAGGGTTTCACCACGTTGGCCAGGCTAGTCTTGAACTTCTTACCTCAGGTGATCTGTCTACCTTGGCCTCCCAAAGTGTTGGGATTACAAGCATGAGCCACAATACCCAGCCTATTTGTGAGTTTTTTTTAACTTATGGCAATATACTTATTTACATCAGTGCAATAAGAATCCATTTTATTTTGTAACACGATGCAATTGGAGAAACTGGTTGTTTTACCAAGGCTTTGATCGGAAGGGTGTGCTCCCCTTTACAGAATCAAGCTTGACTTGTAGAGCCAATAAAAGCCCTTGGGAAATCTGATCTAATTCCTTGTCTGCACAGTCCCTGTACAGGGTTCCTAACCTGTGGTGAGTAAAAATTGTCACTTTCTAACAGGCCCAGGATCCCCGAGTTATCTTGGCACCTCAAGAGGAGAGAAATTTACCCAATTCATAGGTATCTGAGGGTACAAATCCATGGCTGAGCTCAGATTTAAAAAGTCTTATCTGAGATTCCATGTGGAACAGAGTTCCATCAAAGCCAATTTTAAAAGCCTATGTGACAAATAATTATTCTTGTTGTACTTTATGTAAATCATCAGACCAAGTACAGTACTAAAGTTTATTTTGCAAATAACTCAGTCCTATTATGATTTGTTTTTAACAAAAATGAAGACTGGAGAGGGAAAACATCATACACTTGTCATTAAATTATAGTCTCATTAGTCATTTTTATGTTTTGCCAGGTTGGGTGCCTGCCAGATTACAGGCGCATGCCTGTAATCATAGCACTTTGGGAGGTGAAACAGGCAATCACCTGAGGTCAGGAGTTCAAGAACAGCCTGGCCAACATGGTGAAACCCCATCTCTACTAAAAATACAAAAATTAGCTGGGCATGGTGGCAGGCACTGGTAATCCCAGCTACTTAGGAGGCTGAGGCAGGAGAATTGCTTGAAACTTTGGAGGCTGAGGTTGCAGTGAGCTGAGATCATGCCACTGCACTCCAGCCTGGGCAACAGAGTGAGACTCCCTCTCAAAAAAAATAGTTTTTGCCTACATTTTAGACTAACCATGCTTATTCCTGCAAACCAACCAGTGATCTCCAGCTGCAGCTCAGAAGAAACAAAAGGGCTGGGTAATGTAAAAATCTGGATCAATATTCTAGTTCTGGGCAATTATCCTGCAAATTGTGCCAGGTGATAGGAGTAAATAGGTTGCCCATAACCCAGGGATTTCTTTGTTTGGGAAAATAAGACCAAGGGAGCTAACCAAACCAAGCATCATGCACCCAAATCTTAACAGGCATAACTATAGCCACCAGTTATCTGGGCATGTTGGCAGCCTTGGGACTTTTTAGCTGTCCTTACCCCCTTGTTTCGTTTTGGTACATGTTTGGTACAAGTCTTCTAATAACTGGTTTGTCTCTTCTTGCCTTCAGGCCATCAAACTCCAAAGAGTCATGCAACCAGAGCCTCAGATGATGGCTCCATTTTACCAGGGACCCTTAGATAGGCTTTGAGAGAGATCTGACTCTGTCTTCCAAAAACAGTACTCCCTGTCAGCAGGAAGCAGTTAAGATCAGTCACCATCCTTATCCTAGTGGCAGTTAGATGTACCTCTTCAGAGTGGGGAATTGATAGTGATGGGAGGCAGACAAATGCTTAGGCAGATAGGGGCCAGTCCCCAGTGAAACCTGACCTTCAAGCCAAAGATAGTCCTGGGTAAATCCTCGGACCAGATTGAGAACCTGCACACTTTCCTCTGATTGATCCCCCCCTTCACCTATTGTACCCTTCCTTAGTTGGTGTTTTACACTGTCATGCCCACCTTTGGTGCCCTTGTTTTAACTGTTTTTTTTTTTTTTTTTCATACTCATAAACCAATTAGCATATACTCCCCTATTCTGAGCCCATAAAAGCCCCAGAGTCAGCCACACTGGGAGAGAAACCACCCCCACATCCCCTCTCTGCTGAGATCTGTTCCATTGCTCAATAAAATTAGTCTCTGCCCTCCTCACCCTTTGAATTATCAGTGTATCCTCATTCTTCTTGGATACAGGACAAGAGCTCAGGAACCGCCAAATACAGGTACAAACCATAACACAGATGGGCTGAGTGGGTGGGGTGCCTCCAGTAGCAGGTCTGGGTCCCCAGTTGGCAAAGTGGCTGAGAAAAATTCTGTGTCAATAGCAGCATGAGAACAGACAAATACAGTAAATGTTAGATAGGAATTGAAGTTAGCAAACAAAAGGACATCCTAATAAAGATGACCAATAGGCAGTTAGATATGTGAGATGAGCACAGGCAGGAGGCCTCAGGTGCAGATATTCAGTCACTCCCTCAAACTTAATCTTATTGTGTGTTCAACAATGGTCTAGGTACTGGGCATATACCAGTGAACAAAACCAAGTTTCTATCAACTTTTAGAGTTTCCTCATCTCTGAAAATATTTTTCAGCTATTCCTTTACTTACTTACATATAGTAAGCATAGTTATGTTATGATCTGTATCTAAAGAAAAGTTTTATATCTGAAGTCTTTGCTGGTCTGTTTCTACTGTCTGTTGTTTCTGCTGCACCTCACTCATATGATCTTATTTCTTTGCATGTTTGGTTATCTTTGAGTTTAGATTTACATTTTACTCATAGGGATCTCCTGATAATTAAAATGAAGCTATCTTTCTCTAGAAAAGATTTACTTGTTTTTGTATATGGCAGTTTAGATAGTATACCTTTAATTCCAAGGCTTGTGGTTACTTGGTCTACCCTAAAGATGTGAATTGGGCTTCAAGTCTATATAAGGACTAGCTCATGGTTTCAACCAATCAGAGATGATTTTCTTTTTTATCTTCCCCTGCTGTCTTCAGCATGCAGGCAACTCTTCCTATAGGATGTGAGAGGGAGAAGGCAGTTTACTTCTATATATTTATCCTAATGGTGTACCCCTTTGGGGGTCCAGCTTTATATGTGGGTCTATTAGGTTGCATTGGGCTTTGATTTTTTTGTCCTCTCCCTTATGAGTCTGTCAAAATTACCATTTGGTTTCACAGTTTATATAAACAAATACTCTCAAAGTATAAAATGGCTGCTTGCTTCTTTGGGTTCTACCTGTCTCTTAGATTTTTTGCTTAATGAATTATTTCTAGATTTCGATATCTTTGGTGCTTTTATGAAGATATTTAAATTGTTTTATTTAGCATTTTTGTTGTTTTCAGCAGGAATACTGGCCAAATAATCCAGTCCGTGGTTATCAGAAATCAGAAATCATTTTGGCATATGCAATTAAAAACTGTAACCAAAGTAGCAATCTCTTAAAAACTTATAACAAGCACCATTCTTAATGATCAAACATTTTGAAACATTTCCTTTAAAAAAGACAATGGTATCCAATATTGCCACTTCTGTTTAACATTGTCTTGAAGAACCCAGCCAGTTCAGGAAACTGTGGAAAAGAAAAAGAAAAAAATGTATAAGGATTGAAAATGAATGTACAAGAGTATCATTATTTTCAGATCATATGATTCTCTACATAGGAACCCCCCAAAGTCCATAGATAAATTTATTAGATATAAAATCAATATTTACAAATTGATTATATTTCTAAAATAGCGATAGAAAATATAATTTGAAAATATCATTTACAGTAGCAACAAACTACAACAAATATACAAAACATTAGTAAAACCTCTAAGAGAAAATAAATTTTATTTAGAGCTGTTAAAGAATACCTAAGCCGGCCTGACACAGTGGCTCATGCCTGTAATCCCAGCACTTTAGGAGGCCGAGGCCAGCGGATCATTTGAGGTCAGGAGTTCAAGACTAGCCTGGCCAACATGGTGAAACCCTCTCTCTACTAAAAATACAAAAATTATCTGGGTGTGGTGGTGCAGGTCTGTAATTCTAGCTACTCAGGAAACTGAGGCTGGAGAATTGCTTGAACCCGGGAGACGAATGTTGCAGTGAGCTGAGATTGTGCCACTGCATTCCAGCCTAGGTGACAGAGTGAGATTCTTGTCTCAAAAAAAAAAAAAAAACAAAAACCTAAACTGGGTGCTGTGGCTCAACCTGTAATCCCAGCACTTTGGGAGACTGAGGCAGAAGGATTGCTTGAGCCCAGGAGTATTTTTCACACCCCTATTTATTGACCACATTTGAAGCTTGGGGAGATGAGAGATGATCCCATATTTTCTTTTGCAAAGAAGACCATCTAATGGGAGCCTGCAGTCTTGAGGATTTTTGCCCAGTGAACTTACCCCTTCTTGCCTGTGACAATGCAACTTCTCTTAGAGAATTTCCCCATTCTTCAACCTTAAGGATTTCAGGCACAAATTATGAATCACTAAGAATCTAGCAGCAGCTCTAGAAGCCTCCAAAGAGAATTGCACTTCCCCAACAGAGGGACAGGAGGTGGAGTGTAAATATAAAAGAACAGTGGATGGCCTAAATCAGTATGTGTCACTCTTAAAGAGCCACAAGTGTTTGACTAGGAAAAAAGAAAAAGAGACGAGAGTAACGAGAAAGAGACACCAAGATCAAGAGGAATGGGGTAAAGGAGATTTCTATGAGGTGTTACTGGATAGGTCTTTATTAATAGACTCTGAAGGATATAAATAGAATTGGAATTCCTTTTATTTAATTAATTAATTAATTAATTAATTTTATTTTTATTTTTTGAGATGGAGTCTCGCTCTGTCGGCCAGGCTGGAGTGCAGTGGCCAGATCTCAGCTCACTGCAAGCTCCGCCTCCCGGGTTTACGCCATTCTCCTGCCTCAGCCTCCCGAGTAGCTGGGACTATAGGCGTCCACCACCTCGCCCGGCTAGTTTTTTGTATTTTTAGTAGAGACGGGGTTTCACCGTATTAGCCAGGATGGTCTCGATCTCCTGACCTCGTGATCTGCCCGTCTCAGCCTCCCAAAGTGCTGGGATTACAGGCTTGAGCCACCGCGCCCGGCCATTTTTTAATTTTTTTATGGAGTCTCACTCTGCTGCCCAGGCTGCAGTGCAGTGGCACAATCTCGGCTCACTGCAACCTCTGCCTCCCAGGTTCAAGTGATTCTCCTACCTGAGGATTACAGGCGTGGGCCACCAAGCCCGTCTAATTTTTTTATTTTTAGTAGAGATGGGATTTCACCACGTTGGCCATTCTGGCCTTGAACTCCTGACCTCAGGTTATTCGCCCGTCTCAGCCTCCCAAAGTGCTGGGATTATAGGCATGGACCACCGCGCCCAGCCTGGAAATGTTTTTAAATACTTCCTGTTGCTGGCCACTGTTTATTTGACTGTGACATTATGCAGAAACATGGGACCATGGAGCTCAGGCCTCCCTTTGGGTCACACCAGCCTCCTGAAAGGTGACAGTGTTACAGTAGTGTAGCAAATGGGCAAGTGGGTTCATTGTTCTTGGAGAATGAGAGACTGGATTGAAATAAAGAATACAAATGAGCTGGGTGTGGTGGCTCACGCCTGTAATCCCAGCACTTTGGGAGGCCAAAGCAGGAGAATAACTTGAGGTCAGGAGTTTAAGACCAGCCTGGCCAACATGCTGAAACCCCATCTCTCCTAAAAATACAAAAATTAGCCAAACCTGGTGGTGCATGCCTGTAGTCCCAGCTACTTGGCAGGCTGAGGCAGGAGAATCACTTGAACCCAGGAGGCAGAGGTTGCAGTGGTCAGAGATTGTACCACTGCACTCCAGTCTGGGCAACAAAGTGAGACTCCGTCTCAAAAAAAAAAAAAAAAAAAAAGAATAGGAGTGGTTGTGTGGTTTAAAAAAGCAAAGTCCAGGAGTGTGGAACTAGACATGACTTTATGCATAGGCCAGAGAGAATGTCACGAAGGTACTCTCTAAAGGCATAGCTCTGTGTTGGATAACAAAGCATTTGATTCATCCACTCATACATTCATTTATTCAGCAAACCTACTTACTTGGCAGGTATTGTATTAGGTGCTGAAGATTAATTATAAACAAGGCACACACCCTGACTGTATGAATCTTAAAGACTAAGACCAAGCACAGCAACTACGGCTCATGGGCCAAATCTAGCCTGTGTTTGTAAGTAGTTTTATTGAAACACAGCCACACACATTCATCTACGTATTTTCTTTTTCTTTTTCTTCTTCTTCTTCTTCTTTTTTTTTTTTTTTTTTTTTGAGACGGAGTCTCGCTCTGTCGCCCAGGCTGGAGCACAGTGGCCGGATCTCAGCTCACTGCAAGCTCCGCCTCCCGGGTTTGCGCCACTCTCCTGCCTCAGCCTCCTGAGTAGCTGGGACTACAGGCGCCGCCACCACGCTGGGCTAGTTTTTTGTATTTTTTTAGTAGAGACGGGGTTTCACCGTGTTAGCCAGGATGGTCTCGATCTCCTGACCTCGTGATCTGCCCATCTCGGCCTCCCAAAGTGCTGGGATTACAGGCTGGAGCCACCGCGCCTGGCCTTTTCTTTTTTTTTTGAGACAAGGTCTCACTCTGTTGCCCAGACTGGAGTTCTATCACAGCTCACTGCAGCCTGGGCCTTGCACACTCAAGTCATCGTCACACCTCCACCTCCCAAGTAGCTGAACTATAGGTGCTCACCACCACACCCTGCTAATTTTTTTGTTTTTCATAGAGATGGGGTCTCGCTATGTTGCCTAGATTGGTCTCAAATTCCTATCCTCAAGTGATCCTCCCACCTCGGCCTCCCAAAGTGCTGGGATTACAGGTGTGAGCCACCGTACCCCACCTTAACCTTTATTTCTAAATGTTAAATACAAAGATAAACGATGAGGCCAGGCACGGTGGCTCACGCCTATAATCCCAGCACTTTGGGAGGCTGAGGAAAGTGGATCACTTGAGACCAGGAGTTTAAGACTAGCCTGGCCAACATGGTGAAACCCCGTCTCTACTAAAAATATAAAAATTTGCCAGGTGTGGTGGCAGGTGCCTATAATCCCAGCTACTCAGAAGGCTGTGGCACAAAACTCGCTTAAGCCTGGGAGGCAGAGGTTGCAGTGAGCCAAGATCACTCCACTGCACTGCAGCCTGGGCAACATAGTGAGACCCTGTCTCAAAAAAAAAAAAAAGAAAAAGAAAAGAAAAAAAAAGATAAACGATAAATACCTTACTGAAATCCAAACTTACTCATTACAAGTAGGCACAAGCATCTGCCTGCTTATTATGTCTTCTAGTTTAGCTGGACCTTAGCCTTTATGTATTAAAATACAGTTGATTTCATTATAAATTATTCTTCTTTATTTCTCTCTATTTTATTTATTTATTTATTTATTTTGAGACCGAGTCATACTCTGTCACCCAGACTGGAGTGCAATGGTACAATCTTGGCTCACTGCAACCTCCACCTCCCAGGTTCAAGTGATTCTCCTGCCTCACCCTCCTGAGTAGCTGGGATTATAGGGGAGCTATACGCCCAGTATAAAAATTAGCTATATGCCCAGCTAATTTTTGAATTTTTAGTAGAGACAGGGTTTCACCATATTGACCAGGTTGGTGTCGAACTCCTGACCTCAGGTGATCTGCCCGCCTCGGCCTCCCAAAGTGCTGGGATTACAGGCGTGTGAGCCACCATGCCTGGCCTTATTTCTCTTTTATATCACAGGTAAATATGAATTTTAAGAAATCATATGATTATATAGGCTATGTCACTTGTGAATTTCATTTCAGCAAGTTAGAAATACTTTTTAAAAAAGCTAATGGTGGGTTTTATAGGATTAGAATCCCTGTCTTGGAACATTAAATGAACTTTTTTTTTTTTTTTTTTTTTTCTGAGACAGAGTCTCACTCTGTCACCCAGGCTGGAGTGCAGTGGCACAATCTCAGCTCACTGCAACCTCCACCTCCTGGGTTCAAGCGATTCTCCTGCCTCAGTCTCACAAGTAGCTGGGATTACAGGCATGCGCCACCACGCCCGGCTAATTTTTGTATTTTTAGTAGAGACGGGGTTTCAACATGTTGGACAGGCTAGTGTTGAATTCCTGACCTCAGATGATCAGCCTACCTCGGCCTCCCAAAATGCTGGGATTACAGGTGTGAGCCACTGTGCCCAGGCAAATGAACTTTTAAATATAGCTGTAGACCTATAGTCTACACATATAAACCCCTGTGTGCCCATATATACTGCATATACAAAGCAAATCTCTTTTTATAATATAATTTATTATTATAAACCATCACATATAATGTATGTCATAACTACCTCCCATGGACATAACAACTTCCTGTGGAAAGAGTGAACCTCACTTGTCTTTAAATATCCTTCCTGGCCAGACTCATATTCTTGGAACAGGACCAAACTAAAACAGTTTTGGCATATATTATTACCTCTCTAGTGTGAAAAGATCCATGGTTCTTGTCCTTAAGATTTCACTGTCTATATAAATCTGAATTTGGATATGCAGCATACATGATACTGTATTGCAAGTTTCAGTAGCTGCAATTACGCTAACATCCTCATCTAACGTTCATCCCCTCTTCCCTTGAAGTAATATCCAACAAGACTGCAGGACTGTTGTAGAAGATGTTATCTCATCATTTTAATCACTGCAGAGGCCACCGTGGGGAGGGCAGCTTTGCAGATTTCAAGAATCTGAGGCCTTTCTTCCTTTGCTTTTTCTCTGGCTACTCCCCCTCTTCATCTTTGTTTTCCTCCGTGTTCCTCTCTTCTCCCTCCCACTCTTGCATTTGCTGAGCCTCCACAGTTTGAGTCACAGGCTGCATCCCGTCTTGAAGGCGTGATCATTAGTCAGGGATGCAGGATCAGCCTTCCCCGGGCTTTCTATGGACATCTGGGAGGCTGCAGGTCGACCAGGGCTGCTGGCACAGCCCGTGCACCTCCAGGGTTTTTGCTGAGACCAAGGGCAGTGACAGCCCCAGAGCAGAAGGGATGCAGGAGAATCAGTACTGGACATAGATGGAGGCTGTGCAGGTGAAGTGAAGAGGGAGTGTTGCCATCTGGGGACTCAACAGGGGCACAGATGGAGTGGCAGATAGGGCTCAACGTGCCTGCCTGATCTCTGAGGAGAAACCTCTGACCGAATGGAACCCAGAGTACAGCTATTAAGCTGGTCATCTCCCTGGGGTGTCACTAGGGATAGGCATGACACAGAGTGAGTCCCCCCACCTGTAGCTGCACCTGCACCTGGGACCAGCCTTTAACCTCCCTTGTCTCTCCTCTGCCTCGGTTCTCATCCCTCCTCCCACTCCCTCTAGGCAAACAGCATTCTGGCGCTTCCTAGCATTTGCTATGAGGTAATGCTCTGGAATCCCCAGTTATTCAAATTATATAAACCAGGGGACTCAGAGGAAGAGAGGGTGCTCTAAGAATCCAGTCCTGCAGCCAAGGAGGAAGTCCTTCCTTCCTTCATTTCACCAGGCTGTTTCAAACTGGGTTTTGAAAGGCGCTGGGTTCGTTTTTTTTTTGAAACTTATGGTCAGTCCCCTTTCATAGCTTTTCAACTTAGAGTCTGTGTGAGAACCAGGACACCTGTCTTGTTGAAAAGGGAGACACAAAAGCTGAAAATGCCCGGAAGGATATGGCTTCCTGGAACTGCGGGATGTGTAGCTGCGGCTGTGGGGTGGACCATGGAAACAGGTTTGAAGAGAGAAGCTTTGTTCTTCTCCATCTCCTGTCATTGTTCTGAGCCAGGGTTCTGCCTCCTCCCTAGGGATGAAATTTGGTAGCAAGGGTCAGAAAAAGTAAAGTTCAAGGTTGGCACAGGTTCCCAGGGAATGAAGGTGGAAACCACTGTCTACCTTTCTCCAGACTCAAAAACATGAAATAATGGATTCTTTGTGTGTGTGTGTGAGATGGAGTCTTGCTCTGACGTCACCCCGGCTGGAATGCAGTGGCGTGATTTCAGCTCACTGCAACCTCCTCCTCCCAGGCTCAAACCATGCTGCCACCTCAGCCTGCTTTGTAGCTGGAACTACAGGCGCCCACCACCACGACCAGCTAATTTTTGTGGTTTTAGTAGAGATGGGGTTTCACCATGTTGGCCAGGCTGGTCTCAAACTCCAGACCTCAAGTGATCCACCTGCCTTGACCTCCCAAAGTGTTGGGATTACAGGCGTGAGCCACCGCACCCGGCCAAGATGGACTCAGTTTTCACCTTGGCATCTCTCGAAAGGGAAAACTTGGGGAAAATCCACACCTCTACCCTTGAGTGAAGATGCCAAGTAATTATTTTATAGTTGGTCTTGAGCATCCTTTTTTTTCTGTGCCGCTCTCATCCCTTCTTGTTGTTCTCTTTTTCCAATTTGTTTCTGTCCGGGGCATTATGTGCTCTATCCAGAAACGCCCCACCCAGGCCTCTGGGGCAGGAGCTCATGCTATAAGATTACTTCCCTTTCTCCTTCTTCTGCACTTCATCACAACTCTGGTTCCCTGGAGGGTGCAGTTTATCTTAGCTAGTAGTTAGGAAAAAAGCATCTAGTTAAGTTAATTCAAATTAAAACCATGAAAATACTCTTCTTAAAGAGCTTGGCTATTTCCCATTACTCCTGAAAACAGTCACACAGGATACCCAAGTGGGCTGACATGAGGGAATCATCTTTAAACTGAGATGCTCCTCTCTCCCTTGCCTGTAGTCTATGAACTCTGTAGGCTCCTTTAAAGAATGCAGGGCTTTCTTTCTTCCTCTCATGCCTCTGAGACATTTTCCAGAAATTTAAGGTGAAAGATGGAAAATATCCTTGTCAGGCCTCTGAGCCCAAGCTAAGCCATCATATCCCCAGGGACCTGCATGCATACATCCAGATGGCCTGAAGCAACTGAAGATCCACAGAAGTGAAAATAGCCTTAACTGATGACATTCCACCATTGTGATTTGTTTCTACCCCACCCTAACTGATCAATGTACTTTATGATCTCCCCCAACCTTAAGAAGTTTCTTTGTAATTCTCCCCACCCTCGAGAATGCACTTGGTGAGTTTCACCCACTGCCCCCAAAACATTGCTCTTAACTCCACCGCCTATCCCAAAACATGCAAGAACTCGTGATAATCCCACCACCTTTGCTGACTCCTTTTTCGGACTCAGCCCGCCTGTACCTAGGTGACATGAACAGCCATGTTGCTGACACAAATCCTGTTTGGTGATCTCTTCACACGGACGCACGAAACAATCCTCAGTAATGGTTCTCTAAAATGCACTTGACTTTTTGTTTGTTTGTCTCACTCTCACCCAGGCTGAAGTGCAGTGGTACGATATCGGCTCACTGCAAGCTCCACCTCCAGGGTTCAAGTGATTCTCCTGCTTCAGTCTCCTGAGTAGCTGGGATTACAGGCACATGCCATCACTCCTGGCAATTTTTTTTGTATTTTTAGTAGAGACGGGGTTTCATCATGTTGGCCAGGCTGGTCTCGAACTCCTGACCTCAGGTGATCCGCCCACCTCTGCCTCCCAAAGTGCTGGGATTACAGGTGTGAGACACCGTGACCAGCCTGTACTTGACATTTTTAACACCTAGGGTCCTTGGGCAGATATCCACATCTCTGTCTCAGGAGGCCATCCTGGTCCTTAGCTCCCCACCCCAGCCCCCTCGCATCCCTGAAAATTGAGAGCTGCCAGGAGCAAAGCGGATGGTTGCTGACCTCAGAAGAACACAGATGCAGTTAGCCATTTGTGAGGATGAGGGATTCAGTAACCTGGAACAGAAATAATGAAGATGAGGCCAGTCCTTCATGTGTGGCATGTTTTCTTGGTGTGCTTTGCTCCTTTGGAAGAGACTTAGGGGACAGGAGCATGAGAATGGGGCCCCCAAATATCCCTGTTCCTTCTGAGGCAGGTGAGAGGCAGCCCAAATGAAAGCCCTCTTCCTGGCTGGTAAGGGCAGCAGAGATGGTGCTGAGACAGCTATCTCTACATCATTTCTCAAAAAGCAGCAAAGGACTACATGGAGGTGAGATTCTTCCCCATCTCAATTTGTCTGCTTAGCCAAATGTGGAATGTTGTAGAAAGCATATCTTGAATATTAGTCAGGATTTTGTCAGCTTACAAGGCAAGAAGGAAGGGATCCGTTGACTCCAGTACTGGGAAGTTTAAAACATGACTCTTCAGATGTGACTGGGTTTAGGGATTTAAATAATGTCATTAAGGCTGGATGCGGTGACTCACACCTATAATCCCAGCACTTTGGGAGGCCAAGGTGGGCAGATCATTTGAGGTCAGGAGTTTGAGAGCAGCCTGGCTAAAATGATGAAACCCCATCTCTACTGAAAATACAAAAATTAGCTGGGCGTGGTGGCACGCACCTGTAATCTCAGCTACTGGGGAGGCTGAGGCAGGAGAATCGCTTGAACCCAGGAGGTAGAGGTTGCAGTGAGTTGAGATCATGCCACTGCATTCCAGCCTAGGTGACAGAGTAAGACTCTGTTTCAAAAAATAAATATAAATAAATAAAATCATTAGTTCCCTCTCTCTCCCTCGGTTGACTTGCCTTAACATTGGCTTTTTCCTCAGGTAGGATCTCTCTGCTGGGTGGCAGATGGCCTTTGGGCAGCGATGAGTATTAGTGTTTTCCCTGCATGTCTTTCCCATCAACTCCATCGAAAGTCCCAGGGAGGACTCTGACAGGCCTGGCCTGGGTAAGGTGTCCTTACCTGAACCAATCATTGCAGCCAGGAGGATGAAGTCCTCTAATTGGATAGCTCACATTATGACCACAACATGTGTGGGGAAGACCAGGCAAGGAATTAGCCATCTTGTTAGGTAGAGGAGGAGCAATTCCCAAAAGAAAAATATACTAAGCAGATAAAAAGTAATACAACTATACACCTTTATAATGTCAACTTACTCATTACTAATGCAAATTAACCAGCAGTAGGGTGAGAGATGTGAGCAATGCCAAGATTTATAAGACATGGCTTTTGTCCTTAAAGATCATATAATCTATTTGTTCCTGTAGCTAGTCACATTCTCTAATAATTTGAGGAAACATGAATGAATTCATTGGAAAACATTTGCTAAGTGCTTACTTAATGCCAGACACAGCTCTAGATTCCTGTTATACAAAGATGAAAGACAGCTTTCTTCCCGTAAAAACCTTGCAATCAAGTGAGAGAGACAAGCAAACTAACAAACATTTAAAGTGCAGGACTTGGCTGGGCGCAGTGGCTCGCACCTGTAATCCCAGAACCTTGGGAGGCCGAGCCAGGAGGATCACTTGAGCCCAGGAATTTGAGAGCAACCTGGGAAACATAGGGAGACCCTGTCTCTACAATATTTAAAAATTAGCTGGGCATGGTTGTATGCACCTGTAGTCCCAGCTACTGGGAGGCTGAGGCAGGAAGATCACTTGAGCCCAGGTGGTTCAGGCTGCAGTGAGCTGTGACTGTGCCACTGCACTCAGCCTGGACAGCAGAGCAAGATCCTGTCTCAAAAATCAATCAATCAATCAATCAAGAAAGTTCAAGGCTACGGTTGCAATGACAGAAGTATGCACAGTTATCATGAGAGCCCCCAAAACGCACCAACAAAACGTTAGGCTCAGAGGAAGTGATTTGTAAGCCAGAGCTTGAAAAACAAGTGGGAGTCAGATGAGATTGGAGGGTGGGGAAGGATATTCCAGACAGAGGGACTAGTTTGTGCAGAGGTACAGGGTGTGGAGTAGGGTGGTGTGTTTGGAGAACTGTAAATACTGACACGCATCACTTAACAACAGGGGTATGTTGTGAGAAATGCATTATTAGGCAATTTTGCCCTTGTGCAAACATCAGAGTGTACTTAACGCATATCTAAATGGCATAGCCTGCTGCGTACCTGACTATATGGTATAGCCTCCTCCTCCTAGGCTACGTGCCTGTACAGCATGTTCCTGCACTGAATACTGCAGGCAACTGGAATGCAACGGTAAGAGTTTGTGTATCTAAACCTCTAAACATAGAAAAGGCACAGTAAAAATGCGGTATTTTAATCTTATGAGACCACTGTTGTATATGAGGTCTGTTGTTTACCAAAATGTCATTCTGCAGCACATGACTAGTTTGAATGGAGTACATGAGGGGATACTGGGAGAGATGAACCCAAAGCAGTGGGCAGGAGCCAGATCACAAAGGGCCTGGTGTCAAGTGTACAGATGTTAGCTTGCCCCTGATTTCGAACAGGGTACAGACATGTCCAGATTTGCAATGGAGCATGCTCATTCTGGCAGCATGTGAGTGGAGTGAGCCAGACTGGAGGTAGGAAGGAGGTAGGAAGGAGAGGCAGGAGACTGCCTCCTTCTGTGCAGGCAATGTCAGCTGATAAAATAGATAATTAGAAAAGTCACTGTTCTGCGACCCCAATTCAGGCAAGGATTCAGATTATCAGATGCTAAGATATTCACATGTTCTTAAAGAATCACTCCCCAGATTTTTTTTAATAATTTTTTTTTTTTTTTTTTGGCCAAGTACAGTGACTTTACGCCTGTAATCCTAGCACTTTGGGAGGCTGAGGCGGGTGGATCATTTGAGGTCAGGAGTTCAAGACCAGCCTAACCAACACGGCAAAACCGGGTCTCTACTGAAAATACAAAAAAAATTGGCCAGGTGTGGTGGCCTGTAATCTCAGCTACTCAAGAGACTGAGGCAGGAGAACCACTTGAACCTGGGAAGTGGAGGTTGCAGCGAGCCGAGATTGCACCACTGCACTCCAGCCTGGGCAACAGAATGAGACTCTGTCTCAAAAAGAAAAAAGTTTATTTTTAATTTTTGTGTGTACATAGTAGATGTATATATTTATGGGGTATGGGAGATGTTTCCACACAGGCATGCAATGCATAATAATTGCATCATGGAAAATGGGTATCTATCCCCTCAAGTATTTATCCTATCATTCTATGGATTATTATTATTATTTGAGATGGAGTTTTGCTTTTGTTGCCCAGGCTGGAGTGTAATGGCGACATCTCGGCTCATTGCAGCCTCCGCCTCCAGATTCAAGTGATTCTCCTGTCTCAGCCTCCTGAGTACCTGGGATTACAGGCATGTGCCACCACGCCCAAGGATTAATGACAAAATACAAAATTTTGTATTTTTAGTACAGACAGGGTTTTACCACGTTGGTCAGGCTGGTCTCGAACTCCTAACCTCAGCCTTGGCCTCCCAAAGTGCTGGGATTACAGGCATGAGCCACCGCGCTCGGCCATTCCACTGATTATTAACTACACAGTGGAAACTGTACCTTTGCAGTGGAAAGATCTGGTGGACATCATCTTAAGCAAGAGATCAGACTCCACATAGTGGGACAACCTGATGTTATGGACATTCCAAGGGATGTGATAAGCGATGGGTAACATCTCCTGTACAGTATTCTTTCCAAAGAGCTTCAACCTGAATCTAATAATGAGGAAACAACTAGACAAATCCAAAATGTGGGAGGTTATATAGGAAAACAGGCTGGAACTGCTTGAGACAAATCCAAAATGTGGGAAGTTACATAGGAAAACAGGCTGGAACTGTTCAAAAACTCAGTGTCATAAAAAACAAAAATAAAAACAAAATGGTAGGAGAATGTTCTAAATCAAAAGAAGGAGACGCAACAACCACATAAAATATGTGACCCCTGATGAGATCCTTGGTCAGACACTTAAAGCAGCCTGAAAGTTGGCTGGGCACAGTGGCTCACGCCTGTAATCCCAGCACTGTCTCAAAACAAAAAACAATAAAAACAGCATGAAAGACACTGGGGGATAATTGGGGACAGTTGAGTTTGATCTAAATATGAGGTATTGATTTTCTTAGGTGTGATAATGATATCATGGTTATGTAGGAGAATGACTTTATGCTTAGGTGATGCTGCAGAATTGAGGGGTGAAGTGTAATGATGTCGCCAACCTACGTCCAAATGACTCAGGAAAATATGCATATTATTATGTACCTACAAGACATATGGATGTTTTTGCATATATATCATATATGGAAACTGTCATATATATGACAGCTATGGGTGTTCTTACAAATGTGGCAAAATGTTTACAATGTTTCTGTTTATGTGAAGGATCATGGGAATTCTTATATGATTCTTTCAGAGTTTTTGGGGTTTTTTTGGTAGTTTAAATACCATGAAAAAGAATGAAAATAAGAAGCAGAAGGAGGAGAAGGAGAAGAATTAATGACAGTTTGACCCAAGACAGTGGCAGCGGTTTTGGGGAGTGTCCTGGGCTGCTGAGTACCCCAGCCTGGGTACTTATAAACGACAGAAATGTACTTCGCACCGTCCTGGATGTTGGAAGTCAGATCAGAGCGCCAGCACTGTTGGGTTCTGGTGAGGATTGTCCTCAGGGTTGCAGACTGCTGACTTTTGGTTGTATCCTCACATGGCAGAAAGAGGGCTAGAGAGCTCTCTGGGGTCCCTCTCTCTCTCTTTTTTCTTTTTCTGAGAGAAGGTCTCACTCTCTTGTCCAGGCTGGATGGAGTGCAGTGGCATGATCCTGGTTTGCTGTACCCTTAACTTCCCGGGCTCAAGCAATCCTCCCACCTCCCTAGTAGCTGGGAATACAGGTGCACTCTACCATGCCTGGCTAATTTTTGTGTTTTCTGTAGAGATGGGGTCTCACTATGTTACCCAGGCTGGTCTCAAACTCCTGGGCTCAAGCAATCTGCCCACTTTGGCCTCCCAAAGTGCTGAGATTACAGGCTTGAGCTCCCACACCCAGCCTGCTTTCTCTCTTTTTTTTTTTTTTTGGTTTTTAAGGCTAGTCAAGTGAAGCAGTGGGAGTGGAAAAGGAACAAAGAAGTCTGTAACTAGTTGTTATCAATTAGGTGTAAACACCACTGCTCTTGGCCCAGCCTGGAGTCTCTTTTATAAGGCACTAATCCCATTTATGAGGGCTCCACTCTCATAACCTAATTACCTCCCAAAGGCCCCACCTCCTAATAGTGTCGCACTGGGGGTTAGAATTTCATATATGAGGCCGGGCATGGTGGCTCAAGCCTGTAATCTCAGCACTTTGGGAGGCTGAGGCAGGTGGATCACTTGAGGTCAGGAGTTCAAGACCAGCCTGGCCAACAGTGTAATCCTGTGTGTCCTAAAAACATAAAAATTAGCCAGGCATGGTGTTGGGTGCCTGTGGTCCCAGCTACTCAGGTGGCTGAGGTGCGAGAATCGCTTGAACCTAGGTGGCAGAGGTGGCTGTGAGCTGAGATCGTGCCACTGCACTCCAGTCTGGGCGACAGAGAGAGACTCTATCAAAAAAAAAAAAAAAAAAAAAAAAAAAAAGGCCAGGCATGGTGGCTCACGCTCATAATCCCAGCACTTTGCGAGGCCGAGGCAGGCAGATCACTTGAGGCCAGGAGTTCGAGACCAGCCTGGCCAACATGGAGAAACCTCATCTCTACTAAAAATACAAAAATTAGCCAGGCATGGTGGTGCATGGCTATAATCCCAGCCACTCGGGAGGCTGAGGCACAAGAATCGCTTGAATCCAGGAGGTGGAGGTTAGTGGTGAGCCGAGATCACACCATTGCATTCCAGCCTGGGGGACAAGAGTGAAACTCGGTCTCAAAAAAAAAATTATGTATGATTTTAGAGGAACATAAACATTCGGTTCAGTTCATTGTAGGGAAGAAGGTTGGAATTAAGAGAAATACAGGAATATTGGGAATCTGTCCTGATGTGGAATAATGTTTGGGGATTCAGCTAGCGTGAAATTAGGGAAATAAGCCCAGTCAGGGGTTCCAGTCCTGGACGTAGATTATATGGCATACTTTCCTAATGCAAACAGTGACAAAAATCACCAGGAATCAACAATCTTACCACGCCAAGCAGAGCGCTGTGAACAGCACTGAATCCGGAGTCAGGATGTTGGAGTTCTGATCCCGGCTCTACCACTGAGCTGCTGTGAGTGAGGTGAGCTCTTCTGGGGCTCTTCCTGTGAAAAATGAGAAGATTGGAGCAGACCTTCCCCAAGGCCCTGTTCAATCTTTCACAAGTACACAGTTGTAGTCACCCTTCCTTATTGACGTTACTGAGTCATCTGAGCTGTTAATGAGATGTTGTCGCGTCTGCCATTTCATTCTCACAGTCTTGATTTATCTCTCCAACCCTCTTGGTCACCCTCTCATGAGAGCCTGTCCTTGACTAAACCAGGTCCTCACTGAACGCTGTGCTTTACGGGGGAACTGTAATAGTTACCAGTTCCTCATTCTGTCTGCCCTAGATTTAGTGACGAGGTTTCTTCCTGGACTCTTGGATGTTGCTTTCTATTAATAACACATCTGACTTTGTTATGAAGCTAACACATACTTACGGTTGAAAATTTATAACATTTGGGAAACTCTGTAAAATAAAACTTTTTTTTTTTTTTTTGAGACAGAGTCTCGCTCTGTTGCCCAGGCTGGAGTTCAGTGGCACAGTCTCAGCTCACTGCAACCTCTGCCTCCCGGGTTCCTGTTATTCTCCTGTCTCAGCCTTCCAAGTAGCAGGGACTACAGGTGCACGCCAACACATCTGGCTAATTTTTTTGTGTGTGTGTATTTTCAGTAGAGATGGGGTTTCGCCATGTTGGCCAGGCTGGTCTTGAACTCCTGATCTCAGGTGATCTGCCTGCCTTGGCCTCCCAACGTGCTGGGATTACAGGCATGAGCTATAGTGCCTGGCCTTGTAAAAGAAAATTTAAGTTACTCACAATTCCAATTTGTCGATAGCCACTATTAAATGTTTTTCCGAATGGTGTGTGTGTGTGTGTTGCATAGTTCGTCTCCTATCATATACATAATTTTGTATTTTTTTCATTTAATAATATATGTTGCACACTCTTAGGAGGGAATGGGACAGACTCCCATTCTATAATTTCCTTTTCAGAATTTTACAAGCTTGGAGTGTCATCATGGTATCTCATTTTAACAGCCCTCCATATATGAAACAGCTCTCCATATATATGACATTATATACCCAAGAAATGTAATGTTAAAATGTGTTTCTTTATCATATATTTTTCTATATAATTAAAATATTCAATATTTTCATATAAGAAATTTTTCAGGCCAGGCCAGGCATGGTGGCTCACGCCTGTAATCCCAGCATTTCAGGAGGCCAAGGTGGGCAGATCACTTGAGGACAGGAGTTCAAGACGAGCCTAGCCAACATGGCAAAAACCCATCTCTACTAAAAGTACAAAAATTGGCCAGGCATGGTTGCAAGTGCCTGTAATTCCAGCTACTCAGGTGGCTGAGCCATGAGAATTGCTTGAACCTAGGAGGCAGAGGTTGCAGTGAGCCAAGATCGCACCACTGTACTCCAGCTTGGACATCAGAGCAAGGCTCTGTAAAAAGAAAGAAAGAGAGAGAGAAAGAGAGATAGAGAAAGAGAGAAAGCAAGAAAGCAAGAAAGAGGGAAGGAAGGAAGGAGGAAAGGAGGGCAGGAGGGAGGGAGGGAAGAAAAGAAAAGAAAAGAGAAAAGACAAGACAAGACAGGACATTTTCCAGGCCGGGTGCGGTGGCTCACGCCTGTAATCCCAGCACTTTGGGAGGCCAAGGTGGGAGGATCACTTGAGCCCACGAGTTTGAGACCAGCCTGGGCAACATGTCGAGACCCTGTCTCTACAATGTTAAAAATTAGCCAGGTGTGGTGGTGGTGCCTATGGTCCCAGCTACTCAGGAGGCTGAGATGAGATGGGAGTATCACTTGAGCCCAGGAGGTTGAGGATCACAGTGAGCTGTGATCACGCCACTGCACTCTAGCCTGGGTGACAAAGCGAGACCGCAATTAGAAAAAAAAAAGAGAGAGAGAGAATTTTCCAAATAACTGGGCAACTCTTTCCCCACCTTCTCTTTTTTGATATAAGGCTGGCCTGTTACATCATCAGTACTACTGGGGAAATACCAGAACACAGACAAAACGAAGGGAAGAGATACAGTACAATGTATTAGTTTATGATACTACATTGTTTTTTTTTTTTTTTTTTTGAGAGGGAGTCTCGCGCTGTCGCCCAGGCTGGAGTGCAGTGGCCGGATCGCAGCTCACTGCAAGCTCCGCCTCCCGGGTTTGTGCCATTCTCCTGCCTCAGCCTCCCTATAGCTGGGACTACAGGCGCCTGCCACCTCACCCGGCTATTTTTTTTGTATTTTTTAGTAGAGATGGGGTTTCACTGTATTAGCCAGGATGGTCTCGATCTCCTGACCTCGTGATCCGCCCGTCTCGGCCTCCCAAAGTGCTGGGATTACAGGCTTGAGCCACCACGCCCGGCCGATACTACATTGTTAATGGTGGATCCATAGAAATACATCTGGGTGGTGGTGGCATTCGGAGGGTGTGTATGCGGTGAGTGGTTGGTAGGGGAGAGGCAAGTAGGGAGAGCAACAAAAATGAATTAAACCGGATGGGTGTTGAGTGAGGCATGGTAACTACTTTGGGAGTTTTTTCTCTTCCTTTGTTACTAATGCCAAATAGCAAAGGCTAATTTTAATGTAATGGGTATATGTATAAGTGGAGGGACAGACAGACAGACATCATGGGGGGAATGCATCCTAAAGTCCTTTTAAAATCAAAACCAGCACTAATGAAGAGCATTTTCTAATGTCATTATATTAATTCAAAAACATCCTAACACTCGACAGATGGATATTCTTAAATGTCTCCAAGGAAGAACCTAAACCATTTGCTCAGGCTAGCATCTCATATTTTGATCCGAAAATTTCAAACCACTTAATTCATCTTCATGGCTCTCATGGGAAGCAAGGAGAAAGAAGAAATTACTCTCCACTACCTCTTTTATATGATATATGTCTATATACACTTACATTTTTATTACACACTTAACTTTA
Organism: Chlorocebus sabaeus; assembly: GCF_047675955.1. Classification (NCBI taxonomy): domain Eukaryota; kingdom Metazoa; phylum Chordata; class Mammalia; order Primates; family Cercopithecidae; genus Chlorocebus; species Chlorocebus sabaeus. Next base: position 24,689,325 of record NC_132917.1, read on the forward strand.
CAGGAAAGGAAATCCCATAAAGTAGGTGCATCTCTCTGAAATCACTTTTAACCCTCATTAGCTTGGAGGCATTCAACTGAAACCATTGCTTACATACTCTCTGTCTCTCTGCATTCTTTCCAAATATACACATTTCAGTGACCATCACACTTATTATTATTATTATTAATTGAGATGGAGTCTCGCTCTGTCGCCCAGGCAGGAGTGCAGTGGCACGATCTTGGCTCACTGCAAGCTCCTCCCACCGAGTTCACACCATTCTCCTACCTCAGCCTCCTGAGTAGCTGGGACTACAGCACCCACCACCACCCTTGGCTAATTTTTTTTTTTTTTTTTTGTATTTTTAGTACAGATGGGGTTTCACCGTGTTAGCCAGGATGGTCTCGATCTCCTGACCTCGTGATCTACCTGCCTCGGCCTCCCAAAGTGCTGGGATTACAGGCGTGAGCCACCGTGCCCGGACACACTTATTATTTTTAATGACTGCATATCATCTCGTTGTATTGGTATATCATTGTTTACACAATTATTTTATTGTGAGAGCTTTTGGGGTTGTCTTTGAATTATTTGAAACATCATAAGTAATATTATGAATGCATCATTGTGCAAAATATTCTTTTTCCTTTTGAATTCTTTGAGTCCCATTGATGCTGGCTTTTATTATTATACACTTTGCTCGTGTGTAATAATAAAAGGCAGATAACAGAACCGCTAAGCTGTTTGTGTTTGTCTAATTTCTATGAATGGTTTAGGTTATGGCTTCTATTTTCCTGTGTATAAAATTGTCTATTCTTATTCTTTTACACTCTGGCTATTTGCCGAGAAGAAGCAGCTAAGGATTAACCGTATACATTTTTATTAAATCTAGATTTTTTTAGGAATCTAAGCTTTTTTTTTTTTTTTTTTTTTTTTTTTTTTTTTGAGATGGAGTCTTGTTCTGTGGCCCAGGCTGGAGTGCAGTTGCATGATCTCCGCTCACTGCAACCTCCACCTCCAGGGTTCAAGCAATTCTCTGCCTCAGCCTCTGGAGTAGCTGGGATTACATGTACTCACCATCATGTCCGCCAAATTTTTTTTGTATTTTTTTGTAGAGATGGGGTTTCACCATCTTGGCCAGGCTGGCCTTGAACTCCTGACCTCGTGATCCACCCGCCTCAGCCTCCCAAAGTGCTGGGATTACAGGCGTGAGCCACCGTACGTAGCCTATGCCCTTCTCTTTAAACTTGATTCCATTGCATTATTTTGTATGATGTAGTTTTAGATGTTATAAAGGGAGTGTAACAGGACTCACTCATGGACTCTTTTCCAAGAATTTCTGCAGCCCTTGGAAACTCCCACATCACCAATGCAAAAACCTAGTACCTGAACCCTCTGGTCTCAGCAAAAGAAAATAGCCTTGGCTTATGGTTGAAATGGGGCCTGGGATATCCTAGGAAATGGCCTCCTTTGTGGGAGTGTGGCGAGAGCTGAGTTGTCAGTCTCCAAGGACACTGCTATCAGTATCCTTTTCCACTTTATTCTTTGTTCCAAAATAATAATTGTAATATCTCAGAATTAAATCTCTGGCTGTCCTTTCAACAGTGTGGTTAGGGCCAGACTGATTATTCCCAGAGCTGCCCATGGGTCATGGCGAAGGCAAGGACCGCATGTTTCCTTGACTTAAACACGCTTGCTCTGGGCCACTGTGATCACACGGTTGTCTTTCTTCCATTATCCTGGGCCTGAATGCATCACATGCTTTCCTGGCTTGAGGCAAGAGGTGCAAGATAACTGAAGGTTATCTTCATGGTCATCTCGAGTATGAGCATTTGGGGCAGGGGTTGTTTGTGCACGTGCACGTCTGTGCATGTGTGCACGCTGCTCGTCTCTCTAGGTATCTGCTGGGCTACACTTGCTATGCTTGTGCAGCAGCCCCTCTTCTACAGTCCTGGCTGGAAGATGGAGGCGAGATGGCTGGATGATCAACATGGCTGCTGAGCCATGTTCGCAGGCTCAGGCCATTCTGCTCAGCTGTGCACAGTTGGAATACAGTAGGCTATTGTTACTGGAACTGAGTTCCCTGTTCTAAATTCTACCAAAGTGTAAGTAACATGACCCAGGATGAGAATTCATCATGATTTGGCCAGGTGCGGTGGCTCACGCCTGTAATCCCAGCACTTTGGGAGGCCAAGGCCAGAGGATCACTTGAGGCCAGGAATTCAAGACCAGTCTGACCAACATGGTGAAACACTGTCTCCACTAAAAATACAAAAATTAGTCAAGTGTGGTGGTGCATGCCTGTAATCCCAGCTACTTGGGAGGCTGAGGCAGGAGAATTGCTTGAACCTGGAAGGCAAAGGTTGCAGTGAGCCAAGATTACGCTACTGCACTCCAGCCTGGACAACAGAGTGAGACTCTGTCTCAAAAAAGAAAAGAAAGAAAAGAAAATGCCACTAGGATCTCTGAAACTCCTATTACACAGAAGACTGCAAAAGCCAGTATTGAGGAGACGGTGGGAGAAAGCTGTTCGTGTGTAGGCAGAGTGAGAAAATTCAAAAACGAGACAAAGAAGGAAAAGAGTGCAGCAAACATGGCGTAAAGAAAGGGCTGAAGAGGAGAGGGTAAAAGCAAGGAGAGGGTCTGTTGTTACCAGCAGGGCTAATCCCAGGCAGTGCTATGTGCCCGGCAATCTTCTAGCCCAGCTTCCTACTGATAAGTCTCTAAGTACAATGCCACCAGTATATAATGTGCTAAATATTTTTAATCAACTTTCTTTTCAAAACAAGTATCTAATTCATCTTAAATAATACCATGTGGGAAACAATAAGTTTGATATCTAGTTATATGTTTTCCAATATATGTTAGGATAAACACACAATTAGTAACAGTATCTGTCCATCTATCCACATATGAAGCGCCAAAAACAATCCCAGTTGCTGTGCAGTGGTGTGCACACAATCCCATGGAAAGTCCATTCCCTCCTCACCCCATAACCCATCCCTTAGCCATCATCATCTCTTACTGGAATTATCCAAACAGCCGTCTCATAGATGTCCCAGCCTTCAGTATTGGCCCCACTCCAATCCTGACTGTGACCACAAACTAAAGCCAGGGTGATAAATTCTAAGGTGAAAATTATATTATAATTAAAGATGGTTGATGAAATGCATATATTTAGCACTGTTCTCTTCTAATACTGTTAAAACCACAATAAAGAATTTTCTTGAGGTGTGAAGTTGCAAGAACAAAGAGAACAGGGGAAGCTACCAGAACCCACTTGGAAGAAGCTAGCAATCAGATGCCGAAGTGGTCCTAGAGAACGTGGGCCTCAGAAATAAGAAGTACACCAAGATGGGAAGAAGATGTGGGACTCAGGAAACAAGAATCCAACCCATGAGATGCCAAGATCACAGCAGCCGGTCCAGACTGGAGCAGGTGAGCAGGTTCAGGAGAGATTCCAACACAACAGGAAACTGAGAGAATCCCTGAGGTGGCTGAAGACATTGAGAGACCTGGAAGTGGTGGTTCACACCTGTAATCCCAACACTTTGGGAGGCCAAAGTGGGAGGAGTTCAAGACCAACTTGGGCAATATAGTGAGATCCCATCTCTACAAAACATTTTATTTTATTTTATTTTATTTTATTTTATTTTATGAGACAGAGTCTCTCTTTGTCACCCAGCCTGGAGTGCAGTGGTGTGATCTCCACTCACTGCAACCTCTGCCTCCCGGTTTCAAGTGATTCTCCTGCCTCAGCCTCCTGAGCAGCTGGGACTATGGGTTCGCGCCACCATGCCCGGCTAATTTTTTTGTATTTTTAATAGAGACGGGGTTTCACCATGTTGGCCAGGCTGGTCTCAAACTCCTGACCTCAAGTGATTACCCTGTCTTGGCCTCCCAAAGTGCTGGAATTACAGGCATGAGCCACCATACCCGGCCTCTACTAAACATTTAAAAAAATTAGCCAGGCATGGGCGTGCATACCTGTGATCCCAGCTACTCAGGAGGCTAAGGTAGGAGGACCACTTGAACCCGGGAGGTCGAGGCTCCAGTAAGCTGTGATCGCACCACCGCACTCCAGCCTGGGCGACAGAGTGAGACCCTGTCTCAAAACAAACCAAACACACATTGAGAGGAGCTTTACACAACTAGAGGGGACTCAAATTTGTGATAGCACACAGAAAAGTGGACAACCAATAAAACAACAGTCATTAACTCTAGACAGAATGCTGTATAGGAAACGTGATTCCAATGCATGACACGTCTCCACTGTGAATAGGTCCTGGAGGATGTGGGACTGACTGTAGCTCTATAGACCAGCATGTAAAGAGAAGGGGATAGCAAGTGAGAACAGGACAGAGGCAGTAAGGGGCCAGTGCTCATCCTCCATGGCAGGAGTGGATGGATAATGAGGAAACTGGAAAACCACGTTTGAGATACCTGAAACTGAAAAGCTGAAGTATTTGAAAGTGGCTGGCTGTGGGGAGGAAGTAAGGATATGAAACAATTTGCCTTTTTTTTTTTTTTTTTTTTTTTTAAAAATGAGATGGAGTCTTACTCTGTCACCCAGGCTGGAGTGCAGTGGTGCAATCTCAGCTCACTGCAACCTTTGCCTCCCGGGTTCAAGTGATTCTCCTGCATCAACCCACAGCCCACCCACACACCCCCCACCCATCTCCAACACTCACCCCTGGCCCCCACCCTCCAGTAGAGGCTAATTTTTGTATTTTTAGTAGAGATGGGATTTCACCATGTTGGCCAGGCTGGTCTCAAACTCACAGACTCAAGTGATCTGCCCGCCTTAGCCTCCCAGAGTGCCGGGATTATAGGCAGGAGCCACTGGCCACAATTTGCCCCTTGAAACTGTAAACAGTGCATAAATTTGAATTTAAAACACCAGATCATGTTACCTCCCTGCTTAAAACCTTGTAAGCAATCCTTGACTTACAATGGTTGGACTTAGGACTTTTCAACTTTACGATGGTGCAAAAGTGATATACACTCCATTGTATTACACATTCCATTCCTCTACACATTCAGTAGAAACCGTTCTTTGAATTTTGATCTTTTCCTCCTGGCAAAATGTGGTATGATGAGATTCTGGGAAGAATGGTGAGCGATTCTGGTTTTTACTTTCAGTGCAATATTTGATAAATTACATGAGACATGCAACACTTTATTGTAAAGTCGGCTTTGTGCTAAATGGTTTTGCCTAACTGTAGGCTACTGTAAGTGTTCCGATGTTAGGAGTACTAAATGCATTTTCAACTTAATGATATTCACAACTTACAATGAGTTCATCAGAATGCAACCCTTTCATAAGTCAAGGAGCATCTGTAATAGCCTCTGTAAAATTGCTTTCGAGGCCTCTTCTGGGTAAGTCCTACCTACTGCCAGGGCCTCACCTTTCCCTGGTCCATAGTGCACACTTCATGTCAAGATACACTTTGCCCCTACAGCCAGCCATATCCTCTCATCTTGCATATCTAGAATTTTGAACATATGCCCCCGGACCCTCCCGCTCCTCTCCATTCCCTTCTCTGGGCAAACTCTGATTCAACTTCAAGTTTCCATTTGGCCTTCACTTTTGAAGGAAATGCACTTCCACCCCCTAAACTCCCATCCTGCTAGACTGGGGAAGATTTCCCTCCCATCTGATTCCGTAATTCCCCTTCTTTCCTTATTCACTTCCCAAACTTACTGCTATTGCTTCCTTAATTATTTTCAACCCTCCACTGGAGAACTCTGCCAGGGCAAAGAAAACAGTCTTTTTCATCATTATATTATCAGGGTCTAGCACTATACCAAGGACATTGTCAAACACAATATATAGTTGTTGAATGAATGAATCCCACTGTCTAAACCCTGGGGCAATTTTTATCAAAATCTCTGTTATAAAAATGTTTTCTCTGCTGACTTTTTTTTTTTTGGAGACTGAATCTCAGTCTGTCACCCAGGCTGGAGTGCAGTAGCACGATCTTGGCTCACTGTAACCTCTGCCTTCTGGGTTCAAGCAATTCTCCTGCTTTAGCCTCCCGAGTAGCTGGGATTACAGATGTGTGCCACCACGCCCAGCTAATTTTTGTATTTTTGGTAGAGAGGGCGTTTCACCATGTTGACCAGGCTGGTCTCGAACTCTTGACCTCAGGTAATCTGCCTGCCTCAGCCTCCCAAAGTGCTGGGATTACAGGCGTGAGCCGCCACGCCTGTACTGACTTTCAATTAGAAGAGTATTAGGCATCTAGATATGAATGAACCATATAAAGCCAAATGCATAATTGTCCTGTTTGTATGGTCCAGCTAGCCAGTGAGATATTTCTCTGTAGAGGATCCTTTCAGAGTCCCTCAAATCACACTCAGGTGGAGAAGTCACCTGTTTGGCTTCATATTACTCAGACAAGCAATGTCGTGTGGTGGTTGACCATGTAGTCGGTAGGACTTTCTTATCCCAGCTTTCTTACTTATACCTTAGCGAGTGATTTAGCTTCCCATGACTCAAGTTCTCTATCTGTACAATTGGTGTAAAATACATAATGCTTACTTCATAGTTTTTGTTCCTTTTTGTGTTTTTTGTTTGTTTGTTCAAGACAAAGTGTTGATCTGTCGCCCTGGCTGGAGTGCAGCGGCGTGATCTCGGCTCACTGCAATCTCTGCGTCCTGGATTCAAGAGATTCTCCTGCCTCAGCCTCCTGAGTAGCTGGGATTACAGGCATGCACCACCACACCCAGTTAATTTTTGTATTTTCAGTAGAGACAGGATTTCTCCCTGTTGGCCAGGCTGGTCTTGAATTCCTGACACCAGTTGATCCGCCCACCTTGGCCTCCCAAAGTGCTGGGATTACAGGTGTGAGCCACTGCACCTGGCCCTTCATAGGTGTTTTTACAGTGTTTTCAGCATGGTGCCTGGCACATAGTAAGCACTCAGTATATTATCGTTATAGCTTCCAGATACCTTTCTCTATATGCACTCCAGTTTGTTAATTTTTTTTTTTAAGTGTAACTGGTCAAAATTAAACCCAAAACTGTTTTGTCTGACCGGGGCAAAAGGTACAGGGTGCTAGCACTGTCCTAGATCTACACATGTTACTTCTTTTAGTGCAGCCTAAAGTTATACTAGCTTTTTTTTTCTAAGCAGCCATGTCATACTGTGGAGTCATATCACCCTTGCATTTAATAAACCTCTCAGACCTTTTAGTGTGAATCTCTGTCCAAATAGCACTTACCTTTCCTGTATCTGGGTAATCAATTTTAAAAAATATTTTAATTTTATTTCTTAAGATGGAGTCTCCCTTTGTGGCCCAGGCTGGAGTGCAGTGGTGTGATCTCGGCTCACTGGAACCTCTGCCTCCTGGGTTCAAGTGATTCTCCTGCCTCAGCCTCCCAAGTACCTGGGATTACAGGCACCCACCACCAAGGCCGGCTAATTTTTGTATTTTTAGTAGAGACGGGGTTTTACGATGTTGGCCAGGCTGGTCTTGAACCCCTGACCTCAAATGATCTACCCGCTTTGGCCTCCCAAAGTGCTAGGATTACAGGTGTAAATCACCGCACCTGGCCTAACTCATCCATAAAGTTGCTGGACAGGAGGCCAAGGGCAAAATCAGCATAACTCTAGCAAAGCTCTTCAAGTCAACAGCAGTCAATAGTCCAGCGACATTCTTCACATGCAGTCTTTCAGCCTGCAATTCCTCATCTCCGCCTGTAAGGATGTCATGAAGAACGTCCCAAATTACCATTTCTTAAAGATGTCTGCAAAATATGGGCTCTAAGGGTGTTTGTTTATAACAGCAAAAAACAGAAAACAACCTTAATGTCCAAAAAGAAGAGATGGATTGCATCCATGTTTGTACATATTTTCAGTGGACAGCTTTTGCATTACAAAAAATTTAAAATTCTGCACATTCATATGGCCTAAACTTATTTTTAACCATAGATAGTTGTGGCTATTTGGGGTTTAGCTCCTCCCTAGTTTTCCTTCCCTCTTCTGGTAGTATCACTCTGACTTTCTTCGGGTGGAGGGAATTTCCCTTTCCCACTGCGTTCCTTTTAGTGAAACTGTCTAATAAAGCAACTCTTGCTTCCCTAACCAGAGGGAGGATACCTGACCCAAGCTAGGACATTGAACTAGAACTGTCTCTTCAAGGACTTTAGGGACTAAGAAAAATTGGAACTGATGTGTCACAGCAATTGTGCCATGATCCAACGGGCTATTAATTCCTGCTGCCAGAAGTCCAGAGCTGCCCCGGTTCCTGCTCTTTCTGATTCTGATTTTCTCTCTCTCCCTTTGATGTGGTGAACTCCCCATAACTCCCAATGAATGACATTTTGCTTAAATTGTCCAGTGTTAGTTTCTGTTGCTTACGATAACAAACTTTAATTGGTTCTGTCAAGTTCCTTAAAATATTTTAGAACTGTTTTTAAAATCCCAGTATATAAAACAGAGGGCAGGCTGAGTGCAATGGCTCACATCTGTAATCCCCAGCATTTTGGGGGACTGAGACAGGTGGATTGCTTGAGACTGAGGCAGGCGGATTGCCTGGGCAACACAGTGAGACCTCATATCTACCAAAAAAAAAAAATACACACAAACAAAAATTAGCCAGGTGCGATGGCACATACCTGTAGTCCCAGTTACTCCGGAGAATGAGGTGGGAGAATCGCTTGAGCCCAGGAGGCAGAGGTTGCACTGAGCCAAGATCATGCCACTGCACTCCAGCCCGGGTGACAGAGTGAGACCCTGACTCCAAAAACAATCATACAGGCCAGGCGCGGTGGCTCACACCTGTAATCCCAGCCCTTTGGGAGGTCAAGGTGGGCAGATCACGAGGTCAGGAGTTCGAGACCAGCTTGGCCAACACGCTGAAACCCCGTTGCTACTAAAAAGACAAAAATTAGCTGGGTGTGGTGGTGCGCACCTGTAATCCCAGCTACTCAGCAGGCTGAGGCAGAGGAATTGGTTGAACCCGGGAGGCAGAGGTTGCAGTGAGCTGAGACCATGCCACTCTAGCCTGGGTGACAGAGTAAGACTCTGTCTTGAGAAAACAAACAAAACAAAACAAAAACATACAAACAAAAAACCCAAACAGAAAACAAGAAAAAACCAGAGGGCTCTTGCACGTGGGTGGTCTGTCCATTTGGCTAATTCTTACCTGTACAGTAAACTCCCAGAGCTCTACGAATGCAGTGTAAAGTAGAAGTCATCTTTTGAGAATGGAGTGTCTCCTCTTCTCTCTGTGGCGATATTAAAGGTATTCACTTGTTATTTCCTACAAATCTTAATGTTGGTTTTGTGTGTTGTCCTGTCTTTCATGTTAGAAGCTTTTCCCAAATGTCTGATGATTTTTGGCTGTCAGTTTCTATTTAAAACCAACCCAGTAAAATGATGACCAGAAATGTACAGGGGCAGGGCTTGTACCCAATTCTCCTGTTTTCAACTCCACTCCTGGCTTCTGAGGTCCTCGGTGCTTCGGATTCCTAAGACTTCCTGGTGTTCTGTTGCCCAAATTGTCTTCCTTCGTTGGCGTCTCCTTTTGGAGTCATTTGCTTCCAGCTTTCTCTGTTCTGCCAAGTCAGTTACCACTCATCCATTTATTTTCCACCTTCCAAAAATGTGTTGTCATTGCTGGTCCTGTCGTTTCCTCTCCTAATCTCTTTATCTGCGGATTTTTATCTTTCTTATTCCTTTCATATAATTTTAGTGTTTTTTAGTGAGAAGGAAGTAGAGATAATTTCATTATTGGGTTCATTATTTCAGTAGAAATCTCTACCTTTTCTGAAGTTAGCCATTTTATTTTTATACTAAATACAAACAAGAGTATTTTTAACTTTATAAAGACACAGTCCTATAACACTTGTTTGTTGTCTACCAGTAGTCTACAAATCTATTAGTCAAATCAAAAAGGAAATAAAGACAGTTACCATGATTTGTCCTTAATAAATTCATTGTGGCTCCAAGTATTGACTTAATTATTTTCTGGGTGTTCACAACAAGCAACCCTGTTTAACCAGGTGATCCTATTAATTGTCCAATATTCAACACCAAGGTGGTGATTAGCAGAACCCACTATTTTCCTACTCAATTGCAATTCCTTTCCAGTTTCTCATGAAATTTTAAAGCTTATTGATACTTTACTTTGCAATCCCTTTCCCAAGTCCCCTTAGAATGTTATAAATAAATGTGTCTAGACATGAGGTTTTTATTTATTAAAATAATTACTTTAAATAAATTACTTCATCTACCGTAGACTTTAATCCTCTTTTTGCAATGTTTGCCTTAAATCTTTTTAGTTTGAGGACTGTACTCGATTTTTTCTGGGAGAAGTGGGACTGCCTAGCATCTAAACGCCCTTCCTATCTGGGGGAATCCAAACATGTGGAGAAATGGCTCCACTGTGAAAACCAAAGGGGTGGAAATTCTCTCTCCTGTCCTCTAGCATGAGAGCATGTGATCTAGGCTCAGTGAATCAGGATTTTGAATACTGGGGGAACGATGTAAAGACACAGAAGGTGGGAGTTTTTCGCTGCAGTGGTAGAGGAGTGAAGAGTAGGCATGTGTGGGAGTGGGCACCCTTTGCCAGTGATGCCTAGAGTGGAAGCACCAAGTAGCCACTGGTGGCAGTTCCAGCCATGGTGGCCCTATTCTGGTGGCAGGACCTCGATAGAATTTGGCTGCCCAACCTCTCTTTGTCTCTGGATGGGTTTTTGTTTTGTTTTGTTTTGTTTTGTTTTTGAGAAAGAGTTTCACTCTGTTGCCTAGGCTGGAGTACAATGGTGCGATCTTGGCTCACTACAACCTCCACCCCCTGGGTTCGAGTGATTCTCCTGCCTCAGCCTCCCAAGTAGGTAGAATTATAGGCCCCCGCCACCACACCCAGCTAATTTTTGTATTTTTAGTAGAGACTGGTTTCACCACGTTGATCAGGCTGGTCTTGCACTCTGGATCTCAGGTGATCTGCCCGCCTTGGCCTCCCAAGTGCTGGGATTACAGGCATGAGCCTCCGTGCCCAGCCTCTGGCTGGGTTTTGATCTTGGTGTTGTGGACTTCCCCTTGATTCTGTGAACTGTCTTACACCATTCCAGCAAATTTCTTCTCTGCAGAAGTTAGCAAGAGTCAGTTTCTGATATCTGGACGAAGAACCTTGACTGGTACAGAGAAATTGCTACAAGGAGATGGTTGCAGATGACAGAACCCTGGAGAAATGGATGAGGGAGGGAATATGAGCTGTCTACCTAGTTACTTAGGACTGAGAGCAGTAAAAATTCCGTTAGTATGTAGGGATAATATGTGCTTAATATTGTATAATGGCAGAAAAAATTAAAAGATAAATATTTTCCAGATCACTACTTATTAGCAATTATTTGCCCCTGCAAACTATAGGAAAGTCAAAAGAAATTCAAGGACTCGAGAGTGGTGTTCACTTCTTTTCTTGGCTCTAGTCTGCTTCAACAAAAACAGATGACAAGCTCTGCTCCTTAAATTCTCAGGTCGTAACACAGATTGACACACAGGCACTTTCTAAGACCGTACTAAAAAGGATCTCATTTATCACAATCATAGGACAGAGGTAACTGAAAGCCAAACTCCAGGAATTACCAAATTACAAAGTCAGTTGAATTTTTAGCCTCACTAGGACCCGTATGTGAAAGGGCATTGATCAGGACCGCGTTGCCGCCGAAGAACTGGAATGAGAAAATAAGGGGTTATCTGAAAAACTCAGGGAACTCTGTACCCCCAAGCCTCACTAAACCTTCATCACCAGCCAAAACAGAGCCTGCGCCTATGTGTAATGAGGCTATTATTGCTTTACATGAAGACGCACCTAAGAGAGTTATCTCGTAAAAGGAAGCCAATTATTTTCCTGTTCTGCTCCCCTCACTCCTCATTATCTCCAAACATATAACTAGAATTAGGTACCAGCATGTCCAGGAGGGCCAATTATAAAGTACAACCGGAGAGTTAATGATTAGCACACACTGGACAAGACGCGCGCACACACACACACACCCACGCACACACCCCCCAAGATTTGCTAATTTACAGTAATGTGGAGGAACATACATAGGAATGGATTTTCTGAGGAGGAAAAAAAAAATTTTTGATTCTGGCTGAATTTATCAATGCAGATATACTTTCTAGAAATTCAGATTTAGCAGATTGACTCAAGTAGCTGGAAATGTTTCTAAATATTTTCTTGGTTAGTTGCCTGAAACCTAGTCACCATGAAGGACAATGCCAAATGAAGTGGAGGTACAAAGTGTTGTCATGTTGAGGAAGGAATTCAGAAACGCTGGAAGACAGAAATACTGGAGGGCATTCATATGTCCTCTTTTTATGTCCCCAAGGTGGCCCAGAAAGCCAGTGAAGAAAATATCCGCATCTTTGAGAATGCTTTAGTGACTGTCTAAGTAGGCCAGGAATGCCTATGGGAGAAGCTGCAGCTGCCGTGGCTTCCCTTATTTTAATGGCAATGGATAGATCCCGGGTCAGCAGAAGCCAAATGGTGGCACTTAACTGCCAGTGGTATGGGGACATGACTTTCATCTTAGGCAGCAAGGCCAGTGTGATGATCAGAAGCTTCAGACCTTCAAAACTCTTTGTTTTTGTTTTTTGTTTTTGGGGTTTTTTTTTTTGGTTGGTTGGTTGGTTTTTGAGACAGGATCTTGCCATGTTGCCCAGGCTAGAGTGCAGTGGCACAGTCATGGCTCACTGCAGCTTCCACCTCCCAGGCTCAAGCAATCCTCTTACCTCAGCCTCCAGAGAGTAGCTGGGACTACAGGCTCAAGCCACCATGCCTGGCTAATTTTCATATTTTTTGGTGGAGACGGGGCTTTGGCCTGTTGCCCAGGCTGTCTCAAGCTCCTGGGCTCAAGCACTCCACCCACCTCAGTATCCCGAAGTGCTGGGATTACAGGCGTGAACCAGCATGCCCAGCCCCTTCAAGGCTTTTTGATCATAGGTCCTCAGTACTAAAACAAGTGATTAGCCGTTAGACATCCTCAGATTCACAGAAATGGCCTCCTGACCTGTGGAATAAGGCCTATATGTAAACAGGGTCATTTGGAAGTACCTGCACTTCCCCTTACCCATCCAAAATCAGTCAAAATCAAAACAACCCTACATCCCCAGGGAAGTCATCACCAGGATCTCGTTAGGCACAAGGTGCAGTTATATTACATTTCCATTAACGATTTAGTTTAGTACAGAAACTGGCTGGATCTTGAAAAATCACATGGGTCCTCAGTGCTCTTATATCTACTGTTCCAGATGGGGTCTCCTAATATAGCAGTGGCACCTGGAAGACTGCAATGATCCCTAATGCCTTTGTTCGCTATCCCAGGAATTAGAAAACACCAGGAAAAGGGTTGTTTCCACCTGGAAGAGAAATGTTAGAGCAACACGCCATCTTCCTCTGCGTTATCATCTGTCTCTGGACAACAATGAAATTCACAGGACACTGATTGTCTTTTTATCCCATTGGACATCATGCTAGTCTACAATACTGATAACGCCACGATGATAGGATCTGAAGACCTGGAAGCTGCAGGTACCCAACGTACCTTGATAAAACACATGCCAGAGTATGGGAAGGAGGATGGGAAGGAGAGAGATTCTAAGAAGATACAGGAGTTGGCCGGGCACTATGGCTCATGCCTATAATCCCAGCACTTTGGGAGGCTGAGGTGGGTGGATCACCTGAGGTCAGGAGTTCGAGACCAACCTGGCCAACATGGTGAAACTCCGGCTCTATTAAAAATACAAAGATTAGCTGGGCGTGGTGGCAGGTGCCTGTAATCCCAGCTACTCAGGAGGCTGAGGCTGGAGAATCACTTGAACCTGGGAGGAGGAGGTTGCAGTGAGCCAAGATCATGCCACTGCACTCCAGCCTGGGCGACAGAGCAAGACTCCATCTCAAAAAAAAAAAAAAAAGACAACGCAGGAGTCTGTCACCTCAGTGACGTTTCTAGAGGTTGATGGGGGGTCTAACTCCCATCAGAATAGCCCATACAAAATGAAGACTAGGTTGAGCACCTTTTACTCTCATCACTAAGAAAGAGGCACTAGTGGCCAGGTGCAGTGGTTCACGTCCATAATCCTAGCACTTTGGGAGGCCGAGGTGAGTGGATTACCTGGGGTCAGGAGTTCGAGACCAGTCTGACCAACATAGTAAAACCTTGTCTCTACTAGAAATACAAAAAAAATTTAGTCAGGCATGGTGGCACGTGCCTATAACCCCAGCTACTCAGGAGGCTGAGGCAGGGAGAATTGCTTTGACCTGGAAGGCAGAGGTTGCAGCCAAGATCATGCCACTGCACTCCCGCCTAGGCGACAGAGCAAAACTCCATCTCCAAAAAAATTAATTAAGTAATTAATTAAAGAGGCACAAGCTTTGCTGCTTTGCTGGCCTTTTTAGACTTTTTTTTTTCTTTCCCAAGACAAGGGCTCCCTCTGTCACCCAGTCTGGAGGGCCGTGGTGTGATCTCGGCTCACTGTAGCCTCAACCTCCCAGGCTCAGGCAATTCTCCCACCTCACCTCCCAAATAGCTGGAACCACAGGCACGTGCCACCATGTCTGGCTAATTTTTGTATTTTTTGTAGAGACAGGGTTTCACCATGTTACCCAGACTAGTCTCGAACTGGGCTCAAGCAATCCTCCTGCCTTGGCCTGCCAAAGAGCTGGGATTATTGGCATGAGTCATGGAGTCCCGCCCTATTTATTTATTTATTTATTTATTTATTTTTGAATTCTCTTGCCCAGACTGGAGTGAAGTGGCACCATCTCGGCTCACTGCAACCCCCACCTCCCAAGCTCAAGCAATTCTCCTGCCTCAGCCTCCCAATTAGCTGGCATTACAGGCACGTGCCACTACCACTCAGCTAATTTTTGTATTTTTAGTAGAGATGGGGTTTCACTTTGTTGACCAGGCTGGTCTCGAACTCCTGACCTGAAATGATCCACTGCCTTGGCCTCCCAAAGTTTCGGGATTGCAGGTGTGAGCCACCGCACCCGGCCCGGCCTTTTAGACTGTCCAGGTAACACATACCACAGTTTGCTGTGCATCTCCAGTCCCTTTACCAAGTGACTTGAAAGGCTTCCCAGTGTTCAGCAGGGGCCAGGTTGCAGCATGTGTGATTTGGCCACTTAACCTTAACAACCCAGTGGATCTAAATGGTGCTCGAGTTATCAGTGGCAAACTGGGTTGCAGCATGTAGCTTGTGGCAAGCCTGATTAAGAGAATCACTGTAGAGACCTTTGTTGTTCTGCATCAATCCGTGACCTCTTCAGTAAGTGACTGTTCCCTTTGTAAGAGATACTCTTGGCCTGCCACTGAGCCTTAAAAAAGACAGAATGTTGCCCATGGAACATTGGTCACAGTGAGATCTTGAGTTATCCATCGTGAATTTGGTAATGTCTGAGCCACAGTGCCATAAAGTTGGATGTGGTTAGCAGCTTACTAGAAAGTAGTGAGAGCAGGTTCAAGTGGGTCCTGGAGGCACAATAAAAGAGAATTTGTTCACACATCTAGTACACCAACTCCTGCCACATTGCTGCCCCTTCCTCAGCCCACATCTGTGGTCTAATGTGGAGCACCCTACCAGCCGTATCTACTAACAACCCCACTCGGGTTAGTTCTAAAGGACATGAGAGAAAGGACATCCTCTCAGCAGGCAGAACATATAGCATATCTCACTGTCCATTTTGTCTTGAAGAATTGATAACTTGAGGTAAGAGTTTAAAATGAGTGTCTGGTAATGTCTGGTGTTTTGGTTGTATAACAAGGCACTTGGAACAAGATTGCAGAATAGTTTTAGGGAAGAAGTACTTTTAATGACCTGTTGGTCAGAAATGATGTTGTCGTTTCGGAGCAAGACATTTGGGGAAGGAGAAAGTGAAATGAGCCAGGCACAGTGGCTCATACCTGCAATCCTAGCACTTTGGGAGGCTGAGGTGGGCAGACGACCTGAGGTCAGGAGACAGAGACCAGCCTGGCCAACATGGTGAAACCCCATCGCTACTAAAAATGCAAAAATTAGCCAGATGTGATGGCTCTCGCCTATAATCCCAGCTACTTGGAGGTTGAGGCAGGAGAATCACTTGAACCTGAAATGTGGAGGTTACAGTGAGCCAAGATCATTCTACTGCACTCCAACCTGGGCAACAGAGTGACTCTGTCTCCAAAAACAAAAAGAAAAGAAAAGAAAAGAAAAGAAAAATGAAATGACCCAGTAGAATGAACCCAGTTAATCAGATGAACAGATGGTTACCTACTCTGCCATTCAACTTCCTTCCCAAACTACCCTAATGTTTGTCCAATGGGATGAAGCAAAATAGAAGCTCTGCATTAACACAACTACAGGGAAATTCCTGCTACTGAGTCCATTTTATCTGTGTTTCCTTTCTTGGTATGCTAAATACTTTTATATTTCTACTATAAAAAGAAAAGAATTGTAGGCTGGGGGCAGTGGCTCACACCTGTAATCCCAGCACTTTGGGAGGCCAAGGTGGTTGGATCACCTGAGGTCAGGAATTCAAGACCAGCCTGACCAACATGGTGAAACCCTGTCTCTTCTAAAAATACAAAAATTAGCTGGGCGTGGTGGTGCACGCATGTAATCCCAGCTACTTGAGAGGCTGAGGCAGGAGAATCAATTGAATCCGGGGATGGAGGTTGCAATGAGCCGAGATTATGCCACTGCACTCCAGCCTGGGCAACAGAGCAAGACTCTATCTCCAAAAAAAAAAAAAAAGACTACATTTCTTTGTTTCTTCTATTTTTTGAAGAGTTTACATCATAAGGCAAGTAAGAAATCCCTCATATGATTTGCTTTGAGTTGAATTACATTCATACCTCAAGATCCCTTTTTGAAATTATTGCTTCTCTACAGAGAGAGAAACAGGAAATAGAGGAAATAGAGTTGAATATTTGAAAGGCAGGACATCCTCAGGGAGTAGGCCTCAGTAAAGTCAGCAATGGACAGATGTGACTATGCTCTTGGGGATATATCATGCTAAGCAGATTCATAAGAAATGGATGTTTCCAGAGTGCCCACTTACGGTTAGAAATGTAAGTACATAGAGGACTGAAATGTTCAAATCGGCTGATTTGCCAGCCTCAGAGCTAAGCTAAAATATAACCAGAAGATCGTGGTGAACCAGGGAAAAGAACAAAGGGAATCAGCACCGTATTAAGCTTGATCATCGGATGCATCCATCTTCCCTATGGGAATATACCTGCCAATGGACCTGAAATATCTGGGTCTGCTGGTCAGGGATGCCCATCCCCCAGAGAGGCATTTGCTTCAGGTCCACTGCCAAAGTCAGGCTCCCTGAGCACGCCTTTCCCAGGCTTCTGTCTGATCGTCTGCATTATTTTCATACACATCTGCTTTTAGGGTACAGGTCCGGCACAGTGGCTTAAACCTACAATCTTTGCACTTTGGGAGGCCAAGGCAGGAGGATCACTTAAGCCCAGGAGTTCAAGACCAGCATGGGCAACATAGTGAGACCCCATGTCTACAAAATAAAAAATAAAAAAGAGTAGCTGGGAGTGGTGGCATGTGCCTGTAGTCCCAGCTACTCGGGAGGCTGAGGCATAAGAATCACTTGAATCTGGGAGGTGGAGGTTGCAGTGAGACAAGATTGTGCCACTGGACTGCAGCCTGGGTGACAGAGCAACACCCTGTCTCAAAAAAACACAACAACAACAACAAAACAAAAAAGAGGGAGTACAACATAGTAGATGAGGGCAGAGCCTGAGATATGTTAATACTGTCCTCTGAAAGTGTGACGACACCCACACACTCTGTCCCTGGTATTCCCCAATGCCTGGGACTCCCATTGTGAATAGTTACCTCCCCCATTGGCTTCTCTCATTGACAGTTACTGTGTTAATTGAAGTTGTGAATTACTTTGCCCTTACACACACCCACCATTATATTCAGTTGTACTGCTAGTTCTCATCTCTTTATTACAAAACCAGCTCCTTTTCTAGAGTTTCATGTTGCACGCATTTCTGTTTCCCCTTGGCGGTGTCCCCTTACCACCACCACTAAAGGAAACTCCACTTCTGTATCCTGTGACAGCCTCCTCCTTGCTCTATGATCTGGGGCTCTTACGCTGCCTGCTGTCAACGCCTTGCAGTCATGTCCACCAGCTCCCGCTACCTGTGGAACCCAGGCTTCTTCCATGAGTCGGGAGTGGAGCTCAAGAATCTGCCTTGTAGAAAGCTCCCCAGAGGCTGCTGGTGCAAGCTGAAGGGAAGCCCGCTGTGAATCACCTCCTTCAGTTCCCCAGCGAGCTTCCTAGAAGAGTGACATTGGCCAGACCCATCTGCTACCTCATCTGTTGCCACATCACAAACCTGTGACTTAGCTACTTGCAATCTGGTGAGAAACAGAAGAGAACAGAGCTTGGAGAAAGGCAGACCGAGACTGGAATCCTGCTTGTACCATTTATTCTTTTTGTTGTTGTTGTTAAGATGAAGTCTTGCTCTGTTGCCCAAGCTAGAGTGCAATGGCACGATCTCGGCTCACTGCAACCTCCACCTCTCGGGTTCAAGTGATTCTCCTGGCTCAGCCTCCCAAGTAGCTGGGATTACAGGCACCTGCCACCACGCCTAGCTAATTTTTGTATTTTTTGTAGAGACGGGTTTTCACCATGTTGGCCAGGCTGGTCTCGAACTCCTGACCTCCGGTGATCCACTCGCTTTGGCCTCCCAAGTGCTGGGATTATAGGCGTGAGCCACCATGCCTGGCTGCTTCTACCATTCATTGTGTGACTCTGGGGATGGCTCTTTTAAAAATGCGTTTCCTAATTCTAATCTAGTTCCCAGGGTTGTTGTGAGGCTTAGAGAGAGAAAGATGCTTCCTTCAATGAGTATGTGTTGAGCCCCTGCTACACGCCAGGCATTGGGTACTGAGCTAGGTGTAGTGCCGAACACCAAGCAGGAGCTTGGCAAATATTCATTCCTTGCTTCTTCCGTCTCCTTCTCATTGCCCTGAAACCTGAAGGTCACCATTGGAGTTCTCCCTTCTCTTGGCTGGCCTTGTATCTCGTCCAGCTGCCTCCTGCCACGCTTAGATTCGTGAGAGGTGACACAGGGCACATTGCTGATGAATTCCTTATCTTAATTCCTGATCAAGGCATCTCTGTCTCCAGTCTCTGGGTGGGAAACCCAGTATTCCAAGCTAGGCAATGTGGAAACCAGTATGGACCCATTTCCCCCTTACCAATGCAGTTGAGAACCAGAGTCGGCCATAAGGAGCCAGCTTGTTGTCTCCCGTCCCCTTGGTCCAACGGAGCCCTTTAAAGCCAAAGGAGCCTCCCAGGGAGAAGGCTTGCATGGCCCATGTCTTGCCATCCTAAGGGCCACTTCCTAAGGGAAGTAGAAAGAGAACACATAGGGATGCAGATCAATTTTATAAGCGCTTCCCATTCTTTCCTGGGAAACAGGAAGAGACTTGGTTCAACCTTGGTATAACCCTGCTGTGCATCTTCAATGCCCTCAATGCCAGGAACCACCTTTCTGAAAGAGGCAGTCATGAGTCAGGGAGGAAATGTGTTCGGTCACCAGTGACCTCCTAGCTCCACATCCATCAGCCCTTTCTGCTCCTTCCTCCACCTATTAGCAGCATCTCACACTCTTGATACCCCATAGCTTCCAGAAGAATCTTCCTCACTGAATAGAGGCCAAAGTCCTTAGGTACTCAAGGCCTTTTGTGACTGTGCCAAAGCCCGCCTTTCTTACTGCATCTCTCCCCGTATCCCTTCAGTTAGCATATGTTCCTCTCAAATGTGCCGTTTGCTTTTCTTTATACATAGCTGTGACTTCCCAACACCTGCCTTTTCTCAAGTTACGTTCTCTCTCCATGTCTGGCTCCTTCCCTACCTCCCTCCCAGTCCACCCAGGTGGAGCCTCTCTCCTAGGCTTCTGCCAGGACTCCATTTTTCTCTCTCTCTGAGACATCTCTCTATCCTGACTTGTCTTCTCGACTGGACCGTGAGTTTTCTGGATGGCAGGGACTTTTTACTCTCTCCCCACCGTGTCTTGCATGTAGTAGGCTCTCAATAAACGCATGTGCCATAATTTAGAACATGAGTGAGTCCTAACCTACCAGACATCAGATACAGACTCAAACTTCAACTCGACTTTGTCTGCCACGTGCATGTTGGTGTGTAGACGTCTGAGCTTCTCTATCATGTTCACTGAGAATTGATGAACATCCTCTTCCTTGGGCCATCGTCATGAGACTGAAGTCAGCTGTCATCCTTGAGCCAGAAAAGTGAGGGTTGGGCTAGAGATTTGGAAGCTGAGGATTGGGGCTGAGTATCAAAGAGGAGTCCTGTGGCCAAGAAGAGTCCAGAAAAGGCAAAGTGGGCATGGCCAGGGATCCTTAACTGCAGAGCTGCCAAACCCTGAGGGGGATCGGGTGAACGTAAAAAGCAGCATGCTTTATTGGGAAAGGGGTGATTTCAGGGTCCAAAGCCCATATAAGGCAATGACTCTACAAGGCCTGGAGGGCAGGGTTTGGCTTAGGTGGGCAAGGGTAACTTCCCCAGAGAGGTTCCATCTGGCCCTATTGAAGAGCTGGGGCTCTTCCTACACCAGTAACAATTTTCAGGTCTTAGGGGTTCAGCATCTCACATGTTCTTTTTGTATTCTTATCTATTAGCCAGGTTTACAATTTCCTGGAGGCATTTTTCTTTTTTCATATTTAATTTTTTGAGACAGGGTTTTACTCTGTTGCCCAGGTTGAAGTACGGTGGCGCAACCATGACTCACTGCAGCCTCAACCTCCCAGGCTCAAGTGATTCCCCTAACCTCAGCCTCCCCAATAGCTGGGACTATAGGCACATGACACCATGCTTGGTTAATCTTTTTTTTTTTTTTGCAGAGACAGGGTCTTACTGTGTTTCCAGGGCTGGTCATGAACTCCTGGGCTCACGCAATCCTCCTGTCTCGGTTTCCCAAAGTGCTGGGATTATAGGCATGAGCCACCACATCTGGCCCTGGAGGCATTTTTCTCCCTGTCTTTCATTTTGTTTAAACCATTCTTTGATTGGGCTGGCCAGTTTCTGGGCAAGCCTATTTCTTGGCTGTGGTGAGATGCAGGTTTCCTCAGCTATGGCGAGGAGAGCCACATCTGACTTTTTGAGATCACCTGTGTGACCAGCTATTCGTTTCCTATCTCTTCTTTTCTCTTCCATGTCATGTAGATCAGCAGGAAGAAGAGATGGAAGCAACGCCATGGACTTTCATGTTCTTCAGAGTGTGGGTGGGCTTGGGCCTTGCAGTGAGAACAAGTATCGCCCAGGATGGAGATGGGAGATAATGGGTGGGTGACAGGGGCCTCCTACTGCTGGCAGCAAGGAGAAAGTGAAGAAGCAGAATTTCCTTGGTCTAGACTAGAGTCTGGGTCATGGGCATGGCAGTGCTTGAGCTTTTGACCAGAAGCAAGTGGACGTGGATTTGAGCTTTGGGTAAGAAAGGAGACTTCTCTCCAGGGACCATAGGGGCTGGCAGCTGAAGAAGGTGACTTGGCCCCTGTCTAGAGGGTGAATATAGGGTCAACCCAAGGCCATGAACTAGATGGAGCTGGGAGAGCCTGCTTGGTACTTTTAAATCTCAACATGTCAACCACAAATACCTCAAACACTGCTCACACCGTGGTAAAATCTAGTGGCGAAATCTGTCCTGCGGCAGCCTTCTCCATCCCAGGCGCCCAGGCCCATCTTCTGGCAGCAGGCAGCTCTCCCCATCCCCCCTCATGTCCCTCCTACAGCCCAAGGCAGCAAGGCAACTCCCAGCAACCTTGGTGAACGAAGCACATCCTGCTGCCGGGGCTCCTGAGCTGTTTGCCGTGCTGCGGAGATGCAGCCTTCAGCCTTGGATACCCACCCACTCCTCTACTTGGGCGTTGTTTTCACAGGCTGCTCTTCCCTGTAGCTTCAGAGAAGTAGGTCAAGTAGGTTAACTTGCTTTGAGGGAGAAGTGCCAGGGGTTCAAGTCACCCAGCCTGGAGGCAGGAATCCTGGGTTCTATTTCTGACTTCACAGCTAATCCTCTGTGTGACAGTCGTTAGGGGCCCATTCTCCCCTCTGGGTCTCCCTGGGCCTTTCTCTAGGTCCCACAATCTTTTTTTTTTTTTCTTTTCTGAAACTGTATTCCCTGGACTGTCATCTTCTTCCCTCTTCCCTCCCTCTGGGAGTTGCTCTAAAGCCGTTGGCTGCTCAAGGCTGGCGCCCTGGGCAAGAGGGGCTGCAGTTGTTGTAGTTGATGAGGAGGAGATAAGAGGTTTTTGTGTAGACACAGTTGAGCTGATGGGGCCGTGTGAGGCTGGAGTGTCAGGAAGCCAGACTCCTATAACTACAGGACAGGCCCTGGTGATGTGATCACGGGGATGTGACGGGGATGCTGAAGCCCGGAATGCGAATGAGAGTTCCTGGGTTTTATGCAATGGATGTAGATTCCCTCCCACTTCTAAGCCTCCCTTTCTGTGTCATGCAGGGAAATTCAGTCTCTGGTTCATATGGAAACTTGGGACCTCACTGTGCTGCTTGCTCTTGGCAGAGGATATCATTTGAGCTGTCACAGCAGAGGACCACGTTTACCAGGGTGCACTTTGGCCAAAGAATAATAACCTTTCTAAGGTTTAGTTCCTCTGGCCTGACCAAACCAGTCCCAGGAGGCCCCTGGGTTCCAGTCAAGGTCACGAGGGAGGCCCACCATGGATGAGGCCTGGGGGAGCAGGGTGGAAATTAAGTGTCCAGGTGTGGTATGGATAGCCTGCAGCCCTCTCCAATCCCTACCCTCCAAACCCAGCGATGGGGGACATGAAACAGGTGAGGCAGAGGAGCAAATGCGGGTCAAGGGCGGGAAGGGGCATGAGGCTTTAGACTGCCAGGAACTCCGAACTGTACTTGACTCACAGCGCAGTTGTGATGGGCACATCGGTGTGTGCCACAAGACAGCATGGTGTGCTGGAAAGAAAATGGATTTTGGACGGAGTGTCCTGGGTTTGAATCTCTGCTTGCCCATGTACTAGAGAGTAGTCTAACCTCTCTGGGCTTCAGTTTCCCAGATGTAAAATGGGAATAGTAGTACTTACCTTGCACAGGTGCTGAGAGAATTCCATGAGACAGACAACCTGTGTAAAGTGCCTGGCATCGACCTATCATATTAGGACACTCAGTAAATGTGATGTCTTTTCTACTTGCCTTCCTGTCATACCCATCACCATGTTTTGGATTTCTGCAGCTAAAGTTAAGACCCTTTTTAAGATAGGAATCCCAATTCTCACTTTGCCTCCTTTTCATAGTTCACCTAAATGGCTGACTTCTGTTCAGTGCCTCTTCATGGGCGCACTATTCTGGAGAGCGGGACCTTAGAGTTCCGCCCTTCAGTTTTTTTTGGTTTGTTTGTTTTTGAGACAGAGTCTCGCTCTGTCATCCAGGCTGGATTGCAATGGTGCGATCATGGTTCACTGCAACCTCCGCCTCCCAGTTTCAAGCGATTCTCCTGCCTCAGCCTCCTGAGTAGCTGGGACTATGGGCGCCTGCCACCACGCCCAGCTAATATTTGTATTTTTAGTAGAGACGGGGTTTCATCATATTAGCCAAGCTGGTCTTGAACTCCTGACTTTGTGATCCACCCACCTCGGCCTCCCAAAGTGCTGGGATTACAGGCGAGAGCCACCGTGCCTGGCCAGCCCTTCTGTTTTAGACTGTGAGCCCGAAGACTGTGCTCTTTCCCAGGCTCAGTTTCCTCATATATATAAAGCCACCGTCGTCAACTTCTACAGCACTATTTCCTGCAAATATTTTGTCTAAACACCTTGACTGCACCTCAGAGAAGCTGGGCATGGGCCGGATTCCTTTGCCACTGAATACATAGAGCCCAGAAAACAATGTTGGCTGCTGAGCCCCGGGGGGAGAACAGAGGATCAGAGCCTCTTTTCATGGTTCTCACAGGCCATATGACACACAGATGGGAGAAGCTGGCATCTGCAGGGCCAAAGGCCTCTGGCCAAGGCACCCATACCAAAGGGGACAGACTGGCCAAAGTGGCCTTATCCCTGTCTCCTTAGGAACCACATTCTAGTGGGATCTGTTTGGTGACACAGGTTGGGAGCTTAGATGTGGAGGCCTGCTCCAGGCCTGGTTCAGTCATGAGGATCCGGGAGCACCCTCCAATGGCTGGTGCTAACTACAGTTGCCAGATAAAACACAGGTGGAATCTGAGTTTCAGAAAACAAACAAAAAATGTTTTTAGTATGTCTCACATACTGCCTGGGGCGTACATTAGAAATCAGTCCTTATATATTTGAAATTCAAATTACATTGGGCATCTTGTGTTTTTATTTTTTTGAGACAGAGTCTTACACCATTGCCCCGGCTGGAGTGCAGTGGCGCGATCTCAGCTCACTGCAACCTCTGCCTCCTGGGTTCAAGTGATTCTCCTGCCTCAGCCTCCTGAGTAGCTGGGATTACAGGCACCTGCCATCATGCCTGGTTAATTCTGTATTTTTAGTAGAGACGCGATTTTGCCACATTGGCTAAGCTCGTCCGCCAACCCTAGAGCTGACAGGAAGGCTTTTGGGTTGGGCGGTTTTACAGGGAAAATTTTCCCTAACAGCATTTTTCCTTTACTCTCACATCACAACAATCAACGCAGAAGAGTTGTGACCAAATGTGTGGGGGATTTTCCCCACACACCAAGCAGCTGGGTGTCCTGTAATGCCGTTCTGACACTGAAAGATAGTGTCAGATCCCACAGTTGAGGGCTCAGTCCCCAAGACTGTTCCCCCCAACACCAGTTGTAAGTCCAGACCTCCAGAACTTCTGACCAACTGGCTTCAAGTTGGGGTTCCCGTGACCCCCTCTTCAGGTTCAATTAATTTGCTGAAGTGGTTCGGAGGGACTGAAATTTGCAAAGGTCAGAGATGGTAGAGGAAAGAGTATGGTAAGCGTGGTGTGCAAGCCCATCTGGTGGGAGCACAGTTGAGGAGGGAACGGGAGGTGGAAGCCAGGTAGGAAAGGAAGTCTGGGGCCCTGTTGGGAGGACCTTGAGTGCTGTGCTGTTATGATAGAAAGTTTTCCTCCACGATTCCTGGCTCATAACTACCATAGACCTTGTTACAGTCTTTTGTTGTAATATTGAGTGTGTTAGGCCACAGGAAACAAAATCTCTCCTCCTCCTGCCCTCCTTTCAACTGCCCCAAGGCAGGACTCTAATCTTTCCTGGACTTTCCAATGGTCGTTCTTAAGATAATTCACAGGGAGGTTCCCACCCTATACCCTGGGGGAAGGAATGTTGACGTTATGAAGCTTTCATAAAAACCCAAGAGGACAGGGTTCAGGGAGCTTTTGGATACCTGAACATATCAAGGTTCCTGGACGGTGGCGCCTGGGGGAGGGCCTGGAAGTCCTGTGCCCCTCCCCCCACACCTGAATGGTTGTTTTTTCTCTTTTCCTTCACGAAACTCTTCCCTGCTCCTTATATGAGCCTCCATAGTGATTATAAGATTTTATGATAATTTTGACATGTCTCCCCGCTCCTAAGTACCTTCTACAGTGTCTAGCACGTCATAGGGAGTGATCGGTAAATGACTGATAGAAAGAACAAATTAAACCATCAGCCTTATAAGTCATCTAAACAGAGATCTATACTTCTCATGCAGAATTGACCATGTTTTTTTCTTGCCCAGTTATTTTTTATTTTTATTTTTTTTTTGAGTTGGTGTCTCGCTTTGTCACCCAGGCTGGGGTGCAGAGGCACAATCTCAGCTCACTGAAATCTCTGCCTCCCAGGCTCAAGAGTTTCCCCTGCCTCAGGTTCCCAAGCTGCTGGGACTACAGGCATGCACCACCACGCCCGACTAATTTTTGTATTTTTAGTAGAGATAGGGTTTCACCATGTTGGCCAGGCTGGTCTTGAACTCCTGATTGCAGGTGATCCTGCCTTGACCTCCCAAAGTGCTGGGATTACAGGTGTGAGCCACCACGTCTGGCCTCAAGTAATGTTTTTATCGGTATTCATCTGGAATTCCTTGCTAGACCTTTCATTCTTTGAAGACAGACACTGCATTTCCTTCTGTACTGCAGACACCTATGTTTCATGAGTATATTTTGTGTTGAGCAGAATTGTGGGAAGGGAGTGTCTCTGGGTGATCATATCAAGTTAGAGCTGAGATTCTTCTTCCTGCTCCGGTTCAAGTCTGACTCTCAGTCAACCTCAAAGCCACCTGGCCTGGTCCTGGAACTGAAGAACAGAGACAGAGCTTATTTGTGAGATGCAGTGAGTGTGTGCCCAGGGGCGGGGGTCTAAACTAAATGTGTGTTCCAGGAACCATCCCAGGGTTTCCCTTGGGGCTGGCATGCTGCTAAGAGAGTCAAAGAGGTCAAGGAACAAGAAGAAAACCTGGAAACAGCAAGAGAGTGGGGCACGGGCAGGAGGTGGAGGCCCCGACCAGAGAAAAATAGGAAACATAAGTTTTGAGGGCAACAGACTGAGCACTGTTTCAAGAGTCTGGCAACCTGGATTCTTTCTCTGGCTCTGTCCCTGCCTTGAGCCATGAAGGAAGGAAAAAAAAAATTCATGAGTGCCCACTGTATCATTTCATGTAGATTTTATTCCAGTTTCCCAACAGTCCTTCAGGAAGCTGGGGTTGAGAGAGTAGATCACTGGCCTACAGACACACAGCCCAGCATAACAACATAAATTAACCTCTCAACGTTAAAAGAAGTAAAATGAAGTTAAGTTCAGTTCTTAAATATCTTTAAGTTCCTTTCTTCTCTAACTTCTACTAGTAGAATATTTCTACCAGTAGAAAAAACAAAACAAAACCCAAACAACTCTCAACCATGGGGCAAGAAGAACTAAGAAATCAATGTTGAAAGGCCGGGAGGGTCAGGAGAAGTGTCTCAGGCCTGTAATCCCAGCACTTTGGGAGGACGAGGCGGGCGGATCACTTGAGGTCAGGAGTTCCAGATCAGCCTGACCAACATGGTGAAATCCCTTCTCTACCAAAAAATACAAAAATTAACTGGGCGTGGTGGCATGCACCTGTAGTCCCAGCTATTCTGGAGGCTGAGGTGGAAGAATCGCTTGAACCCAGGAGGCGGAGGTTGCAGGGAGCCGAGATCGCACCACTGTACTCCACCCTGGGCGAGAGTGAGACTCTACGTTGAAAAAAAAAAAAAAAAAAAAAAGACAGGGGAACGTGTTCAATGTAGAGAAGGCTGGATGAGAAGCCCAGGAAAGTCCTGAGCTAGCTTAGGAGAGATCTTCAGGTGTGGGGCGTAGGCATGAGCCCCTGCCTCTCTGTGCCTGTTCCTCACAGGGTCAGGGCAGGTGCAGAGCTGGAATTCAAGTCGGCCCTGGGGCTCAGCTAGAGAGGATCCTGGCGGCAAAGCTTGCGAATTACACATATAAATCGGGGAGAGGAAAAGCAAGCGGACTTCCTGCAGCCCTTGGGGGTTGGGAGTGGGGTGCGTTTCCTGCGTCCCTGACCCAGGAAGGACGCTGTTTGGTGGTAGCAAGCACCTAGCCAGAGAGTGGCTGGGCACCTAGCCAGAGAGTAGCTCGTAGGGCGCAGCTGAGGGCTGGAGGGCTTCATCAGAGAATAGCGCTCAGCTAAGGTAGCCAGGAGAGGGTGGAGGTTATCCCCCAATTCCCATCCTTGCACCCCAGGCTTAGCCCACGCAGCTTGGACAGAACTGGGGAGGGGTGCACCTGCAGCTCCCAGCGCCCCGGCTGACCTCGAGGACCCCAGGTTAGGGAGAGCTTCCGAGCGCTCCGAGAGGAGCGGGGAGTTGGGATGGGTAGCTCCGCAGGTGCACGCCGCAGCCCTTAGGGCGACAGCCTCGGAAAAGGCGCATCTCAGGCTGTGGGTTTCTCGGGGGCGGGGCGCAGGGGCGGGGCGGGGCGAGGGGCTCGCAGCGGCCGCGGGTTGGCCGAGCCGGGAGGGAGGGGAATCATTATTAGCATAGCCCCCGCCCCCTGCGCGCAGCCGGGCCCAGCAACCCGAGCGGAGGCGGCCGCGGCCAGCCCGGCGCTGAATGGGCTGGCTGCGCCCGGCTCAGTCCCGCCCGCGGCCGGCCCCCGCGTCTGCTCCCTCCCCGCCCGGGCTCCTGTCGGCCGCCGCCAGCCCCCGCCCGGACTGTGAATGAAAGGCGGGCGCCGCAGAGGGCTGGCTGGGAACGCCGCTGCGACGCCGGCCTCCCGGGAGGCGCGCGCCCCGCCGAGATGTACGGTAAGGAGGGCTCCGCGCCCGGGCCCGGGCCCGCGGGGGCGACTCCGCAAACTTCCCGGGCGCGAACCATTGTCCCCCTGCGCGGCCCCGGCGCGGGGCCAGGCCACCCACCCGGTGCCCGGCGGGGCTGTTGCGGTTGCTCTCTGCGCGCGCGTCTGCGCTGCGAGGACAAAGATGCCTCGGGCCGGGGACCCTGGGGTCCTCTCCAGGCCCGGCGCGTGTTGGTGCTGGGCGGTGGTCCTTCGGGGGGCGGAGGCTCAGGGGAAAGCGGGTCTCCCGGAGTCGAGCAGACCGGGAGTGCTGGAGGAGGTGGTCGTGTGGCAGCATTTGCGAAATTAACAAAAGCGGTTTGTGCCTGGTAGTTTTCTGCGGGAAGCCGGTCCAGGGCTGAGGGAGACGCCCGCGGCCGGTCGTCTGCGCGGCTCAGAGAAGGCGGGAGGCGGCGCCGAGGCCCGGGAAGCAGCCAGTGGCCGGGTCTCGTCTCGCCGGCCTGAATGGACTCGGCCTCTGCCTGCCCCTGCCGCCCTGCGGTATCCAGGTTCCCCAACTTCCAGATTTGTCCTCCGCAGTGATGAAGGGAGGAGACGCTGCTGAGAGTGCAGCACAGCCCTGACCTCTCCCCGCCTCCACGGCCATCCCCTCAACTGCCGTGCAACAGTTAGCCAGACCCTCACGGTGCACGACTCTGCTTGATCATTTGCCCGGAATCCCTCTGGTTTTGCAGGCAGTGTGGGTGAAGAAGAGAGAGCGCGTTGGGTCCCACAGTGCAGCTCTGATGAATGGAGCACTGGAGACCTAGACCAGTCTCGGAATGGACTGCATTCCCGAGCCTGCAGCCCATGAAGGGCTGTGCGTGTGTGTGTGTGTGTGATCCCAGTAGACGTAAGTCCATGAAAACCCAGGTCTCTGGCAGCTCTTCTAGGGTCAGCAAAAGAATTGGAGCTGTGCTCACCTCCCACCCCCACTGCAAGGTAGGGGCTCAGGCTGCACTTGAGGGGTCAGTGTTTGGAGAAGAGTGCTTTCCCAATTTAACCCATCACTGAGGCTGCTCGGCTGCTCAGCTGCCTCGCTCCTGGAACAGACTGTGAGTCACAAAGTTTGTTAGAGGCAGAGGAAACTGAGAGCCTGGTGGAAAGGCTCAGCAATTGGTGGGCCCCCCTACTGAGAGAGAGAGAAAGAGAGAGAGAGAGAAAGAGACTGACTCAACTTTTTCATCAGTCTCCTTCCCTGCCCAGTTGCTCAAAAATACATTTGCATTTCTGATCCAGGGTGAGACATCAGCAGGTCCCCTCAGCAAGTACCATTTCTCTTGGACCAAGTGGGAGGAGGGGGAGGTTGGCCTGAGAGGCTGTGCTGCTGACCACTGGGGACTCTGGGGAAAGGTAACAAGGCGGTTGTGCTTTATAAGCCAGAGGTTGTGAGCTATATATATAGATATAGATATATATATTTTTTACTCTCTCTGTTTTACCCCTATTCTTTTCTGCAGAGGGAGCAGCCTGAAGCTGCAGATCATTTGACAAAAGCATGTGACTGCAGGGGCACCTGCAGTGGGGAAGGAGTTAGGACAGGCTCATCAGAATAGGTCAGAATTAGGAACTGGGTTCTGCTGGACTGTCTCATTGTACTTAGCCCCAGATAATTTGAGATATCTGAAGGTGGGGGTCCCAGGCTGCCTCTGTTGTATGAAGCAAGACAAGGAAGAGCTGGATAGTCAGAAAGGTGAACTGGGGAGCCAATGCATCTGGGTGCTATTTTCAGACACATCACAGATTTTCATTTCTCTTTTATATTTTTATTTCCCCAGATGCAAACAGAGATGGTATTTACCCTGAATGATTCATAGAAAGATTGTAATGGAGGAATCCTCTGGGCAGTTGCCTGCGGCAAAGGAAAGTCACACCAAGCTTGGGTGGGAAATGGTTACTGAGTGGCTGGGTGCAGAGTCTGATCTTAGGAGGTGTGGGAGGGAGCCCACTGCCCCTGGTGAGGACTTAGCTGCCTGGATTTTAATATATTCCTGACTTTCATGAAAAGAAAGGGTTTGTGTGATATTTAAAGTCATTTTCTCACCAGAAATCAATAGTGATGAAAAAAAGTGAGTAAGGAGGTCGAGCGGGAGCATGGAATTACAGACTTCTTATAATTGCTATTTTCTTCTTGTTTTACAAGTTATTTTTCCAGAGTGACACAGATGGAACAGGGCAGAATGAAAACAGGGGCCTCCTGGCACTGTGCTTCTCCCCTTCCCATCTCCTAGCCTCCCCCATGTATCCTATAAAGGCTCATTAGAAAAATACCACCAGGGGTTTTATTAACTGATGGGCAGAGAGGCCCCCCTGTGGAGCCAAAAGTCACCTAAGAACTTTAGGTAAAGGTGTCCCTTGTCCACCCACCTTGGTGACTTGTGCCACTATAAATTTGTCTTCCCATCTTTCCAGCTCTGGAGGATCTCCCATCCTTCCTCCTCCTCACCCTGCCTCTGCCCTCCACAGCTCAGCCTTCTTCATTCTGCTTATGGGAGACTGGGAGCCCCATGTGTTTGCTGAAGGACACAGTGCTATCCAGGATAGAAGGAATCCTTGTTCTGGGGTCATCCCATGTTAATCCAGGAGCCCTTTGATGGCTGGGTGACTTTAGGCAAGTGGGATTGTCATTCAGAATTAAATCCCGGTATACAAAAGTGAAATGCATGTCTGTCTACCTTCCAGGTCCGTTGTGAGCATCACAAGAGGTTCCGAGCTCCTGAAACTGGTTGCTCAAGAGCCTGTCCCCTTTGGGCCCCCTTGGACCTGTTCCCTCCTCTCTTCTCTGCCAACTCGGGCACAGGCCTGTTTGTATCACCTGCCACCCCCGCTTACACTCGCACATCACCTCAACTGTGCCAGTGCCAGGCCGCTGAGCCACTTCTCTTTCTCAGACTCACCCCAGCTGTCTCCTCACCACTCAGTCATCCCTAAACCCATCGCTTTCTGGAAATCGCTCTCCAAAAGGACACAGTGACTGCCCACAGTTTTGTGTGGGAATCCTATGAAGGCAGATTGACAAGGGACATGAAAAAATGAAAGCATTTTTACTGGGGTGGGAAGATCATTAGCAAATTCTCTGCAAAAATGGATTCCCATGAGCTTTTCCTTTTGTTAGTATTATACAGCTAAGGCTGGGCGTGGTGGCTCACGCCTGTTATCCCAGCACTTTGGAAGGCTGAGGTGGGCAGATCACCTGAGGTCAGGAGGTCAAGACCAGTCTTGCCAACGCGGCGAAACCACGTCTCTACCAAAAGTATGGAAATTAGCCGGGCATGGTGGCAGGCACCTATAATCCCATCTACTCAGGATGCTGAGGCAGGAGAATCGCTTGAACCTGGGAGGCGGAGGTTGCAGTGAGCTGAGATTAGCGCCACTGCACTCCAGCCTGGGAGACAAGAGCGAGACTCTGTCACAAAAAAAAAAAAAAAAAAAATTATACAGCTAAGAGTTTCCCTGTTGCTCTCATGTGGGCTGGAGAATCCCATTTCCCCACTGAGGTGAGACAGAGCTCTGAGAAATGCCACCCTCTGAATTAGGGCAGCCAGCTAGGAGGGACACTTGGAAAGGATTTCCCCAACCACAGTCTGCGCACCCCGATCCCACTAACACCAAAGCTGCCCTAATTCTTCCTCACCGTTGAGTGCTGCCTCATCCTCAGCAAATGCCTCTCGTCCCGCTTAGTGGTTGAGAATGCTGACTGTAAGGAAATAGCAACAGCAAACAACTTTTTGAAAATGTGCTTGGGCTGGGCACAGTGGATCAGGCCTGTAATCCCAGCACTTTGGGAGGCCAGGGTAGGTGGATCACCTGAGGTCAGGAATTTGAGACCATCCTGGCCAACATGGTGAAACCCCATCCCTACTAAAAACACAAAATTAGTCAGGCATGGTGGCACACACCTGTAATTCCAGCTACTGGGGAGGCTGAGGCAGGAAAATTGCTTGAACCTGGGAGGCGGAGGTTGCAGTGAGCAGAGATAGCATCACTGCCCTCCAGCCTGGTCAACAGAGCAAGACTCCATATCAAAACAAAACAAAACAAAACAAAAAACCACACCAAAAATGTTCTTGACGGAATCCTGTTTGGTGAGTGAGACTGTTGCCAGAAGGGTGGAGAAACACAGGGCAAGGCAGGCTCCCCCTGAGGGGCAAAGTCTTACCTCTGCAGAAATCTCCATGGACGCCCTGCTCCTCCTCACGGGCAATCCCACAGCACATGTGCGCATGTGCACACACATGCATCAGCCTCCTCCCCCAGATCCTGAGGTTTCTGCAGCCCCAAGATGCCAGGTATGGTCTGTGCATGTGGGAGCTGTGTGCCCTTCCCCCTCCTACCCACCACTCCAACTCTTTTATTCCCCGTGAGAAGGGGGCCAGGTGAGCCTGTTTTCTCTCTTGCTGCTCACAGTTCAGTGAATACAAGTGGTCACAGTTTTTTCTTGTACATAAATAAAAATTAAAAAGGTAATATTATATTACAGAAAATCTGGAAAAGAGTGGAGAAAAAAAAATCATCCACAATTTACCCATTTAAAACAAACTTCTATATATGACATCAATTACCGCTCTGGTTTTGTGTTCACCTCCTCCAGCCCTTTCCTTGCTATTTCTTTTTGATCCTGGCTTCAAGGAACACCAAGAACCCCACAGCCTGGGTCTGAACCCTAGCTCCGACCCTCGGGTAATCTTGAACTCGAGCATTTCTGAGCCTCTTTCCTGCCTCTGGAAAGATGACAGCAGTGTTTATCTCTTGGCAGAGATGAATTAGGATAAGAGAGCTGCCCCCACTTTCCCTGCCCCTTTTCTTAACTCTCTTTTCTCTGTTTCCTAGTTAGTTTTTTTTTTATTTTTTAATTATTTATTTATTTTGAGACAGTCTTGCTCTGTTGCCCAGGCTGGAGTGCAGTGGCATGGTCTTGACTCACTGCAACCTCCACCTCCCAGGTTCAAGCAGTTCTCATGCCTTAGCCTCCCGAGTAGCTGGGATTACAGGCGCGTGCCACCATGCCTGCCTAATTTTTGTATTTTTAGTAGAGATGGGGTTTCACCACATTGGCCAGGCTGGTCTCGAACTCCTGACCTCACACTGATACGCTCACCTTGGCCTCCCAAAGTGCTGGGATTACAGGTGTGAGCCACCATGCCTGGCCCTTAATTTTTCTTTTAAAAGCAAAAATAAAACAAATAAGAATTTATGTTCCATAAGATTAAGAGCAGTACTGTGATACCGTTCCTTGTATCAAACAAAGGAAAAATGTAAACAATCATCTAATCCCTCCAGAAAATCTAGAAAATACGGTAAACTATAAACATAACATTTACTGCTCTAGTATCTTTCTTTCCATGCGTTTGTTTAGGTGGTTGGAACCATTCATTTATTTTAGAGACAGGGTCTTACTCTCCCCCAGGCTGGAGTGCAGTGACACTATCATGGCTTACTATAGCCTTAACCTCTCCCCCAGGCTGGAGTGCAGTGACACTATCATGGCTTACTATAGCCTTAACCTCCTGAGCTTAAGTGATCCTCCTGCTTCAGCCTCCTGAGTAGCTGGGACTACTCAGGAGCATGTGCAACCATGCCCAGCTAATTTTTTGTTTTTTGTAGAGATGGGGTCCCACTATATTGCCCAGGCTGGTCTTGATCTCCTGGCCTTAAGCATTTCTCCCACCTTAGCCTCCCAAAGTGCTGAAATTACAGGCATGAACCACCACACCTGGCCTGAAATCATTCATTTTATAATGTTTCGTATCCTTTTTTTTTTTTTTTTCCACTTGGCACTAGAATATAAGCATGCCCCACAAGTTAGTACACTCGTTGGCTATCATTTTTAATGTCTATGTAATGGTACACTGAAAGGATGTATAATTTTGTTATTGTACATTTAGGGGTGTTTCTGTATTACTGCCCCTGGAGAAGTACTTGGTACTCAAAGCTTTCTGTGAACTTTGGAATTTTTCCCTAGACTGTAGCCCTTCTAATGGATTGGTCAAGGTATATAAACATTTTAAGACCAGTTACATATTGTCCAATTATTTTCAGTTCGTATCCATTATACTCCTACTAGCAGTTATAAAATCACCTATCTCCCTGTACTCTCAAGAGCATTCAAGATTAAGATTTTTTCCCCTAGTACTTGCTAATTTGATAGAAAATGTATATCACTTTAACTTGCATTCTTTATTATTAGTGAAATACTTCTTTATCTTCTAACTATTTGCGTGTTAGTGAATTGTCATGGGAGTATGAGTTATTAACTACTTGCCTGTCTTTTGCTGTCTGCTCTGTGTTTGGAAGGGATATAGACTAGGGATATAAGCAATCAAGTATTTATGGAATAGCAGCTATGTATGATACTACAGAGGCCATCATGAGGGATAGAAGAATATACAAAAGTAGTTTCTGTCAAGAACATTAGAATTTAACTGGGCAAACAAGTTATAAAACATGCAAACAATTAAATGATACAAAGTTCGGTAAAATTGCACTGTTCTGCAAAGCGGAATGGAGTTACTCATCAGGTGTTCAGCCAGCAGTATCTTGAAGTGGAAGAGACCCGTGTGAGGTGGAGTCATCTGGGCAGGCTTCAGAAGCAACAGCCATTTCTCCTCTACCGAGGAGTAGAGGAGAAGGGAGGTGGGTGTGGCTGGTAGAGGCACTGATGTGAGGAAGTGTGTGTGGAGGTGGGGATGGAGAAGACCTGTCCAGGGAGAGTCAGGGGGCTCGCTGGGTTTGAGCAGAGTTTAAGGGGAGAATTATGTGATAGATGAAGAGATAGGCCAGTTATGGTGGCTCATGCCTGCAATCCCAGCACTTTGGGGGGCCAAGGCAGACAGATTACCTGAGGCCAGGAGTTCGAGACCAGTCTGACCAACATTGTGAAACCACATCTCTACTAAAAAAAAAAATACAAAATTAGCGGGGTGTGGTGGTGCATGCCTGTAATCCCAGCTACTTGGGAGGCTGAGGTAGGAGAATCACTTCAACCCGGGAGGTGGAGTTACTGTGAGCCGAGATTGCGCCACTGCATTCCAGCCTGGGCAACAAGAGTGAAACTCCATCTCAAAAAAAAAAAAAAAAAAAAGATAAGGAGATAATGTCAAGATAAGGAGTTTGTACTTATTCCTGTGAGCAGTGGGAGCCATTGATGGTTTGAAACTGTCGAAGGACTGATTTGCTCAAGTGATGTGAAGTGAAATCAAGCTGGGGGCAGCTGTGCAGGGTGGTGGGAGGTGATATGAAAATGAAGAGAAGCAGAGGAGGAGACAGTTGTTGCAGCCACAGGTGGTGGCCTAAGGAGCAAGAAAGCTTTGGACCACAAGTTTCTGTGCATATGCAAAGGATGATGTTGGCTCCTTTAAAAAAAAAAGCTCTGTGTGGGGGTGCAGGGGTAAGGGTGAGGAAAAGGTGAACTGAAACTTAAAAAAATTTTTTTCCATGGTACCTAAAATGGGGGTTATATAAGCAGTTATTTTTAAAAAGTTGATTTTAAAATAGAAAATAAATTACCTAGAGTTATACATTTATTCTAAAGAAGATTCGGGGCATATGTTTTACACACACATGACAATACATAAAGAGATCAAAGCAAAGAAAATCTTAGACAAAAAAAAAGCCAGGAATAAAGTCATTTCAGAGAAAAAAATGCATATAAGCAGGCCATGTTGCAAATTCCATTTTGAGCTTACTGTAGGCCAAAATTAAGAGGGGGAAAGTCATTTACAAGATTCATTAGCATTGTAAAATTAATGAGATTGCCTAGGACGAATACAGCTTTTTTGGGATGCTAAGATTTGAGAGGAATTCATCCTAGAAGAGGAGATACTGCCTAAACCTTGGTCTAAATTAGATATTTCTTTTGAAAACATAGTCACCTTAATCTGCTCTTTATCCATTTGCATGGTATTAGGATTGGTCCAAATGTGAGTCTGTGGAGAGGTTGAGTGACCGATTTCCTTCGGTGGAATTGCCACGGACCCTGCTCTCGGCTGCCTCCTGGTTTGCTCACGGAGATTCCAGCCCCTTTGCAATTGTGGATATGATTTCTCTTTTTTTCCTTCTTTTTTTTTTGAGACCGAGTCTCACTCTGTTGCCCAGGCTGGAGTGCAGTGGCGCGATCTCAGCTCACTGCAACCTCCGCCTCCTGGGTTCAAACGATTCTCATGCCTCAGCCTCCCAAGTAGCTAGGACTACAGGCGTGAGCCGCCATGCCTGGCTAATTTTTTTGTATTTTTAGTAGAGACAGGGTTTCACCTGTTGGTCAGGCTGGTCTTGAACTCCTGACCTTAGGTGATCCACCCACCTCAGCCTCCCGAAGTGCTGGGATTACAGGCATGAGCCACCGTGCCTGGCCTGATTTTTCTTTTGATGGATGATGTGATCTTCTGAGATCTCTCACTGAGAAACTGTTCTTGCTTTCACCATCTCAGGAGGCCATCTGGTCACACTCCTTTGCATACCATATTTTAATTCACCGTATGGCCATTCATCACTAATATTTCTCGTTTGTTTCCCCTAGTAAACTGTAAACTCCATGAAAGCAGAGAATACATTTCTCTTTTGTGGTTTTTTTTTGAGACACAGTCTCGCTGTGTCACCCAGGCTGGAGTGCAGTGGCACAATCTCAGCTCACTGCAACCTCTGCCGCCCAGTTCAAGTGATTCTCCTGCCTCAGCCTCCCAAGTAGCTGGGATTACAGGCGCACACCACCACACCTGGCTAGTTTTTGTATTTTTAGTGGAGACGGAGTTTCACCATGTTGGCCAGGCTGGTCTTGAACTCCTGACCTCAGGTCATCCGCCCACCTCGGCCTCCCAAAGTGCTGGGATTGGCTGGGTTTGGCGGCTCACTCCCGTAATCCCAGCCCTTTGGGAGGCTGGGGTGGGTGGATCACCTGAGGTCAGGAGTTCGGGACCAATCTGGCCAACATGGTGAAACCCTGTCTCCACTAAAAATACAAAAATTAGCTGGGTGCGGTGGCACATATCTGTAATCCCAGCTACTCAGGAGGCTGAGGCAGGAGAATCGCTTGAACCTGGGAGGCAGAGGTTGCAGTGAGCCAAGATCACACCACTGCACTCCAGCCAGGGCAACAAGAGTGAAACTTAGTCTCCAAAAAAAAAAAAAAAAAGAAAAGCAAAGAAAAGAAAGTGCTGGGATTATAGGCATGAGCCACTGCACCTGGCAGTGAACACATTTCTCTTGTTCTCTACTGCATCTTTAGGGCACAGAACACTGCCTGGTCCTCAAAAACCATGTTGAATGGTCCTCAAAAACCATGTTGAATGAATGCATTCTGAGCGAGGCATCATCTTTTTCATTCGCTTCTTTGTAACTTCTGACTCACTGTATATATTTCAGCCTCAGGTGGGTTCTGAATAACAGCACAGTTACTGTTAATGTGGCTTCCATTCATTGGGCACCACTGTGTGCCAGGCAGAGTTCTTTTTTTTTTATTTTTTTTTTGAGACGGAGTCTCGCTCTGTCACCCAGGCTGAAGTGCAGTGGTGTGATCTCTGCTCACCACAACCTCTGCCTCCTGGGTTCAAGCGATTCTCCTGCCTCAGCCTCCTGAGTAGCTGGGATTAACAGGTGCACGCCACCCTGCCCGGCTAACGTTTTTGTAGTTTTAGTTGAGACAGGGTTTCACCATGTTGGTCAGGCTAGTCTTGAATTCCTGACCTCATGATCTGCCCGCCTTGGCCTCCCAAAGTGCTGGGATTACAGGCATGAGCCACTTTGCCCGGCCTGTGCCAGGCAGAATTCTAAGCACTTTTTTATGGGGATAAACTTGTCTGTACTAAGCAGTTTTTATGTCTTATATAATCTTCCCCAAACTCTATGATGAAGGATTAGTATTCCCATTTTATTTTATTTTATTTTATTTTATTTTATTTTATTTATTTATTTATTTATTTTGAGACGGAGTCTTGCTCTGTAGCCCGGGCTGGACTGCAGTGGCCGGATCTCAGCTCACTGCAAGCTCCGCCTCCCGGGTTTACGCCATTCTCCTGCCTCAGCCTCCGGAGTAGCTGGGACTACAGGCGCCCGCCACCTCGCCCGGCTAGTTTTTTGTATTTTTAGTAGAGACGGGGTTTCACCGTATTAGCCAGGATGGTCTCGATCTCCTGACCTCGTGATCCGCCCGTCTCGGCCTCCCAAAGTGCTGGGATTACAGGCTTGAGCCACCGCGCCCGGCCAGTATTCCCATTTTAGAAATGAGAAAACTGAGGTGTTGAGAGGTTTAATCACTTCTCCATGGCCACCCAGTTATGTGAAAAGTCTGAGATTTGAACCTCAGCATTCCAGCTCCGGAGTGTGGACTCAGCCTCCTGTCACACTGTCCCTAGAACATTCTGAATAGTCCAGAGAACACAGGTCTTTCCTCTGTGGAGCTCACTGTACTTCAGACTCATGCATTATTAATAATTTGGGAAGGGCAAGAGAATGTAAAACGCAGGGCTGAAGGTCCCAGGCCAGTCAACAGCGAGGCTGCAAGCTCTCACTTCTGGATCACTTCTCTCACTTCTCACTCTTGGCACCTTTCCCACCTCCCTTTACTTTGTCAAAGAGAAAGAAGGGCCCCAGGAAGAGCTTTGGGGACCATAGTGAGGATAGGTCCTGAGAGACAGGCCAGAGAGCAGGCTGAGGAGGGCGGAAGACAACGCAAGCACCGACAATGGCCTGGAAAGAAAGCGTGGGCATGCCTTTCAGAGACAGGCAGACTGCAGAGTGGGGCGTCACCACCAAGGCTGGGTCACACACACCTGATGGGCAGTGTTCTTAGAGATGGGTTCCATGGTCAGTCAGTGCTTGGCCTGGAGAAGAGCAGAAACCGGGAACCTGGCATTGCAGGAGGAGCTTCTGCTCTTCTGATGGTTTGAGTGTGAATTAAAACTCCTTCCCTGGCCGGGCGCAGTGGCTCATGCATGTAATCCCAGCACTTTGGGAGGCTGAGGTGGGCAGATCATGAGGTCAAGAGATTGAGACCATCCTGGCCAACATGGTGAAACCCCATCTCTACTAAAAATACAAAAATTAGCTGGGCATGGTGGTGTGTGCCTGTAGTCCCAGCTATTCAGGAGGCTAAGGCAGGAGAATCGCTTGAATCCGGGAGACAGAGGTTGCAGTGAGCTGAGATTGCACACTGCACTCTAGTCTGGTGACAGAGCGAGACTCTGTCTCTAAAAAAAAAAAAAAAAAAAAGAGAACCAAAAAACACACAAACGAAAAATTCCTTCCCTTCATCTTCAGGTCCAGGCAGCAACTGGTGCTTCTAAGAGGTGGAGCTGGGACCGGGCTGTGTGGTGCAGGCCCAGTCCTGTGCAGATCCCTTATCCCTAGACAGCAAAGCTGTGCAGTCCATGGGTTAGGCTGGAATTGATGGACACATGGTGGTCCAAGTCCCAGATGACCATCTTCCAGCCAGAGGGCCCTGAACATTTAGTTCGTCTTTGTCTGAGCTCATTCTCCCCGCTGGACAGGTGGGATAATTAGTCTGCCCCACTCGTGAGGGTGTATGAGGGAGATCAAATGAGATAATGTCTATGTACATGGACCTATATTGCAGGACACCATACCTGTGAAAGGTGACATTATTACCATGCAAGTAATTCTTTTTTTTTTTTTTGGAGATGGAGTCTCCCTCTGTCACTCAGGCTGGAGTACAGTGGTGTGATCTCACCTCACTGCAACCTCTGCCTCCGAGGTTCAAGCGATTCTCCTGCCCCAGCCTCCCAAGTAGCTGGGATTACAGGTGGCTGCCACCATGCCTGGCTAGTTTTTTGTATTTTTAGTAGAGACGGGGTTTCGCCATGTTGGCCAGGCTGGTCTCAAACACCTGATCTCAGGTGATCTGCCTGCCTCGGCCTCTCAAAGTGTTGGGATTACAGGCATGAGCCACTGCACCCGACCCATGCAAGTAATTTTTATGGATGCTTCTGGAATATAGCCATACCCTTTCCAAAAAGTGACAGTCCCTGCATACAAGGATGAGTGTGTCATATATAGGCTGTATTTGTTAATGAAAATCCTTAGAAGGGTCTGGGTAGTAAGAACATAGAAACAGGGCTCCTGAGATACTAAGGAGCCTGCCTCAGTGCTGTCTATCCACCCTGAGAGGGGACAACCATGAACTGATTACCTTGAATACGTCCTCATCCTCTAGAGGGCTGCCCGCAGGTCAGCAGTCCATGACTGTGTCCCTCTCATCTCTGCACTGGAAAGACAAGAAAATCTCTTAAGCCACAAAGAGGACAGAGGTGACATCTTTATCTAAATCCTTATGCAATTCTAAATTCGTATGCATGACTAAAATTTTGCAATGTTTATTCCATGCCGTTCTATTCATTATCTCAATTCAGAAGAACTCTCTGGAGGTGGATGTCATCATCATTTCTGTGGTTGGGTGGAGAATGCTGAGATTCAGGAGTTCAATAACTTGCCCAAGGTCATGCAGCTGGTTCAAGTCTGTTCACTCCATTGCCTCCTAAGCAAGCATTCACAGAGCTTCACGTGACATTAAAACACTGCTTTGTGCCTGACGGCAACTGCACATGTCTTATGCCAAACAGCAAATTTTACTATTAGAGAACTCCAAATTGAATATTTTCATAGATTTTACATAGATAACTTATGGCCTTACATCTAGGACTTGGGTTATACAAGTCCCTCATTGGGGACCCACAGGGCCTTTTAAGCTCGGTGCTCTATAGTATGTCCTTTATCCTGAAAGAGTGGTTTGTCTATAAATCTGAGAATTAGGGTTCCTAGATTCAAATGCTAACGGTCTTATTACCGTGCAGAAGGTCCCAGATAAACTCAAGCATTCAGAAGCCAGGAGTCTTGAATCTTAGCTTGGCCGAGCTCCCGTCCCACCCTTGTCGTAGCTATTCATAAAGACTTCTTTCCATTTCCTCATTTTCTTTTTAGCTGGGTAAAAAGAAATACTGTTTGTGCATTGCATGAAGGATAATCCCTAAATTACGAGAACATTTATGAAGACCTTGCCTGAAGATCTCGTAGAAATGAACGACTTACAGTGAAAGGAAGCATCCCTAGCACCGCATAGCTGCTCACCACGTGTGCAGGAGGGATGCTTCTAGAGCA
Source organism: Chlorocebus sabaeus (assembly GCF_047675955.1). NCBI lineage: Eukaryota > Metazoa > Chordata > Mammalia > Primates > Cercopithecidae > Chlorocebus > Chlorocebus sabaeus. The sequence goes on from NC_132917.1 coordinate 24,730,689, forward strand.
GAAGCATACAGGGTGGATGCTGGGAAAATCTGGAGCTCTGCAGGCTCCCTCCAGGTCTCCTCTACTGTATCTCAGAGTTTACTGTTGTCATTTATTTCTTTACACAACAGATCAGTGAACCTCTTAAGGACACTATCTTAATCAGCTTTGTTTTTCCTAGCATCTGACAGGGAACTTTGGTATGTAGTAGTAAGAGTCCAGATGTTTGCATCTGACTATAAAATAATGATACATATCATCCATTTGTCTACACCTACATAGCAGCCGGTGTTTCCAGGGTATCAATGAACATGGGCTGGGGATTTCTCTAAGGTCAGAGAGAGTCCTGTAGTGACAGCAATCATATTTTGTCATCTCAACAGGTCTTTTCATGGATTTTTGTTCCAAATAAAGAAAGAATATATCAGAATACAGCCGTTTGAGTTTTCCTCCATACTTGGAGGTGCTGGTTGCCGACACAGCCCCTCGGCCTTCCTGCTGAAACGGTTAAGGCTGTTAGAAGGACTTCTCATGTATTTCCTCCTTGGTTTGTGGCACTCAGGATAAATGTCACAGTCTTTTCTTCTGAAAGGAAGGTCATTTAATGGTATAATTACGGATAAGTCTCTATTTTGATTTCCATTCATATTACTTGTGCTTTTTTTTCTTTACAAAACAAGAATGATGAAAAGGCCCTTTGAGGCAGAGGCAGTAAATGTCTGTATCTCGTTGCCTGGAAGCAGCCGGCTGGAGTGTTCCTGATCAACCACTAAGCAGCCTTGTGCACCTTCAGCTTGTGTGCAGTAGCAGGTCTTCAGGTCATATACAGACAAAGCAGAAGAGGGAAAAACAGCAGGGTTTTCCCATTGCTGTCATCCAGCTCCTAAAAGTGCCTGATCCTACAGGCAGGCCTGGGCCCAGCAGCTGGCAAATACAGTAAGCACGTCTGACTGTCCAAAAGCTTTTCCACAGGGCTGCTCAAAACGCCCTCCTCTCCCCCAGACAGCACTGTCAGAGAGTGGGCTGAGTGTTCTGGAGAGGCATGGGTGGCACTGGGAGGCGCCAGCACCGTCCTTCTATTTTATCAAGGACATTTCTGGACAAGGGGGAGAGTTGGCCATGAGAGGTGATTGCTGTGTAAATTTGGGCAAGATTCTCAACCTCTTTCAGCTTCAGTTTCATCATCCGTAAACTCAGAGAGCTGGAATGAACGGCTGGAAGGGTTTTCCAGCTCTTCTGTTCTGCAGCTGAGGCACCCGGGACTGGTGGTACAGCCAGAGCAGAAGTTTTCAGAAGATCCCAGAGGGAATGTAGGTGCTGCCATCTCAGGTTCCTTATGTAACCTGGCTATGCGTAAATTTCCTCATTGGTAAGACAGGGATAATGCTCCCTTTGTGAATTCAGTGTCTGTCTGTCTAATGGCATGACCCCCACTGGTGTAGCGGTAGGTAGGAGCCGTGTCCCTTCCAAGTGCTGGTGCTACGATTCTTGCTCTGCATGCATTCTAGTTTCACAAAACTTCTGCATGGTGGGTATGCCTTTCCCTGCTTCCTCTGCCATTTTCAGATAAGTTAAATGCCTTGTGCAAGTCACCCAGATCGTTAAGTGGCATGGCTAAGAAAAAAAAAAGAGGTCTGTTTTATTCCAACGCTCTTCTCTTATATCCCACATAGATTCTTATTGAAAACACCATTATCAGGCTAGACGTGGTGGCTCACGCCTATAATCCCAGCACTTTGGGAGGCTGAGGCAGGTGGGCCACCTGAGGTCAGGAGTTTGAAACCAGCCTGACCAACATGGAGAAACCCATCTCTACTAAAAATACAAAAATTAGCTGGGCACGGTGGCACATGCCTGTAATCCCAGCTACTCAGGAGGCTGAGGCAGGAGAATCGCTTGAACCTGGGAGGTAGAGGTTGTAGTGAGCCGAGATTGCACCATTGCACTCCAGCCTGAGCAACAAGAGTGAAACTCCGTTTATAAAAAAAAAAAAAGAGAGACCATTATCAATTGAGCCACAGTAAAATTAAAAACTTTTGTGCATCAAATGATGCTTTTCAACAGTGAAAGGCAACCTACAGAATGGGAGAAAATATTTACAAATAAATATTTACAAATAATATCCTGGATAATAGGTTAACCTCCAGAATATATAAAGAAAAAGCACCTAAAGCTCAACAAAAACAAGCAACTTTGATTAAAAATGGGCAAAGGATTTGACTAGGCATTTCTTCATAAAAGATCTATAGCTGGGCATGGTGACATGTGCCTGTAGTCCCAGCTACTCCAGATGCTGAGGCAGGAGGATCACTGGAGCCCAGGAGTTCTGGGCTGTAGTTCACTATGCCAGTCTGGTGTCTGCATTAAGTTTGGCATCAGTATGGTAACCTCCAGAGAGCAGGGGACCACCAGGTTACCTAAGGAGGAGTAAGCCAGCCCAGGATGAAAACGGAACAGGTCAAAACTCTCATGCTGATTAGTAGCGAGCTTGAGCCTGTGAAGAGCCACTGCACTCCAGCCTGGGCAACAGCGTGAGACCCTGTCTCTTTTAAAAAAGAAGTGGCCAAGAAGCATATGAAAGATGCCCAACACCACTCATCATTAGGGAAATAGGAATCAAAACCACAGTGAGATACTACTTCACACCCATTAGGATGGCTATTATCAAAAAAAGCAGAAAATAAGCAAGTGTTGGCCAGGCGTGGTGGCTCACGCCTGTAATCTCAGCACTTTGAGAGGCCGAGGCAAGCAGATCACCTGAGGTCAGGAGTTCGAGACAAGCCTGGCCAACATTATAAAACCTCGTCTCTTCTAAAAATATAAAAATTAGCCAGGCATGGTGGTAAGTGCCTGTAGTTCCAGCTACTCAGTAGGGTGAGGCACAATAATTGCTTGAACCCTGGAGGCAGAGGTTGCATTGAGCCGAAATTACGCCATTGCACCCCAGCCTGGGCGACAGAGTGAGACTCTGTCTCAAAAACAAAACAAAACAAAACAAAAAAACAATAACCAAGTGTTGGTGAGGATGTGGAGAAATTGGAACCATCACTGTGTACGGGTAGTGGGAAAAAATGGTGCAACCACTATGGGAAAACAGTATGGTGACTCCTCAAAGAGTGAAAAATATAATTACCATATGATCCAGCAATCCCACTAATAGACATAAACCCCAAAGAAATGAAAGCAGAGATTTAAGACATCTCTACACCCATGTTCACAGCAGCATTATTCACAATGGCCTAACCATAGAAGCAACCCAGGTGTCCATCGACAGACGAACGGATAAACAAAAATGCAGTATCTACCTATTATTCAGTGTCTTTTTTTTTTTTTTTTTGAGATGGAATCTTGCTGTGTCTCCCAGGCTGGAATGCAATGGCACGATCTCGGCTCACTGCAGCCTCCGCCTCCTGGGGCCAAGCCATTCTCTTGCCTCAGCCTCCCGAGTAGATGGGATTATAAGCATGCTAATTTTGTATTTTTAGTAGAGACGGGGTTTCACCATGTTGGTCAGGCTGGTCTCAATCTCCTGGCCTCAGGTGATCCCTGCCTGGGCTTCCCAAAGTGCTGGGATTACAGGCATGAACCACCACACCCGGCCAATATTCAGTCTTAAAAAAGAAGAAAATCTTGACACATGGTACAACATGGCTGAACCTTGAAGATATTATGGTGAGGGAAATAAGCCAGTCACTCAAGGACAAGTAGTGTATGATTCCACTAGTATGAGGAAGCTAGAGTAGTCAAATTCATAGAGACAGAAAGTAGAATAGAGGTTACCAGGAAATGGGGGGAGGGAGAATGGGGAATTGTTGTTTACTGGTTAGAGTTTCAGTTTTGCAAGATGAAAAGAATTTTGGAGATAGATGATGGTGATGGTTGTGCAACAGTGTGAATGGACTTCATGCCACTGAACTGTATATTTAAAAATGGCTAAAATGCCAGACGTGGTGGCACATTCCTGTAATCCCAGCTACTTGGGAGACTGAGGCAGGAGAATCGCTTGAACCCAGGAGGTGGAGGTTGTGGTGAGCTAAGATCGCGCCATTGTGCTCCAGCCTGGGCAAGAAGAGCGAAACTCTGTCTCAAAAAAAAAAAAAAAAAAAAAAAAAAGACTAAAATGGGCCGGGTGCAATGGCTCACGCCTGTAATCCCAGCACTTTAAGAGGCCAAGATGGGCGGATCACAAGGTCAGAAGTTCGATACCAGCCTGGCCAACATGGCGAAACCCCATCTCTACTAAAAATACAAAAATTAGCCAGGCATGGTGGCGCACACCTATAGTCCCAACTACTCAGGAGGCTGAGGCAGGAGAATTGCTTGAACCTGGGAAACGGAAGTTGCAGTGAACTGAGATCACACAATTGCACTCCAACCTAGGTTACAGAGCGAGACCCTGTCTCAAAATAAATAAATAAATAAAAAAGGCTAAAATGGCAAATTGTATATTATGTATATTTTACCATAATTTTTTTAAAAAAGGTTTTCATACACACGTTATCAGAGTTCATCATACCCTTTGCCAATGGCATGGATCAGACCACATTGATGGCTTTGTGTAGTCACCTTATTGCTCAGGGGTGTCTATAAAAGGAGACTCAGAAGCTGGCATCTTCATATTCTTTGGATCTCTGGAAGACTCTTCCAACTCAAATTAAGACTATCATTAAAGTGCCATTTTTTTTCAGTAAAGAAAGTTTAAATAAAATTAAGAGAATGTCTGCTACTGTGTTTTGTGAAAGTGGCTGGAGGAATAATTGTCAAAATTGGAGTACCTGTTAGGGGTGGTCTGAGTTAATGGCAAATGGGCTATTCACCCTGGGGAGGAGGCAATATCAAAAAACTAGCCGCTGTCTGCTGGGCGCGGTGGCTCACGCCTGTAATCCCAGCACTTTGGGAGGCCGAGGTGGCCAGATCATGAGGTCAAGAGATCAAGACCATTCTGGCTAACACGGTGAAACCCCATCTCTACTAAAGATACAAAAAATTAGCCCAGTGTGGTGGTGGGCGCCTGTAGTCCCAGCCACCCAGGAGGCTGAGGGAGGAGAATAGCGTGAACCCAGGAAGCGGAGCTTGCAGTGAGCTGAGATCATGCCACCGCACTCCAGCCTGGGTGACAGAGCGAGACTCTGTTTCAAAAACCAAACAAACAACAACAAAAAACCCCAAAAATCTAGCCACTCTCCTTCTGAGTGACAAAACCGAGGTACTGCGAGAGACCCATGGTGACTGCGGATGGAAAGAAGAGAGTCAAGCATATTCCACAGGAGAGAATAAATGTGAATTCTGATGTTGGCTCCAACTCAGTCACAGGGGTTGGCACCTTGAATTGGAGGATGATTTTGTTTGTTTGTTTGTTTTTGTTTTTGAGGTAGTCTGACAGTCTCACTTTGTTGCCCAGGCTGGAATGCAGTGGTGCAATCTTGGCTCACTGCAACCCCTGCCTCCTGGGTTCAAGTGATTCTCATGCCTCAGCCTCCCGAGTAGCTGGGACTACAGGCACACGCCACCACACCCAGCTAATTTCTGTATTTTTGGTAGAGACAGAGTTTCACCATATTGGCCAGGCTGGTCTTGAACTCCTGAGCTCAAGTGATCCCCTTGCCTCAGCCTTCCAAAGTGCTGGGATTACAGGTGGGACACACTGTGCCCAACCTGGAGGTTGATTTTTGCTCAAGCTGCCTCTCACACGGGCAATGTAGATGGCCTACTCAGAAGTGAACAGCAACGAGCTTTATTTACTTATTTATTTATTTATTTATTTATTTATTTATTTATTTATTCTTGAGACAGAGTCTTGCTCTATCCCCCAGGCTGGAGTGCAGTGGTGTGATCTCGGCTCACTGCAAGCTCTGCCTCCTGGGTTCATGCCATTCTTCTGCCTCAGCCTCCTGAGTAGCTGGGACTACAGGCACCTGCCACCACGACCGGCTAATTTTTTTGTATTTTTAGTAGAGACGGGGTTTCACCATGTTAGCCAGGATGGTCTCAATCTCCTGACCTCGTGATCCACTCGTCTTGGCCTCCCAAAGTGCTAGGATTACAGGCTTGAGCCACCGCGCCTGGCCCTTACTTTTTTTTTTTTTTTGGAGACGGAGTCTTGCTCTGTTGCCCAGGCTGGAGTGTTGTGGTGTGATCTGGGCTCACTGCAGCCTCCACCTCCCAGGTTCAAGTGATTCTCCTGTGTTAGCCTCCCAAGCAGCTGGGATTACAGGCGCGCACCACCATGCCTGGCTCGTTTTTTTGTATTTTCAGTAGAGATGGGGTTTCACCATGTTGGCCAGGCTGTTCTCAAACTCCTGACCTCAGGTGATCCACCCGCCTTGGCCTCCAACTGCTGGGATTATAGGCATGAGCCATCCTGCCCAGCCTACTTATTTTTTTAAAAAAAAATCTAATGCCACACCGAGGAGCCACCCTGTAATAATTGCGGATGTACTGGCCCTGAAAGAAACCCACTAGAACACGAACAGTGGTTATTTCTAGGTGGAAGGATCATGGGTGATTTAAATTTTCTTTTAATTTTTTTTTCTTTTTTCTTTCTTTCTTTCTTTCTTTCTTTCTTTTTTTTTACTGTTCCTTGAGGAGCAGGGCCACCTCATAGGCCATAGGCAGTGTATGCAATGGTTTCAGCTTTCTTTTAAAACGTATTTTGTATTTTCTACACTTCATGTAGTGAGTGCGTATTTTTAATTTTTAATTTTTTTCCCTACAACTTAATGCTCAGAAGTGAGCAAGTATTTTTAATGTCAGAACGTAAATATAATTAAAAGTGTTCTTCATCACCAGGGGCCTTGTGGGTAGCTGTCTAGACTCTTCTAATTACGTTTCAGAAATCATTATGTAAGAATATATGCAAAAACAAATCTATGATAATAGAAATCAGATAGTTGGGCCAGTGGGTTGACTGGAAAGGGGGACTTTGTGAGGGGATTAGCAATGTCCCACCTCTTGTTTGGGCGATGGTTACACAAGTGTAAAAGCAGTTGTTGAAACTCAAGGTACTGAATGCTTAAATGTGTGCATCTTACTGCATGTTAATTATATTGCAGTAAAACAGGAAACCCTGGAAGAGAAGAAAACATCCGTGCAAACAATCCCAGGGCTGTTTTGCAGTGCTGGCAGTGGGTATACTAAGAGACGGATGGTCAAGGGCCTGTGCCAGCCCGCACCAGGGCTTTTACCAGCAGCCCAGCACCAGTGAAAGGGCTTATTGAGAACTGCTGGTCAGGGCTGCAGGCTGGGGCCGCAGGCTACAAGACAACTTACATGCCGAGTAGCAAGCAGTGGAAGCTGACCCGGGAAGTCCATCCAGTTGGCAGCTGGGAGGCTGATGGTGCTGGCAGGGCAGTGGGTGGAGGCCTTCACAGCAGGACCATCTGGGTGTCAGACCTGCCTTTTGGACACTGCCATTAGCATTGCTGACTCTCAGGGGACCTTCAATGACAAAACCTGACTCTCCTAGGCCTCTGGCGCTGCCTCAGCACAATCACAGACATAGCTGAGCAGATCTGGGTATAGATTGATTTTTCTTTTTTTCTTTTTTTCTTTTTTTTTTTTTTGAGACAAGTCTTGCTCTGTCGCCCAAGCTGGCATGTAGTGGCACGACCTCGGCTCACGCAACCTCTGCTTCCCATGTTCATGTGATTCTCCTGCCTCAGCCTCCCGAGTAGCTGGGATTATAGGTGCCCCCCAACCTGGCCCACCCACCACCCCCGGCTAGTTTTTTTGTATTTTTAGTAGAGACGGGGTTTTACCATGTTGGCCAGGCTGGTTTTGAACTCCTGACCTCAAGTGATCCACCCGCCTCAGCCTCCCGAAGTGCTGGGATTACAGGCATAAGTCACCATGCCTGGCCGAAGGATTGATTTTTCCATTTCCTCCTTGGGGCTTTTGTGACCTCACAGCCCACAGTAATGCCATTCTCCTAAGAACACAGAGGCTTTAATGACCTTATTCACCTGTTCCTTAATGTGCTGGCTTGTGACATCTCTGTGTAAGGACCTATACTCCCTGGCTAGGAATAGTATATTTTTTTCTAATGGCACACTGAAATGGATTAATCTCAGTGTGTCCTTTGCAGGCCGGGGGTTAAGTGTGAAGACCCTGCAGTCAGACAGCCCTGGATTTGAATCCAGCTACCCCGTGTAGCAGTTAATGTGACTTTGGAAATGTTACTTAACTGCCCTAAGCCTCATTTTCCTCATCTGTAAAATGGAGATAGACCCCACCTCAGTGTTGTTGGGAGGATTAGGTAAAAATGCATTCAAACCTCCTAACAGTTCCTGACCGATTGTGAGAGCTTCATTAGCTGATGCTCTGATGCTGATGTTAATTACAGAGCTTGTAATACATATTTTACCATCAACCGATCCTTTTAATGACAGTGTGGCAGTAACAGGGTCACCCTCTCCGGGGGCCTGAGGGTCTGCATTGGAGGAAGGGTTCTCCACTCCTCATTTAGAGCTTTTCAGGAGCTGTCTCTTTCCAGCTGCGTTCTCACTCTGTCTGCTCCTGGCTTCTTGCGGTGGGCAGAATCTGCTTGAGGGACTTCCTTCCTCATGCAGGTGTTCCCAGAAGGCCCATGCGCGTTAGAGCTGCTTCATTAAAAATGGGTCTTGGCTCTGCTTGGCCTGCTGCTTACTTGGCATTTTTAGTAGGGCTCAACCTAGTACTTGTTTTGCATTTTTGCAGAATTCTGGTGCTTGCTTCTGATTCTGTTTTGCATTTCAAAAGTGTTGCTTCTGAAATTTCTCTTTGGCACCGTGACCACCCTGGCCCTGGCTCTACGTTTCGGAGGCTCTGGGCATAGCGCCTGTCTTGTGTTCTGGCACTGCGTGCATGCTGCAACAGTCTCTCTGATATATTTGGGCATTTGAATGATTGATCTTGGATCTTTAGCTTTTTCAGAATCTGCGTCTTAAATCTGTGAGTTCGTCTGTATATTTAAAGCACTTACACTTGATCTCAATCAGTTTGGCTCCATAACAATAAAGCTTCCTCTGTTTCTATATTTGACACTGTGTGTTCATTGAGAAAGCTGAAGGTGAGTAACCCTGCTTTTTATAGGCTGCCTGCTGACCACACTAGGAAACTGGGCATATTTTGGGAAAGGGGAAAGCATAAATGTGTTGTAAAGCTCAAATCCTGATTTCTAACACTATTGTCTTCATGTGATAGATTCTACTCGCTATGATGCAAGCTCTTTGAGAGTACGAGTTATTTATTGGAATGCTTCTTACCCCCAGAGTCCACATGTACTTTAAAAAATCATGCCTCGCGGTGCCAAATAGTAGGTATTCAGATGAATGAATTCCCATGAGGAGCTCAGATCACCTTAAAGAAAGCTGTATACGGAAGCATTAACTTTTTTCCCTTTGCTCCCATTTATTGGGATTCCTGGAGCTTAAAAGGCTTACAAAGCACTTCCTTCCAAAAATGTAACCAATACATTACTTACACTGATAAATAACATTTTTAAAGTGAATACCAATCAAGTTATAAAATACCAACAATAAATTAACAGTAATTTTATCATCAAAGCTACAAAACACATTTTGGATTCTAAGGACACAACTGGAGCCAGGTGTCAGGACCACCTTAGCAGTTCACCCCTAGCCTGGGGTCACTGGTTCCCAAAGACCTGCACTGCTGGTGTTAGAAGCAGCCTGCATCCCTCAATTATTCCCACCTAGGGGTTGGGGGGGCACACCAAGGTGGCACATCTGCCCCGATCTATTCAGAGACAAAGAAACAACAGCTCCCGTTGTTATTGTTGTTAAATAAATTATTCCTATAACATTTATTTATTTATTTTGAGACAAAGTCTCGCTCTGTCACCCCAGTTGGAATTCAGTGGCACAATCATAGCTCGTTGCAGCCTCGAACTCCCTGGCTCAAATGATCCTCCCACTTCAGCCTCCCGAGCAGCTGGGACTACAGGTGTGCATCACCACACCCAGCTTTTTTTTTTTTTTTTTTTTTAGTTCAGATGAGGTCTCACTGTATTGCCCAGGCTGATCTCAAACTCCTGTGCTCAAGCGATCCTCCTACCTCGGCCTCCCAAAGTACTGAGATTACAGGTGTCAGCCACCGTGCTCAGCTGATTATATAATATTTTACAGTGCTCTTGAGCCAGCAGTCATTGAAGCTGAGATTACACCTTTCCCCCTTTCATAGTCATTATTCACTTCACGCTATTTGAAATTCGAATGTCACCTCCCCACTGACAGCCTCTCGGGAAGGTCAGCAGTGCAGGCCTGAGGGCCAGGTCCTGTGCCTTCACCTGCTTCTCAGTTCTCACTGCTTCTTCCTCTCTCAGCCATTTTTTCTTCTCGAAATTCACCTCCCTTAAGCTGTCAGGACTCAGTGCCCTGGGGGCCTTGTCTCCTTTTGTGATGATGGCCACTGCTCTGGGCTGTTCCCAGCCCACCCGTGTCACACACTCACCCGGTGTGAACGGGCAGGTGCTGGGAGGCTCTTCCTGAAGCCCTCTGCTGTCCTCTGCCTCTGAATGTCTCCTTGGAAACCCCTCCCACATGAAGGGAGGGAGAGCAGCAGATGTAGCCTGTGTTCCACCCACCTCATCTCTGGTCCTCTACTGCGATCCCACATGTAACCACTTGGCTATGGGGCAGGTGGACGCCAGTCAGAAGCCTCTGCTTTCTTTCTGACTTTCTTTTATAATTCCCTAGCACTTCACTGCAGGCTGGAGACCAGATACCCCTGACCTCCCCACGTCACACACTAGCCCAGTGTGACACCCCCAAGTTTGTCACACTTCCAGCTGGACATTTATAGTTCAGGGCCTTGTCTTGCTCTTCTTCCAGGATAGAGACATTCTTAGTGGCCCCCTGGGAGGTTCAGAGCTTGCTCCATTTGTTTATCCACTGGAAGTAGATTCCTTACTCATTCTAAGAGCACCATAGAAGGTGATAGTGGCTGTTATTTAGTCATAATGACAGCACTCCCCTCTTGGCCTGGCATTTAAGGGCCTTTCACCATCAGTCCCCTCCCTGACACCTGCAGCTTCACCAGTGCTACTCTAGACAGGCTGGCTAGCTGATATCTCTCAGAACATTCCCTTGTGCTTGGCACCCCCACGCTTTTACTGATGCTGTTCCCCCTGCCTGGAATGCCTTCCTTTCTTGTCTTTGTCCACCTATTACTGATACTTCATCTCCATGGGGAGGCATCTAAACCAAAACAACGTCTCCACCCTCTGAAGGAAGTCCTAGCACGCTGGCTGTCTGACCTCAGTGACGCTTGTGCTTCCTTTCATTATGGCCTCATGCTGTCACTCTAAGGGGACAGGGACTTGTGCATTCTATTTCTTTTCACCTTCTATGTCTAAAGGACTTGATGCATTTTGTGTCGCATGCTATGTGTGCGTGAATAAACAAAATGACTTATAGATCTTCAATCAGCTCCTTTGGTTCAAAATTCCAGCAAGAACAGAGCCGAGCAAGTTTAGAACACAGTTCCTGTATGTATACGTGTGTGCATGCGTGCTTTAACTCCAAGATTCCAAATCTTTAAACAGACAACTTTTGCTCATCAGATTTGTAAGGAGTTTTATCCTGAAGAGAAAATGGGAGAAATAGTAAAAATTACGTTTATTTTAAATTACATGAGTAATACTCCTGCAATGATGTCAGTGCTCTGTGTCTCCACTGTCCAGTGTGGTAGCCATTAGCCACAGGTGGCTAGTAAGCACATAAAATGTGGCTAGTTTGCTGGAGGAACTGCATTTTTTAATTTAATTTAAGTAGCCACAAGTGACTAGTGGCTACCATATTGGGTAGTGCAGTTTAACTGGTTCCTCACCCCTCCATCCCTAGGCGCCCCCACCCAGCTCTACGCGGTAACCAGCATTAACACTGTGCTGTGTATCTATTACAGATCTTTCTTTGTTCATAACAGCATATTTCACGCACATAGTTACATACACACCCCATTGGTTTGGCCTGTGAGGGTGCACAGAAACGGAATCATATCATAGGTGTTCTACAGCCTCCTTTTTAGTTTTTGTTTTTTTGTTGTTTTTTGTTTGTTTTTTTGTTTTGTTTTTGAGATAGACTCTTGCTCTGTCGCCCAGGCTGGAGTGCAGTGGCATGATCTTAGCTTACTGCAACCTCCGCCTCCTGGGTTCAAGCAATTCTCCTGCCTCAGCCTCCTGAGTGGCTGGGACTACAGGTGCCCACCACTATGCCCGGCTAATTTTTTGTATTTTTAGTAGAGATGGGGTTTCACCGTGTTAACCAGGATGGTCTTGATGTCCTGACCTTGTGATCAGCCTGCCTCAGCCTCCCAAAGTGCTGGGATTACAGGCATGAGCCACCGCGTCCAGCCACAGCCTCCTTTTGAATTAACAGTATGTTTGAGAGCTGTCTGGGGCGGTGCTCAGAGCTCTGCTTCATTCAGTTCAGCTGCTGCCTAGTGTGCATTGCATGACTGTTTCCTTCCTTATTTAGTCAGGCCTCTGTCTTCTTTTTAATATTAAAACTTTTTTTTTCTTTTGGAAAAAAATAGAGATGGAGATATTGCCATGTTGCTCAGGCTGGTCTCAAACTCCTGGGCTTAAATGATCCACCCACCTTGGCCCCCAAAGTGCTGGGATTACAGGTGTGAGCCACTGCACCTGGCCTGTCCAGTCCTCTATTGATGAGCATTGTAGGTTGTTTCCAAACAAAGGCACCAGATCCATCTCTTACCTGCTTCTCTGTGCATACGAGCAGGTGCAGATACCCAGACACGGGCTTTCTGAGCCAAGGGGAGGAAAAGCGTCCATATTTCTCCTGTGGTGCTCTCACCCCTGGTTCTCCTGGACCGTGTATGCAGGGTCAGGGCTGACATGTGTATGAGCCGTAAGTCTGAGATGCGGCTGAGGAGCCGTTATTTATTTAGTTTTTTTAAGGAAGCTGACAGTTGTGTCCTACTCTGATCTGTTTCCACTCCCCACACGGAGGAGCTAAAACTTAGATTTTATCAAACAGGCTGTGATGGGCCCTAAAAATACTGAGACATTAATAACAATTTGAAGCTGACAGACACAGACAGCAGGCATCTGCAAGCTGAGTCAGTGCAGACTTGAGCAAGATCAGGAAGGCTCCACGCCTCGTTTTCTAAGTTACATTTCTCAAGCCTCGTTCATTATGCTTATCCTGGGGCACAAGCATAAGATAACTGGGTTTAAGGACCTATGTGTTGGCTAGCATTTGAATATTAGGTGTCGAGCAATGAATAAAACAAAGATTTACCATATGATCTGTACCAGAGTCACTTTTCTTTTTCTTTTTTTTTGAGACGGAGTCTCGCTCTGTCGCCCTGGCTGGAGTGCAGTGGCATGATCTCGGCTCACTGCAAGCTCTGCCTCCCGCGTTCACGCCATTTTTCTGCCTCAGCCTCCCAAGTAGCTGGGACTACAGGCGCCCGCCACCGCGCCCAGCTAATTTTTTGTATTTTTAGTAGAGACAGGGTTTCACCGTGTTAGCCAGGATGGTCTTGATCTCCTGACCTCGTGATCTGCCTGCCTCGGCCTCCTAAAGTGCTGGGATTAGGGGTGAGCCACCGTGCCCAGCCTCTTTTTTTTTTTTTTCTTTTTGAGACAGAGTCTCACTCTGTCACTCAGGCTGGAGTGCAGTGGCACTTCTCGGCTCACTGCAACCTCCACCTCCCGGATTCAAGTGATTCTCCTGCCTGAGCCTCGCCACCTCACCTAGCTAATTTTTGTATTTTTAGTAGAGATGGGGTTTCACCATGTTGGCCAGGCTGGTCTTGAACTCCTGACCTCAGGTGATCCGCCTGCTTCGGCCTCCCAAAGTGTTAGAATTACAGGCGTGAGTCACTGTGCCTGGCCTGTACTGGAGTCACTTTCTAAGTAAGCAAAGGAGGCCAGACCTTGGGCACAGCAGAAAAGCCAGGGTCAATTAAAGCGAGGTGAGAAGCCATCGCTTGTCTCTGATGGCCACGATGTATCTTGTCTGATGCTTTTTTTCCCCCTCTTCCTGATTCCAAACCATGCTAAAATAAAGATTATTAAAGATTCAATACTAATGTAGGCTAGGCGAGCCCCAAAGTGAGGTTTAATCTGTGAGCGTTCTTGGCTTTGCCCAGGAAAGAATTCAGGGGCAAGCTAGTGATAGAGTAGAAGAAAACAGCTTTATCAAAGTGGCAGCATTACAGCTCCAGTGGTGTTCCAGCTCCGTGACTGCTCCTGCAGGGCAGGGCTACCGCGTAGACAGTCTGTCTGAGAATAGCAGCTCAGGGCAGTTTTGCAGCGGTATTTATACCTACTTTTAATTATATGCAGATTAAGGGGCAGTATGTGCAGAAATCTGTAGGGAAGGGGTAGTAACTTTTGATTCATCAGGTCATTGCTGTGGAAAGGGACAGTGACTCCTGCTGTTGCCATGGCAGTAGTAAACTGACATAGCACACTGGTGGGTGTGGCTTATGAAAAGATGCTTCTGCCTTGTTTTAGCTAGTCCTCAATTTGGTCCGGTGTTCAAGGCGCACCCCCCCCCCACCCCAGTCAAGTCCCGCCTCCTACCTCATTACACAATATTTTCCCTGTGATTATTGGGGGTTTCTAATGATTTTATTTATTTATTTATTTATTTATTTTGAGACTCTTGTCACCCAGGCTGGACTGCAGTGGTGCAATCTTGGCTCACTGCAACCTCTTCCTCCTGGGTTCAAGCAATTCTCCTACCTCAACCTCCTGAGTAGCTGAGTAGCCACCATGCCCGGCTAATATTTATATTTTTAGTAGAGATGGGGGTTTCACCATGTTGGCCAGGCTAGTCTCGAACTCCTGGCCTCAAGTGATCCGCCTGCCTCAGTCTCCCAAAGTGCTGGGATTACAGGCGTGAGCTACCGCATCCAGCCGGCTTCTGATGATTTTAAAATTCCACTCTGGAGGAGCTAGTGATGGCTGATAAGAAAATGAAGGAGGAAAGCAGTGAACAGCAAGCGACAGCCTTTCCATTTGAAACGTCCCTCCAGCAGCCAGGAGTGGGAGATATTTGGCAGGAGTGGGCCACTGTCAATGAAGAGCTGAGGAAGGGAGAAAGGTGGAGTGGACGTGGGAAGAGATGGAGGGCGCAGAGGCTCAGAGGGACAGACTGTTCATCGGCTCATCTGACAAGCTGTGAAGGCACACACACAACATTGGAAGGGTGAAGATACATTCGGATTAAGGCAGAGATCCACACGTGTTAATGGAAATGAAAACAAAGGAGAAAATTCACTGTTGTTTAATCCTCCACAGGCCAAGCTTTTTTTTTTCTTTCTTTCTTTTTTTTTCTAAGACAGTCTTGCTCTGTCGCCCAGGCTGGAGTGCAGTAGCGCGATCTTGGCCCACTGCAACGTCCGCCTCCTGGGTTCAAGCAATTCTCTTGCCTCAGCCTCCTGAGTAGCTGGGATTACAGGGGCACACAACCACACCTGGCTATTTTTTGTATTTTTAGTAGAGACGGGGTTTCACTATGTTGGCCAGGCCAGTCTTGAACTCCTGACCTCGCGATCCACCCATCTCGGCCTCCGAAAGTGCTGGGATTACAGGTGTGAGCCACCACGCCTGGCCAGCCAAACTCTTTTCTTTTCTGCACATCCCCTGTCCTAATGTAATCGTAACTTTCATAGTTTTGGTCCTACTTTGGATGCAGTTGAGTATATATGTTTCTCATTAAATGCTCTAGCCTAGGAATGTTTCCATGTGGTTGCCTAAATTATGTCTTATTTGTTGCTGAAATCATTTTGTTGTCTTCCAAATTATGTCATGGAGGTTTGTACTTACTTAATCGATACCTTTCAGCCAGCTGGCTAAGCTCCCCTCAGAGTTCCTTTGTTTACAAACATCCTGGTGAAGTGTGTCCTATGCCTGTGATTGGCAGGTGTGAGAGAAATAAATGCTGGTTCTGGAAGGCTCCTGCCTGTGGCTTTCACTTCTGAGTTTTCATCAGCTTTTCAATGTATCTGTTTTACTGGGCAGTCTTCAGACTCTGGCCCCAATTCCTCTTGTTTCTTATGGCTGGTATCAAACCTCGCACATCACCCTGGTGGTGTGGTTTTATTGGTGCCAACCTTCCTTAGTGGTGGGATGAGTTTCTAATCCAGTTTGCATTGCCAGTGTGGCTATGAAGCTCCAGGGGTGGGGTCCCCGCTTTCGTCATCAGTTCCAGGCGCTCAGCTTCTCCCTCTGGGTGCTGGCAGTTGTGGATGTGGGTGGCTGTTACTCAGTGCTTGGGCCATCTGGCCCTTCCTTTCTGTTCTCTTTTCCCCACCACCCAGGCTCCGGCCCTTATTTTCTCTTCTTATCTTTATTTTTTTTGAGACAGGGTTTTGCTCTGACACCCAGGCTGGAGTGCAGTGGTGTGATCTCGGCTCACTGCAACCTCCGCCTCCCGAGTTCAAATAATTCTCCCACCTCAGCCTTCTGAATAGCTGGAATTACAGGCACATGCCACCGCACTGGGCTAAGTTTTGCATTTTTTGGTAGAGACGCAATTTTGCTATGTTGCCTGGACTGGTCTTGAACTCCTGGGTCCAAGCGATCCTCCCACCTCAGCCTCCCAAAGTGCTAGGATTACAGGCGTGAGCCCCTGCACCCGGCATCCTTATTTTCTTATGCCTTGACTTCTGCTTCTTCTCTAGATGTTCTCCCTTCTTCTGAGCTCTTTAAACTCAAATTCAACCGTAGCCAGACCCATGGCTACCCATCCTAATACACCATTCTCATCCTCCAGTACCTCCTCTTCAGAAAGACCTCAAATGACTCCCCGCAGCTGCAGAATGCCACCGAGTTCCTCTCCTGGGCAGTCAGAGCTTCTTGCAGCCTTGAGGCCCACAGGACTGCTCCTTGGAATCTGCCCTCTAGCTACTCTCAGGCCTTTCCTGCTCCCCAACAGACCATTGAAATTCTTGAGTCTTAAAAATATGCGTACCTTTTGACTCCATTGCTGGAAATCCAGTCTAAGGAAATAATCCACAAAATGGAAACAGCTATAATGTCTACACATTCTTTCCAGCATTGTTTTAAATAGCATGAAAGTGTAAACAAGATATACATCAAACAATATGGAAAAGATTTGATGCATTATTGTGGATCTTCTCACTGGAATTTGAAGCACGCATTCAAAATGATAATTATGATGACAATTCAACACAAGGATAAACACTTAAGAAACAGAATGAAGAAGACTAGGGAGCTGCCAGCTACAGAGTCCAGTGTGTGTCCCAGCACATATTTGGTGTTTTGCTCACCTCCCACAGACAAGGAAACCCACAGAGGGTGTGGCACACCTGCCTGAGGTCACGTAGCTCATGGTCCCAGTTTTGCTGAATTCCAAGGCATGTTCTTCTTATGCTATAAAATACAAAACTGTGTATGTTATTTAAGCTATTTAATACTTTATTTTTAGACAGTCTCGCTCTGTTTCCCAGTCTGGAGTGCAGTGGTGCAATCTCAGCTCACTGCAACCTCCACCTCCCAGGTTCAAGTGATCCTCCCACCTCAGCCTCCCAAATAGCTGGACTACAGGTGTGTGCCACCATGCCTGGCTAATTTTTGTACTTTTTGTAGAGATGGAGTTTTGCCATGTTTCCCAGGCTGGTCTCGGACTCCTAAGCTCAAGTAATCCACCTGCCTCAGTCTTGATTGTGCCTTTTGTCTCCAACTAGACTGTAAGAGCCTCCAAACCAGTCCTGTCTTGGCAATGTCTCATATTGCCAGGTAGCTCTTGGCACAGTGGGGGGACCCGTAATGGATACTCAATATATGAGTCAGCAAATCTTATTCTCCCTCCAGTTGTGACCAACCTGGTGTGGGGCTGGTTGGTCACTCTAGGGGTGGCAGGAGAGGCTCTGGCATGATGCTGGGATGCTCTTGTGCTCCCATGGCTCATCAGGCTCCTGAGCCAGAATCCTCCACCAGTTACCACCTCTACTCAAAGGAAGCATCTTTGGCTGAGCACAGTGGCTCATGCCTGTAAACCCAGCACTTTGGGAGGCCGAGGAGGGTGGATCACTTGAGGTCAGGAGTTCGAGACCAGCCTGACCAACATGGCGAAATCCCATCTCTACTAAAATACAAAAGTTAGCCAGGCATGGTGGTGCATGCCTGTAATCCCAGCTACTCAGGAGGCTGAGGCAGGAGAATTGCTTGAACCCGGGAGGCAGAGGTTGCAGTGAGCCAAGTTCGCGCCACTACACTCCAGTCTGGGTGACAGAGTGAGACTCCATCTCAAAAAAAAAAAGAAGCATCTTTGCCTTCACTATCTGCCAACTTTTTTTTTGAGACAGAATCTTTCTGTGTCGCCCAGGCTGGAGTACCATGGCGCGATCTAGGCTCACTGCAACCTCCATCTCCCAGGTTCAAGTGATTCTCCTGCCTCAGCCTCTTGAGTAGCTGGGACTACAGGCGTATGTGCCACATTAGGCTAATTTTTGTATTTTTAGTAGAGATGGAGTTTTACCATGTTGGCCAGGCTGGTCTCGAACTCCTGACCTCAAGTGATCCTCCTGTCTCCACCTCCTAAAGTGCTGGAATTACAGGCATGAGCCATCATGCCTGGCCTATCTGCCAATTTTTTAAAAACTTTTTATTTTGAAATACGGATTCATGGGCAGTTGCAAAAAAATGCACAGAGAGGTCCTGTGTACCCTTCACCCAGCCTCCCCCAGTGTGAACATCTGCATAACTGTAGTTCAGTATCCACACTAGGAACTTGATGGTGGTACCATCCACAGAGCCCATTCAGATTTCATCAGTTACACGTGACTTTTCAATAATAATCTGTCCTGGAAATTGTCCTTTCCTACTTGAGCACATTTTCTTCATATCCCCACCTGGAATATTTACTCTTAGTTCAAATCTCCCACAGCTCCGAAGTCAGAGGGCCTCCCTGGCTCTGTTCCTGACTCTGTTCCTCACTTCCTGTGTGATCGTGGGCGAATCAGACAACCTCTCTGGGCCCTGGTTTTCTCTTCTGAAGACGGACAATACTAACCTCATGGTATTTTATTTTTTTAACAAAGTGCTCAAGTTAGGCAGTTAAAATAATAGGCAGTCAGGAAATGTCTATTTTCTTTTCACCCTTTCTGACATGGAAAACCCTCTTTCTCACCAAACAATGGAATCCTTCTCTTTTAAATAATGTTCAACATTAGTCTCCTCTGACACCTTCTATCCCATCTCTAGTTTCCTCAGCAACCCTGCTCTGTGTGTGTGTAACAGTTAATTCGCATGATCCTGATTATATGTTCCATGTTCTTGGTGAATGTATTTTCAGTTCTATTTTTTACCTACCAATAATACAAGGTATTTGCAGGCAGAGACCTCAGTTCTTTAATTTTACAAGTCAACATATTAGATAAGAGCCTAGGTTTAGTGCCATCTGTAAAACAAGGATAACTATATCAACCTCATAGGCTTTTTGTAAAGATTAAAATGAAAGAATGCATAATGCCTGGAACAGACAAGCTCAGAACACGTTAGCTGTTGCTGACGGTCATCATGACGCCCTTTCACTTGTGTTTCCTCATGGAGCTTTGTCCTTGGGCAGGGTCTCATTCTGTCACTCAGGCTAGAGTGTAGTGGTTTGATCACGGCTCACTGCAGCCTTGACCTCCTAGTCTCAAGCAATCCTCCCACCTCAGCCTCCCAAGTAGCTGGGACTACAGGCATGCGCCACCATGCCTGGCTGATTTTATTTTTATTTTTAGAGATGAGGTCTCACTTTGTTGCCCTGGCTGGTCTCACACTCCTGGGCTCAAGTGATCCTCCCACCTTGACCTCCCAAAGTATTGAGATTACAGATGTGAGCCATCATGCCTGGCCTTGGATTTAGATGTCTTAACCGTGATAGGTACTTCACATCCAAGAATAAAATAAAGATAAAGGACATTAAGGGCTATCGTTGCTCCAACATTCCATTTTTTTCTACCCTGCCTTTTTTCTCCTAAGTTGGGAAAAAGATTTTAATAATAATTATAGTAATACTGATGATGATGATGATGATGAAAGCTAACAATTACTGAGTTCTTATTGTGTGCCAGGAATAGTTGTAAGAACTTCACTGTGTTAACTTACCTAGTCTTCACCACAACCCTATTAAGTAGATTCCCTTCCTCCCATTTTGCAGATAAGTAGACCAAGGCACACAAGATTGTACAGCTTGCCAAAGCTGGAACTGTATTTGAAACCAGGCTTTCTATTTCCCCAAAATGGTTGGGATAAAATTTTCCTGCTGTTAGTGGTCCCAAGAGACAGAGAATGGAAAAACATTCTGTTTATTTTCATCTATTCTTTGCTTAAAGAGCATATCGAAGCCGAAAGAAGCCTGTAGTTCGTGAAGAATTGAAGCCCTGACATTAAATCAATCAGACAGTTTTCTCTCCTTTTAAATTCCCATCCTCAATTAAGGTGGCAATCAGATTAACCAAGATTGGCCGGAAACGGGTGAGCATCTCGGAAGCTCCAGAGCTCCAAAAGGTCAGGCCACTGACAGCTACTGATTTGTCTGTTACTTCAGGCAAGTCTCACCCACACTGTCTCCCCAGGGAGAATTCAGCTGCTGTTTAATTCTACTCCCAGTAAGATCTGTTTGGAAACTCAAATCCTGCCTCCTTCCCCAAATTCATTTTCATCAGCATTTCCTCTTGATCTCTTCAATCCTGAATCTTTCCCAGACGAGATATAGGTCCCGGCCCCTGCAGATGTGCCCCTCTGCTGCACACCAGTCCTGCAGCCACGTGGTGCTGTTCGATTTCCTTATCACCAATAAAACAAAACCAGGCTCTGCCTGTATGATTCCTGGCTTTAATTACCAAAGGCAAATTGCTGCGTCACTCAGAATAATGAAAAACTGGAAACAACAGAGAACAATTAAATAAATCAGGATCCAGTCAAAAGATGAAATAATAAGTAGCCATTAAAATTAAGTTTTGAAACATTTTCTTTTTTCTTTTTCTTTTTTTTTTTGAGACGGAGTCTTGCCCTTGTCGCCTAGGCTGGAGTGCAATGGCATGATCTCGGCTCATTGCAACCTCTGCCTCCTGGGTTCAAGCGATTCTCCTGCCTCAGCCTCCTGAGTAGCTGGGATTATAGGCGCCTGCCACCATGCCCGGCTAATTTTTTTTGTGTATTTTTAGTAGAGACAGAGTTTTGCCATGTTGGCCAGGCTAGTCTTGAACTCCTGACCTCCTGATCCGCCTGCCTTGGCCTCCCAAAGTGTTGGAATTACAGGCATGAGCCACCATGCCTGGCCAAAAAATCTTCAGTAAGAAAGTAAGTGCTCACAATATAAGAAGAAATTAGGTTTTAACACTATCCTGTAGGATCCCTATTTTATGCATGTATATTTAAAAATATATATAAACATGGACACAAAAACTAGAACAAATACACTGAAATTCTAATAGTTATCTTTGGATTACATGATTCTAAGTGATGTTCATTTTCTTTTTTCCCCCGTTTTATAAATTTATACCCGTGAGCATCTACTCCTTTTAAATTCAGAAGCAAGGAAAAAGGGAAAAGAAAAGACGGAACCTTTTTGTTTTTCTTAAAATTGTCCCCATTGGAGGGTTATTGATTTTTTGTTTCATGGATTCACCAGTACTTACCAGCTGTCTCCACCCCTCACGTCTCACATGTCACCTCTTCCAGGAAGCCTTCCTAGATTCATTAAACTCAGAGATTTCTTCAGTTTTATGGACTCCTTAGTCTCATTGTGACATATCCTTGACCTTAAATGTGTGCAGGTTTTGTGTCCCCAGCTAGAGAGTAAGTTCCTCGGTGGCAGAACCTGTCTATTTTAAACTTCCTTCTCTTCCCCACGCCACCCAGCAAGTGCCCTGCAAACTGCTGGGGTCCATTAATGTCAGTGAACACAAGTGCCTCGTGGAAGGCACTTAAATGAGACGCACCTCTCTCTCTGAGCTTTGTTCCATTTCCTCCAATTCATTTGAAGGGGGTGTCCATGCCATTAGCCCTGGGTCAGATTTTATTGTAAATTGTTTAAAAAGAATTCCATTTGCTTTGGTAGGAATGATCAAGTCCAGCCCTTGTCTTTACAAGAAGATTATAAAGCTGAGAAAATAAATACAAACTATATTGAGCAAAAAGGCATTTTTCTTGGTGAATGGGGATGAGGGAGTTGATGTTTATAAGAAGGAAAGGAAAGGCCAGGAGGGGAGGTGACTTCCCCGAGTCTCACGCTGATCAAAGGCAGGTGAAGTCATACATCACGCCAGCTTTCCTCCAGCCCTGCTGGGCTCAGGATACTGTATTGAGGTCAGAAGAAAATGAGACCTAGGAATTTACAGTTTATCTTGGGAGAAGAAACGATGAGTCACTGAAATAACTTCGCCTGAACAAGCAGTGGGAGAAGATTATATAAGGTGATACAGTGCGAAGGATGCACAGAGGTTGAGCTGGCAGAGAGCACGCTGTGCCTGTGGTCGGAGGGTGTTCTTCATGGAAGGCTTCCAGGGAGCTCAGCAGGTGTCAGGATCCGCCAGGTGTCAGGTCCGTGGCGCTGACTCTCCTGCTCTTTCAACATCTCCAGCTTGTGACCGGTCCCCGTCACCCAAACATCCTCTCATTCACAGCTACGGGGCTGTGTGACTCCCCCAATCTGCTTCTCTTCCAACCTCCCAGACCTTCTCACTGTGGATTCTGGCTGCTGGACACAGAGTATTCCAGGAGGCAGGGCATGGGTGAGAGGACCCCCTACAGTGGAGGAAGGACTTGAAGACGAAGCAACTGTCCCCACCTCTATTGGGGCATCCCTTGTTAAATCCTAAGTTGAAGGGTTGCCATTTAATGCAGCACAGGCCATGCTACCTGCTTGACCATGAAGCAAACTAAATTAAATATTTGCCTTAGAGCTACATAAAGAATGAATTGAAGCGATGAGACTGGCCAGGTGCCCGGGACTGAGCGGCAGGTGTTAAGGAGGCTTCCAGCAAGGTGGCTGTGGCAAAGGAGAGCACAAGATGAACTTGGGAAATTGTTAGAGATATGTTTTTTCGAAAGTGATGGAAGAATTAGGGAAGTTTCATGGCAGAGAAGAACATGCTGTGTGACCTTGGGCAGGGCACTTAACCTCTCTGA
The DNA here is from genome assembly GCF_047675955.1 of Chlorocebus sabaeus. Taxonomy (NCBI): domain Eukaryota; kingdom Metazoa; phylum Chordata; class Mammalia; order Primates; family Cercopithecidae; genus Chlorocebus; species Chlorocebus sabaeus. Next base: position 24,753,787 of record NC_132917.1, read on the forward strand.
TCCTGCCTTTTTATGTGTAAAATGAGAATAACAGTATCTACTTTATGGGGTTGTTACAAGTCTTATATAAAATATTTGTAAAGTGCTTGTCCTAGTGCTTAGTGCAGAGCTGGTGGTAAACCCTGGAATTTTTTAAAATTTATTTTATTTGTAGGACTCTTATCAATGAAGAACTTTGTATCCAACAATAATAAACAGACATATTGCAAGTTACATTTTGTAGAAGAAGCAAATAAGACTGGCTGCAACAAAAGAAATTAGATACCTGCATTCTAGATTCTTTATACAAACAGTCCGTTCTATAAATAGTAGAATTAAATGCAAACCAAATGCTTTTAAAAGTTTATATACCTACATGGCAATTACAATCTCCACATGCTAAAAAGAACAATAACACAGAACACAGTATTCTTAATGATTATAGCACATTTAACACCTTCAGCCATCCTCTGGGTTTTCAGATCATATTGGCAACTGAAATTTCACATCCACACGCGCTTGCTTGGCTAAGGTCACTGTTTCAGAGAGCCTTCTGACCATTCTAGCAGCTTCCTCCAAGTGGTCACAAGCAAGAATTTTAAGCCTACTGTCCACTCTCGGTGCCTTAGCATCATCAACTCGTGTACCTTGTAACCCCACAACAGGTATTTTAATTTCCACATCTTTTACTGCTGTGACTGTACCCTGTGCAAAAACACCACACTGCATGATTCCTCCAAAAATGTTGACCAGAATAGCCAGTACCTTTTTATCTGAAGTGATATGCTGAAATGCTTTTGTTACTTGATGGACTGTAGCACCACCACCAACATCAAGGAAGTTGGCTGGAGTCCCTCCCCAAAGCTTTTTTTTTTTTTTGAGATGGAGTTTTGCTCTTGTTGCCCAGGCTGGAGTGCAGTGGCACCATCTTGGCTCACTGCAACCTCCGCCTCCCAGGTTCAAGCGATTCTGCTGCCTCAGCCCCCTGAGTAGCTGAGATTACAGGTGTCCGCCATCACACTTGGCTAATTTTTGTATTTTTAGTAGAGACGGGTTTCACCATGTTGGCCAGGCTGTTCTCGACCTCCTGACCTCAGGTGATGTGCCCACCTTGGCCTCCTAAAGTGCTGGGATTACAGGCATGAGCCACCACGCCCAGCCCCTGAAGTTTTATTATATCCATTGTGGCCATGGCCAAACCAGCACCATTTGCTAGACAATCTATATTTCCACTGAGGTCAATATAGTTGAGATCTGCCTTAGCAGCATCTTTGTCACTTTCATCTTCCTGGGTTCAGTCCTATAAATCAAAGATTTTCTTTTGGTGATAGGCTGAATTAGAATCAAAATTATCTTTGCATCCATCACAGCACAACTCCATCTGAATCTTCCACCGTTGGATTTATTTCTTATCATGGTTGCATCATATTTCAGAAAAAGGCTGTAAAGCTTGACCATGTTTTCTGCTGCAGAATCCACAGTATTAGGTGGAAATCCCATCTTCTGTTCAAGCCGGAGAGCTTGTTCCTTTTTGATGCCTTCTACAATATCAACAGGTTCTTTAATTGCATCAGGAGTCTCAGCAGCAACATCTGCAATGTTGACATCACCATGTGAACTTCCTATTAATACAGGACCTTGAAATGACCTTTCCGTCACTATTGCAAAGTAGTCTTCTCCCCTGGGGTACTTTCGCTCCAATGCTTGATTGCATATTCTGCCCTTTTCTCCCATTTGCTTGGTGAACAACTTTTTCCCAATCATTTGTGAGGAAACATCTTTTGCTTCTTCTGGAGAGAAAACTGTCTTCACTCCTCTTTGAGGCCACTTTCAAATGTTCCTTTTCCTCTACCATCCACTAAAACCTGCGCCTTCATCTCAACATCTTTTGAACCTGCTTCTTACTACTTGTGAGTCCCAGAGAACTTGCCAGCAGTACTCATAGTTACAGTTTATCCTGCACATGTTATTTCTTTCTTCTGTACCTACTTTTTTGGCAATTGCATAAGCTTCATCTGGTGACTTTGCCACACATATCCTTTGGGAACAGAGATGCCAGCTTCTTGCAATAATTCCATACTCATGTATTCATGTAGTGAGAGATTCCTGTGCTGTTTTTGCTGTACTTGGAGTCCATGGTTATTCAACAATCCAGAACCTCCTAGAGCTTGAGCAGTGGCCCGCAGGGCCATCCAGGGCACGTGGCTCCGAAGGGTGGCTGTAGCCAACAGCCGGCTGTAGAACATGGAGGCTGCCATTTCTGAGTCAGACCCATCCCCTCGGTGCCTTCCGCAGCCATACAGGCCCCTGGATTTTTTTCAGATTTTAAAATCAGCATGAGAGAGACTGGAGTGGCAATGAAGGAGAGGAAATCAATCAAAGGAAATAATGTATCTCAGTGGGCCTGGCAGGTGAGGCTGGGTTACTAGTAGGGAGTTTGGGGGAAGGGACCTAGATTTTGAAAAGTATGATGTAGTGTTTGAGACTTTGTTTGTTTTAAACCACCAATCGCCCTGAGTAGGGGGTGGCTGTGATCAAGGGGACAGCTCAGTCAGGCAAACAGGATCCAGCAAGCAGGCCAAAGAAGAAACAGGGCTGCGACACCTAGGGGTCATGGGGACCCAGATGCTGCTGGTGGCCCAGGTGAGGGTCCTGCGTCCTCTGTGGCGAGGCTGCCAGCAGCTACAGGATCTGCTCTCACATGTTGGACAGACAAGGAGCTGGTGGCACCTCACCCTGGCTGTGTGCCGGAATTGTGTTGGAGCATTTTAAACACCTCTGGGTCCTCTTCACAGCACAGGGGTCATTCTGATGAGCAGCCAGGATTACCGCCACAGGCCAAGCCAGGAGCCAGCTAAGGGGGTTGGGGGAGTGAGGACAAAGCAGTCTAGAGGCCTTGGGCGGACAGGAGGAACTCTGACCCAGGCTCCCTGATGTCCGGCACGTCTGCCTGGAGAGAGACTGGTCCCAGTGAGCCAGGCCTCAGGAGCTACAGGTGTTGGCAGCCCTAGAAGATGGGCTGGGCACCAAGTTCAGGAACAGGAGCCAACTGTTCTATAATAGGAACTTTTCCCCAGAGTTCCCCTGGGAGCACTATCTTGCAAGCACCCGGAGATTCTTTGCTAAGTGCCTCATAGACTTTGTCTTACTGACTTTGAAATTACTGACCTTGAAATTCATCATTGCTTTTCTGCTCAATCACACCGTCATCCCTTCATTTGACAAACCTGTATGAGCACCCCCTGCCACCACCACCCGTGGGTTGGACCCTATTCCAGCCCTGGGACACAGTGGGGACAAATGGACAAAGGTCCCATACTTGAGGAGCTTACCTTCTAGTGGGGAGATGGAGTGTAGACATGATGAACTGTGTCCATTGGTAAAAAGCACTATGAAAAGGAATAAATCAGGACAGAAAATTAAAGTGGAATGCTGGTCAGGGAAGCTCTTTCCAGCTCGGTGACATTTGGGCAGAGACCTTAGGGACATGAGAGTGGGAGGCCAGAGGACATGGGAAAGAACATTCCAGACAGGGGGTTTGGGGCAAAATAAGCCATTGAAGGAGGTCTCACCATTCTTATGGTTTTAAAGGAGGAAGCTGCCAAAATCATGTCATTGAACATTTGGTTTATTCCTACCAATTTGCCTTTTCAGTGGCAGTGCGGCTACATACTAGGGAATTGGCCATATCACGTTTCCCTCTCTTCCTTAAAATAGGTATGAAAATATCAGGTAAGACAGCTCCTAGTGACAGAAGAGGATCCTTCATAAATTTACCTTCGGCTACTGTGGTTGGATCTGCCAGACACGATCCCCAGAGAGTGAAAGACGACCCGTTGGAAAGTGCTTCTGTCTTAGAAATAAAATGGCTCAGAATTAAATGATTCTTTTATAGGCATATAGTTGTGAGTTAAACTCCACAATTTGTATGTATGAATACTAACATTAAGAATAAATGCCATCAGAGTAAGATTGAAGAAATATATAAAAACATATTACTTAGTGTCTAGTTACAATGAACTGTTTTTAGTTTCTTTTTAATGTCTATTATTTGTTTCTTTCCTAGCTGGGTTTTGTGGCTACTTAGAATTCACCATTGTTGGGTTGGAAGCTTTCTAGGGGTGCTTGTGGGTTCCCAGCACCCACTAAGCTGCTTTGGGACCCAGAGGCTGGGCGCTCCTGACCAAAGCTCCCCCAGCTGTCCTCTTGGAGAGGAGAACTGGGAATCTCCTGCCGTCAGCTTCGATTACCTACCCAGGAAGTGTGGACTATTGCACAGGGCCAGAGAGTAAGAAATGAGAAGAGCTAGGATTTCATCCTAAGCCTGTCTGACCTCCAAACCCAGATTCTTAACCACCATGCTCTGGTGGTTTGCAGACACAAAGAGTGGTCCTAGGACCAGGGGCGTCAGCATCCCCTGGGAACCTCAAAGAAATGCAGAGTCTCAGGCCTCACCCCAGCGTCTAATCGGAGCTTGCGTTTTAACCAGATCCCCAAGGGACTCATGCACTCTACAGCCTGAGATGCACTGGCCTAGTGGTTCTCTTTCCACATAGGCCTCAGTTTCCCTAGCTCTGTGACAATGGTAACGCATCGCTTCCCTGGTTTTATATTTCAGAACATGGACTCTGAAGGTAGATTTTTGGGGTTCAGATTCTAGTCTGCCATTTATTAGCTGTGTGGCTCTAGGCAGGTAACTTAACCGCTTAATGCCTCAGTTTTCTCATCTATAAAATGGTGATAAAAATAGTACCTATGCTGGGGCTGGGCGCGGTGGCTCACACCTGTAATCCCAGCACTTTGGGAGGCTGAGGCGGGTGGATCACGAGGTCAGGAGATCGAGACCATCCTGGCTAACACAGTGAAACCCCGTCTCTACTAAAAAATACAAAAAATTAGCCGGGCGTGGTGGTGTGTGCCTGTTGTCCCAGCTACTCTGGAGGCTGAGGCAGGAGAATAGCATGAATCTGGGAGGCAGAACTTGCAGTGAGCAGAGATTGTGCCATTGCACTCCAGCCTGGGCGACAGAGCAAGACTCCGTCTAAAAAAAACAAATAGTACCTATGCCCTGGGTTTGTGAACCCAGAAAACCTGAGACAGGTCTCAGTTAACTAATTTATTTATTTATTTTTACTTTTTATTTATTTATATTTTTGAGTAGGAGTCTCACTCTGTCATCTAGGCTGGAGTGCAGTGGCGTGATTTTGGCTCACTGCAACCTCTGCCTCCCAGATTCAAGCGATTCTTGTGCCTCCGCCTCCTGAATAGCTGGGGTTACAGGAGCACACTGCCATGCCATTCTACTTTTTTTGTATTGTTAGTAGAGACGGGGTTTCACCGTGTTGGCCAGGCTGATCTCAAACTCCTGACCTCAAGTGATCCACCTGTCTTGACCTCCCAAAGTGTTGGGATTACAGGCGTGAGCCACCATCCCCGGCCAGTCTCAGTGAATTTAGAAAGTTTATTTTGCCAGGCTGAGGACGCACCCATGACACAGCCTCAGGAGGTCCTGACGACATGTGCCCAAGGTGGTCGGGGCACAGCTTGGTTTTATCCATTTTAGGGAGACATGAGCCATCAATCAATATATGTAAGATGTACATTGGTTCAGTTCAGAAAGTGGGACAACTTGAGGCGAAGGCAGGACAACTCAAAGTGGAGAGGGGGCTTCCAGGCCATAGGTAGATAAAAGAGAAATGGTTGCATTTTTTTGAGTTTCTGATTAGCGTCTTCAAATGAGGCCATCAGATATACATTTATCTCAGTGAGCGGAGGGGTGACTTAGAATAGAATGGAAGGCAGGTTGGCCCTAAGCAGTTCCCAGCTTGACTTTTCCCTTCAGCTTAGTGATTTGGGGGCCCCAAGGTTTATTTTCCTTTCACAGGTTGTTGTAAGGATTACAAAAGTTGGTGCTTGTGAAGTATTTTAGAGCTGTGCCTGACTCACAAGGAATAGGCACCCACTGTCTTTTTCACTGCCATGAACCCTACCCCCTGTCTTCTTGTACCTCTCTTCTGGGAAGCCTTCCCCAACTATCAGAGCTCAAGATAATTTCTCTCTTTTTAGATTCTATGGCAAATGATCTGGGATTTCCATCATAAAACTGTAACTTAGGGAAAATCTGTTAGTGTATTGATAAGGAAACTTAAGGTCAAATGACGGAATTGGGCCTGGAACTCAAAGGTCGAATGACAGAAGCAGGACTTAAACACCAATACGCTTTAAACTCTAAAATTAGGGCTGTTCCCAATGTGATACATTTATAGTATTATATTCCTTACTATTTCCCACCTGTTTTTAAAGTAGGTAATAAATGTCTTGAAAAAAGCATAATAAAAATATTCATCACAATGATTTTATTGATTGATTGATTGATTGATTGATTGAGACGGAATCTCCTTCTGTTGCCCAGGCTGGAGTGCAGTAGCACAATCTCAGCTCGCTCCATCCTCCACCTCCCCGGCTCAAGCGATTCTCCTGCCTCAGACTTCTGAGTAGCTGGGACTACAGGCCTGTGCCACCACACCTGACTAATTTTTATATTTTTAGTAGAAACAGGATTTCACCATGTTGGCCAGGCTGGTCTAGAACTTGTGACCTCAAGTGATTCGCCTGCCTCAGCCTCCCAAAGTGCTGGGATTATAGGCATGAGTTACCGCACTTGGCCAAAAGGAGGGTGCTGGTGGCTGTTGACTTTTCAGAATATATTTATTTGTGCTATGAATCTGGTATAGGGGGATTTAGTATGCCTGGCTTCATATATTTATTTGTCCTTGGAGCCTTTTTCTGGGAAATGCTTGTTAGCATCACACAGCTAGTGTTTCATGGAACACAGTTTGGGGACTGTGGCTCTGCTCTCCAGAGCATCTGCTCTCCTACCCCATGTACTTTTTCTTTTTTTTTGGGAAGACTATTTTTTAGAGCATACAGTATATAGCTTTTTCAGATTGGCTTCTTTCCCTTAGTAATATACATTTAAGTTTCCTCTATGTCTTTTCATGGCTTGATAGCTCATTTCTTTTTAGTGCTGGATAATATTCCATTGTCTGATGTACCACAGTTTTTTCACCCACTGCAGGACATCTTGGTTGCTTCCAAGTTTTGGCAATTCTAAATAAAGCTGCAGTAAACATCCATGTGCAGGTTTTTGTGTAGACATAGTTTTCATTTCCTTTGGGTAAATACCAAGGGGTGCGATTGCTGGATCGTATGGAAAGAGTTTATTTAATTTTGTAGGAAGCTGCCAAACTGTCTTCCAAAGTGGCTGTACCAGTTTGCATTCCCACCAGCAATGAATGAGGGTTCCTGCTGCTCCACATCCCTGCCAGCATGCACTGTTGTCAGTGTTCTGGATCTGGGCCATTCTAATAGGTGTGGAGTGGTATCTCATTGTTCTAATTTACATTTCCTGGATGATATATGATATGGAGCATCTTTTCATAGGCTTATTTGCCATCTGCATATCTCCTTTGGTGCGACGTCTATTAAGGTTTCAGGCCATTGATTGATTGATTGATTGAGACAGAGTCTTGCTCTGTCTCCCAGGCTGGAGTGCAGTGACGTGATCTTGGCTCACTGCAACCTCCGCCTCCTGGGTTCAAGTGATTCTGCTACCTCAGCCTCCCGAGTAGCTGGGATTACAAGCATACACCACCACACCTGGCTAATTTTTGTATCTTTAGTAGAGACAGGGTTTTGCCATGTTGGCCAGGCTGGTCTCGAACTCCTGACCTCAAGTGATCCGCCTGCCTCAGCCTCCCAAAGTGCTGAGATTACAGGCATGAACCACCCTGCCTGGCCCCATTTTTAATTGGATTATTTTCTTATTGTTTAGTTTTAAGTGTTTGTATTAGTCCATTCTCATGCTGTTAAGGAAGACATACCTGAGACTGGGTGATTTATAAAGGAAAGAGCTTTAATTGACTCACAGTTCAGCATGGCTGGGGAGGCCTCAGGAAACTTACAATTATGGCAGAAGGGGAAGCAAGCACGTCCTTCTTCACATGGCAGCAGTGAGGAGAAGTACAGAGTGAAGCCGGGAAAAGCCCCTCATAAAACCATCAGATCTCACGAGAACTCACTCACTATCACAAGAATAGCATGAAAATAATTGTCCCCATGATTAAATTACCTCCCCCCAGGTCCCTCCCATGACAGGTGGGGATTATGGGAACTACAAGATGAGATTTGGGTAGAGACACAGCCAAACCATGTCCAGAGTTCCTTATGTTTTGAAGACCACGCGCGCACGCGCGCACACACACACACACACATTCTTTATTAGCTGTCTTCTACAAATACTTTCTCCCAGTCTATGACTTTTTATTCTCTTGATAGCACCTTTTGAAGAACAGGAATTTTTTTTTTTTTTTTTTTGAGATGGAGTCTTGCTCTGTTGCCCAGGCTGGAGTGCAGTGGCGCAATCTCAGCTCACTGCAACCTCCGTCTCCCGGGTTCAAGTGATTCTCCTGCCTCAGCCTCCCAAGTAGCTGGGACTACAGGCGCCCGCCACCACGCCCAGCTAGTTTTTGTATTTTTAGTAGAGACGGGGTTTCACCGTGTTGGCCAGGCTGGTTTCGAACTCCTGACCTCAAGTGATCCACCTACATCTGCCTCCCAAAGTGCTGGAATTACAGGCTTGAGCCACCACACCCAGCCAAAGAGCAGGAATTTTTAATCTTCATGAATTCCATTTTATCAGTTCTTTCTGTCATGGATTGTGCCCTTGGTTTTTTATCTAAGAAGTCATCAGAGAAAGCAAAGGTCATCTAGGCTTTTTCCTATGTTATCTTCAAGAAGTTTGATAGCTTTGTGTTTGACATTCAGGTGAATGATCCATTTTGAGTAAGCTTCTGTGCAGGGTGTAAGGGCTGTGTCTACATTCATTTTTTTTGCACGTGGATGTCCAACTGATCCACCTGTCAGTTCTTTCACTAGAAGCACGCTGCCTTGATTGCTGTAGCTTCCTCGTGCACTCGTCAGTCCCTTAAGGTTCACCTCCTCTTCCCCTACCATACAGCAGCCACTCCACTAGTGGCCTTCCAATGGCAAGTCCCATGGATTCTCTCCAGCATGTCTCTTGTTTGTGACTCCATTCTGTTGTGTGACCTTATGTTGTGTCACCTTTGCATTGGGGTTTGTAGAGTTGGTGCTGAGGTTCTGGCTTTGGGAAGGTGGCCAGACAGGAATGCAGGTTGAGGTCAAGGTATCATTACTTGCAAGTGCACAGAGCTGCCTTGGGGAAGTGGCACGTGTTTCAGACCCACAGTATTCTGGAGGGGTGTACTGTGATTCTCACTTCTTACACCTTTGGACGGGCCTTGGTCACTGTGGCCAAGCAAGTGGTCAATGGGATAGCCCTGCTAAGATGTGCCAAGCCTGCATGGACCAGCTGGCATGGATGGAAGGGCTCAATGGCACTGGGTCTGGGGAAAAACAGAAAGGGATGGGCAGCTTCCAGAACCTTCCTGAGGCCTGACAGTCCTGGCCCTGCTGTAAGTGCTTTGTAGCCCTGGACTGGCTCTGGACTCCTACCAGCCCTGTGGGATAGCCCTAGCCCTGTTATAGAGATAGGACACCCATGCACAGAGAATGTTGTTACTTGCTCCAAGTCACAGTTTAGGAAGTGGCAGTGCCAGGATATGACCTGAGAGCCCATGCTGTTGACCACACTGTCTCCCTAGCCCCTACCCTCAGAGGGTCTGACGAGGTTAGGAAGAAAGGAAAGACAAGAAGGAGGTGTTGGGGAGTAAGCCGGGAAGACCTCACCTTCCCCTCTTGTTCTTTAGGCCTTCTTACCTCCTCTCTACTGGTCCAGAAAGGCCCTGGGGCCCTGCCTGGGACTGGTTCCCACCATGGGCCCTGCGTGGTGGCAGCTCCTGGAGGCCTCTGTGCTAGAGAAGGTACCTTCCCTGGAGGTCCTGTGGACCAGAGAGGAAGGAGGTAGCAAGGGGTGGCCTGAGGAGCTCCCCTTCTGGAATACAAGAGAGCAGGAGGCAGCAGCCTATCTGGTTTTCATTTGAGAAGAACAGAGTTGGTGTCCCCAGACCAGGACTGTCCCGGCCTGATGCCTCAGGGAACCCTGTCCAGCTGGACTAGCTGCACTGACAACCAACCCCACAGCCCCCTTGGGGAGCTATGTGGAAGTTTCTATCGTGAGTACCCAGGATGGTATTGAGCTTTCTCCTTGACAAGCCTGGGTTCTAGCAGCTGTGAGCTTGGCCTCTGTCCAGCGCAGGCCTTGGCTCACAGGCCCTTCAGAAAGTTTCAAGGGAGGAACTGACACTACAGTTTTTTTAGTCCTAACTTCCCCATGTTCCTATTTCCTCACCCCCTGAAAATGCAAAGGGCCAGTGTTCCTGGTTTAGGGACTGTGACAAGGGAGGCTGCTGGGAGAGCGTGGAGCATGTGCTACCTGGATACCTTGGAAAGACGCATCCTGGCAACTGCGCCAGGCAGCAGACTGGGCAGCTGCAGGTTTAAACCCTGGGCTTCCAGGCCCAAGAAGGGGGACTGGGCCCCGGGGAGCTGTCCCATCACAAAAAATAACCCTGGATGCCAACCACCCAGAACCCTAACACCTTTTCTCAGGCAGGGGCAGGGAGGGGTGAGGAGATGCCAGGAATGAGGTCAGGCAAGGAGGCTAAGCCTGGAGAGCCTGGGCATGCAGCCCGCCCACTGGTCTGCCTGGTCCCTTCCATGCTGGGGTGGGTGGAGGCTGAGAGTGGTGGAGGGGATCACAAATAAGTTATCTGCCCCTGGGCTTTTGCCATCCTCTTGGTGCCCCATGGCTACTCCAAGGACGTGCCCGTCCCCAAACCCAAATCACCCCAGAGCCGAAACTGCTGCTCCTTCCTCCTGAGTGGTACCCACCCCACCCCCTCCCAATCAAAACTCCCAAAGAACTCTTTTCTCTGCCCTGTGTAAACCTCTTTTGTGATTAAAGTAATTCCCAATGAAGGAACACATTCTTTTCTGAATGATCTGCAGGCTTAATCTTCCCAGGGCACATTTGCATTTCAAGTGGCGCGCTTGTACAGATAGAATTCATCTGTAATTGGCAGAATGAAGGGGCGCTTACTGCGGGGGAGGGAGGAGGTGGACTTTCCCAGGCCCCCAGGCCCCTCCCTGAAGTCCACCTCTCTCCTCCTCCACGCCCGCCCCCTCAGTGAGGGGTGGAGCTGGGTGGATTTGGAGGTTGACTGAAGAAGCGCAATGGCTATTATTCCTTTACTAATTGAAACTTTTTATGGTGAGACCTAGAGTTGCCAACTTCTAATTTTGCGGGTTTGTTTTTATCACTGGTTTCCTAACACCATCACTTCACAGCAGCAAAACATGAAGGAGGAGGTCACTTCAGTCTTCTCAATGGAGTAAATTTAGCTTTACACAAATATATCACAGGGTTGTCAGATTTTTCATCTTGCTACAGATTGGTGCAAACCTCACTGGGGTCCGGCATTTGAGAACCACAAACTGGATGGCCCTCAAGGTCCTGCCCAACTCTAAAAGGCCACAGTTTTCAAATTCCACCGTCATACTGCGTTAAAGATGCATCGTCAATGTGAATCATTGATGATGATGTCAATTTATCATAGTTGCACATAACTTTCTATAATGGAAATGGCTCCAGGAGATAGGACAATAGAGGGAGACTGAAGAGCGGGGAATAAAGAAAGTTAGGAGCAAACGAGGGGGCAGATAGGAAAGAACACCTGCCCCCCAAACCTGTATCCATCTTCCCAGGGTGCTCTGTTAAATTCTTGAGCTGCAGTGGGCACTTTCATATTCCTGTCCCGGAAACGTGGGTGTGTGTGTGTGTGTGTGTGTGTAACAGCACAGTAGGTGGGCACAGCACCTGACCTTTATGTAAGTTCCCACCCACGAAGCCTCACCCCTTAAAATGCTCCCTGTGGCCTGGCCTTGCATTGGACACTGTGCCCAACCCCCAAGCAAAGGACATGAAGATGCCAGAATGGCACATGGCAGATGTCTTAGAATGTGGGGACGGGGGCCAATGAGAGATGCCAACTCTGAGAGGACAAGGTCCCGAGCCCTCCAAGGAAGGGGCCTGTTTCCAGCCTTGGTTTGTTTCCTCACAGGCCGCCCCGGCCCTGGCTCCCAGCTTTTCTGGACCTGACCAGGAGGCTTTGCTCAGTTTTTCCCATTCTCATTGCAGGTGTGTGTGGCTGCTGCGGTGCCCTACGCCCCAGGTACAAAAGGCTGGTTGACAACATCTTCCCTGAGGATCCTGAGGTGGGTCACGTCTCTGGCAGGCGTCGTGGCTCTCACGGTCCAGGCAGGGCCTCTGACGGGGGCAGCTTGGTAGCCGGGCCTCCTGCCGGGGGGGGAAGGCAGGCCCTCTCAGGGTCCCCGGGCGCTGAGCCTTCCCAGAGAAACTGGAACCTGGGCCACACCACCTGGGCAGTGGTGAGAGGCTGCTAGGGACATGAAGGATGAGGGCATTTGGATCCGCAGAAGGCAGCTGAAAGTGCGTCTCGGTATGCTTGTGGCCATCACTGTCCAACCGAGACATCTTTCTCCTGCATGTCTCTGCGTGACTGCCCCTGGAGCTGCTAACTCTGAGTGATCGTAGCTCCCTGCTGCTCAGTGTGAGGACTCCCCTGTCTTGGGTTGGGCTCAGGAGCCCAGGTCTTTCCCCCTGGCTGCCACCCTCTGCGTCTGCCAGGTGTCTAGGGGCGTACACACACAGGGCCTGGCCTCCAAGCCACCTCTCCACCCGTCAGGCTGCTTTGTGGGTTGTGGTCTGGGAAACATTGGGATGTGATGTACTTGACTTGCTCTCTGGGAACCAATGGCCTGTCTTGATGGGAGCATCCTCTGTAGAGTTCCCTAAGAGCTGCAGAGCTGCCTTCGTCCTGTGTGTGCCTTGGTGCCGGCTCTCCAGCATGTTTTAATTTGGGGTGTTTTTTGTTTGTTTGTTTTTTGGGGGGAAGGAGTCTCGCCGTGTCACCAGGCTGGAGTGCAGTAGCACGATCTTGGCTCACTGCAATCTCTGACTCCCTGGTTTAAGAGATTCTCCTGCCTCAGCCTCCTAAGTAGCTGGGATTACAGGCACGTGTCACCGTGCCCAGCTAATTTTTTGTACTTTAAGTAGAGATGGGATTTTACCATGTTGGCCAGGATGGTTTCGATCTCGTGACCTTGTGATCCGCCTGCCTTAGGCTCCCAAAGTGCTGGGATTACAGGCGTGAGCCACCGCGCCCGGCTTGGATGGCTTTTAATGACGCTGTATCATCCATTCCTAGACACATACACACACGGTGTATATATATATACACACCCATACGCACATACACGTATGCATTCATGTATATATATCCATACACATGCACACACATATATACATTTTATACATTTGTATCACTTGCTATTCTTTTTTCCCCCCCCTCTGAGATGGAGTCTCGCTCTGTCGCCCAGGCTAGAATGCAATGGCGCGGTCTCAGCTCACTGTAACCTCCATTCCCCGGGTTCAAGCAATTCTCCTGCCTCAGCCTCCTGAGTAGCTGAGATTACAGGCACTCGCCACCATGCCTGGCTGATTTTCATATTTTTAGTAAAGACAGGGTTTCACCATGTTGGCCAGGCTGGTCTCAAACTCATGATCTGCCCACCTCAGCATCCCAAAATGCTGGGATTGTAGGTGTGAGCCTATAACCAAAACTATGTTTTAATCATCTGCCTGTCACTGAAACCCACATGTGGCCCGGCACATCCATAAAGGGCACTCTGTAAATGCTGATTCAGTTGAATGATTATTTTTCTCTAGACTCGAACTCGTCTAGCCGTAGTGTGGCCACAGTGAGCACAAGTTGTTTTCTCCTGCAGGATGGGCTGGTGAAGACCAACATGGAGAAGCTGACCTTCTATGCCCTGTCAGCTCCAGAAAAGCTTGATCGTATTGGCGCCTACCTCTCTGAGAGGCTCATCCGTGACGTGGGTCGCCATCGATATGGGTAAGTAGTTTGGAAGGGAGAGAGGGAGAATGTCAGGAACTATATTGTTAGGCTAAACATAGGGTCCTTTTAAGAAAATGATGGCCAGGCAGAGTGGCTCACACCTGTAATCCCAGCACTTCGGGAGGTCAAGGTGGGAGGATCACTAAGTTCAAGACTAGCCTGGGCAACATAGCGAGATTCCATCTCTACAAAAAATTTAAAAATTAGCCAGGTGTGGTGGTGCACACCTGTAGTGCCAGCTACTTGGGAGGCTGAGGCAGAAGGATCACTTGAGCTCAGAAGGTCGAGGCTGCAGGGAACCATGATTGTGCCACTGCATTCCAACCTGGGTGACTCTGAGAGTAAGGCTTTGTCTCAAAAAAAGAAAAAAAAAAGAAATAAATTATCAAACAGACCAAGAAAACTGGGGACTGGGGCTAAGGAGTATATCCCATGTCATCTTCCAAAGGCAGGTGATGCTGCTGCTGAGGTTTGGAAAGAAGAAGGTATTGGCTTCCTACAGCACCTCTTCCAGCATCCATTCTCTCTTGTGTTTCCATACAGAAGCCCTCATACAGTCTGGGGCCTTAATAAAAATTGAGGCTATGATTGCACTGCCATCCTCATCCAACCTTTCCTACCTTATCCCACTTACTGTCTTGAAAACTAAGGAGGAGTCATCTACATTCTAATAAGAAGACAGAGTTAAGGGCAATTTGTCCATTAAAAATACACTTATGTGAAATATTTATCAACCTTCTGAAAGAGAAGGGCTTTCTATGTTTAAAGAGAGAAGAACTCTTAAAGCAAGTGACTGATCAATAGACTTAACTGTTGAAAAATTTAAATATTTTGATGTCAATAAAGAAACACTCAGACCAGGCATGGTGGCTCACGCCTATAATCCCAGCACTTTGGGAGGCCGAGGGGGGAGGATCACTGAGTCCAGGAGTTCAAAACCAGCCTGGGCAACATACTGCCCATCTCTACAAAAAATAAACAAAAATGAGCTGGGCGTGGTGGTATGCACCTGTAGTCCCAGCTACTCGGAAAGCTGAGGTGGGAGGATGGCTTGAGCCAGGAGGTCAAGGCTGCCGTGAGCTGTGTGTGCACCACTGCACTCTAGCCTGGGTGACAGATAGAGACTCTGTCTCAAAAAATAAAAAAGAAAGAAAAGAAAAAAGAAACACTCAAAGTTTAAGAGACAAACAACAAAAAAGTATATTTGAAAATTAAGACAAAGGATTCAAACTTATATATTAGTAGCTCATACCAAATAGTGGGTGGAGTGGAGAAACTGAGACACTAAGAGATTTGAGGCAAGGGCCACAGACAAGTGACTTACAGGAGAGGGGAGAGAGCTTGCCACACACGTGGGATGACACCCAACAGACTTGTGATCAAAGGCGCATAATGAAATATTAAGATGCTAACTTATTAAATTCATCACAAAGGAAATACAATTACCAGTATTAAGCAATAGATGGCAAAATGGGAGGCATTTTCATTCTTTTCTAGAAAGAGTACAAATTGGTTGAAACTCTCTAGAAAGTAATTTTAAAATAACGTGTCAAGAGCTTTAAAAACACTTACGCCCTTTGACTCAGTAATTCCATTTCTATTTGTTGATCCCAAAGAATCCTTTTTTTTTTTTTTTTTTTTTGAGACAAGGTCTTGCTGTGTCACCAAGACTGGAGTGCAGTGGCATGATCTTGGCTCACTGCAACCTCAGCCTCCTGGGCTCAAGCCATCCTCCCACGTCAGCCTCCCACATAGCTGGAACCACAGGCGAATGCTACCATGCCCGGCTCATTTTTGTATTTTTTGTAGAAATCGGGTTTTACCATGTTGCCCAGGCTGGTCTGGAACTCCCAGACTCAAGCAATCCTCCCGCCTCGGCCTCCCAAAGTGTTGGGATTACAGGCATGAGCTACTGCGCCAGGCCCCAAGGAATCAATCTTAAATACGGTCTACCTTCACACACAGAGATGTTCGTTATCTTGTTATTTATAAAAATGAAAAAGTGGAAATGAAATGTCCAGCCAGAGGAGAATAGTTCAGTGAATCATGGTGTATGTCATTTGATAAAATGTTATCTAGTCAATAAAATTGGTGTTTATAAAGATGCTTTCCATATAATTTGGAAAATGCTTTAAGTAAATGAAAACCAGAATCCATAATTATGTAGACAGTATCTGCAATCAAGTTAAAAAATCAACAACAACAACAACAAATCTAAATGGCTAGAAAATATAGTAAAAATGAACATACTGGCCAGGTGCGGTGGCTCATGCCTGTAGTCCCAGCACTTTGGGGGGCTGAGGCAGGTGGATCACTTGAGGTCAGGAATTCAAGACCAGCCTGGTCAATATGGTGAAACCTCATCTCTATCAAAAATACAAAAATTAGCTGGGTGTGGGAGCATGTACCTATAGTCCCAGCTACTCAGGAGGCTAAGATGGGATAATCGCTTGAACCCAGGAGGCAGAGTTTGCAGTGAGCTGAGATCACACCACTGCACTCCAGCCTGGGTGACAGAGCAAGCCCCTATTTCAACAACAACAACAACAACAACAACAACAAAGAACGTACCAATATGTTACGAGTATTCATTTTATGAACAGTGTGGCTGGGGATTTTTGGTTTGTTTTGTTTTGTATCTATTTTTTCTACGTTTTTCCTAAATATTCTTTATGTGGATGTGTTACTTCTACAATAAAAAACATGAATTGCAGGGCACATTGTGTTTGCTGCCCAGACATCATGCCACAATTCAGAGACTGAATGTCAGGAGAACGCTCAGATATTCCTGGTGGCGTTGCTCATGGGGCTGAGGGTTGGGTGGATTCAGGATTCAGGCCGTGGTTCTCAGTCCTGTTGGTTCCATTCTCTACTGAGTCTTTTTTTTTTTTTTTTTTTTTTTTTGAGATGGAGTCTCACTCTGTCGCCCAGGCTGGAGTGCATTGGCGTGATCTTGGCTCACTGCAACCTCTGCCTCCTGGGTTCAAGCGATTCTCCTGCCTCAGCCTCCTGAATAGCTGGGACTACAGGTGCGTGCCACCATGCTGGGCTAATTTTTGTGTTTTTAGTAGAGACGGTGTTTCACCACGTTGGTTAGGCTGGTCTTGAACTCCTGACCTCGTGATCCACCTGCTTCAGCCTCCCAAAGTGCTGGGATTACAGATGCGAGCCACCACACCCGGCCTCCACGGAGTCTTTTGTAGCTATCCTCTACTTTCATCGACTCTAGCCCTTCTCCTGGTCCAGGCTCTTCTCTTTTCATTCAGATGATGGCAGTAGCCTTGGACATAGTCTCCCTGCTCCTCATCCTGCTCTTGTCCTTCCGGGTTAATACTACTATGTATGATCTTCAACACACAGACCTCAAGCTGTGCTTTCCTAGCTCTTTGAGAAAAAAATTCAGCATCCTCAGCTTGACTTCTGGGGTCTTCCACAACCTGCCTGTAACCCAGCCAAGCCCACCACCCCCGCCACACCTGCTGTAGACCCACTCCACATGGACTGGCTGACCACCCGGCTGGCTCTGTGGGTCTTTCTGGTGCTCTCCCTCACTTTGATCTCTTTGATGGGCCTCCCCCTGCAGCTGCCCATCAGCCCCACTGCCATCTAAGGCCCCTTCCTCCTGGCAGGAGAAGACAGAGCCAGTCTTGAACTACAGTGAAATGTGCATGGTGCTGATGGGGTGGAGAAGTCTAGAAAGCACAGGCCTCGCCAGCGAATCTTAAATCAAGCCACCCTTGGTGTAAAAAGCAGGATCCAAATCAATATGTTTCTGTAATCATTTTATATAATAAAATGAGGTTACATCCTGAATAAGAGCAAATCTACCGTACATGCTGATTATATTAAGGGCCTTGACATATTGTAAATTATACTCAAGCAAGTAAAGATGACTTTATCCTAGGTTGAACCTAAAACTAATATGCTAGCTCTAACATTAAACACTTAATACTAATTTCACCAGCTCTCTCTTCAGTGATGGTTCTCTCAGTAAAAAATGTCCTAGAGCCAGCAGAGCCACTTAGAATCATTCTGCTGCCCTTACAACTGCAATTCAAATTTAGTACCATTCTGTTAAAAATAGCCATTGTAGCCTCTAAGTATTTAAAACCTGAAGGCCTCACTGAGGGCTTTGTTCATAAACATTTGGAGAAGAAAAATCTGTTAGATTTGATCTCTTATTCTGTCTCTCTTTGCCCTCCCCGTCTTTTTGTACCCAGTGCCACATACATCATCATTATCTTCCTCATCACTGATGGCAGCTTTGGAAGAGTAAAATATTCTCGTGCAGACAGGGTGAGAGGCTGTGTCTTCCTGCCGTGATGCAGGTGTCTGTATTTGGCGTTTGACCATACGGACATGAACCTTGGATGCTGGACCCAGGGGCAGAACCACCCTCATCTGCCCCACTGCCTCCCCACATTGTCACCCCATTTCAGTTGTGTGTGGACTCTGGCTCCTAGGTGTTTAGCATAGGGATGGTGGTGGGCAGCCAAATGTGAGCAGAGAGAGGATGAGGTGTGAATTTCAAGGCATTGCTCATGGGCATGCAGTATGATGGGCAGTGATGTGCAGAGCAGCGAAAACCGAGCAGTCCTTCTATTTTCCCTTCTCTTTACATTTCCCTTCCAGTTCAACTCCAATGTCAGCACGTCCCCTAGAAACTAAGGGAGAGCAGGGGAGGGAACAGCAGTGCTGGGTAAGACTCGCTCAGTTGACGGTGACGCCTGAGCATTGACGGGTACAGAATGCCGTATAAGACACCGTCAGGATCCCCAGTGCCTGGAGTTCTCACCCAGCCAGGACCAAGCCCTGGTGGATGGAGATGGCCATGCCAGAGGGTTGGGCTTCTCTAATCTGAGGACCCTGGCCCTGGAGCTGACCCAGAGGCACTCCTAAAAGATACACATTCACCAGGAGGACCCTGAACCTGGTTGGAGGATGGCTGACCTTGAGATAGGGATACCGCAGACCCTTACTAGATGAGGAGGGTCATCCCTCCCTTCCTTAGCTGAGGTCAGCCCTCTCTCCCTACTTCTGGACTCCTAAAACCCAGAAGGTTCTGTCTAGGAGTGGGCTGACCAAATGCACTCAAACCACCTGGAACAAGAGGTTCTTTGTCCAGGCCACTGCTCTTGAGCAATTCTTGCGCAATGTCTGGCCCTACTAAAGCTCATCCTGCCTGCTGACCCTAATCCCTGACCCTGGATCTGCCTTTCCTCGCCAACTAACCCTGGTTCCCAGACTTTACTCCCCACTCCTCCTTTCTTAGGCCAGTTCAGATTCTCAGACCTGTTTTGACTTTGGACCCCTTCAAGGACACCCACCCCAGATCAGATCTCTGCTGGTAGTAACCTTCTGACCTGGGGATCCCAGGTTCTGTTCCTTTTGAGTGTGTAACAGATTAGACACACTCGAGAAGTTTACAATAAAATAGCACAAACATGGAGAGCATTGGACTTAGGGCTTCCAAGGTCCCATTGACTTCGAATTATCTAAGATGCTTTGAAAAGCTCCAGTTCATAATTATAAACATTCCATCCTTACTATTGGATCAGAGATGAGGAACAAAGGATCATGTGTTCAGAGAACTGGGCCTTGTACTTCTTTACTTTTCAGTTTCACTTCTACCATAATTTTCGACTTCTACCAAAATGGAAATTTTCCACTTTCCACTGTTGGTAAGTAGCCAATTTATTTTTTTATTTTTTAATTTTTTTTTCATAGCAGATGGTTTTTCCATATCAGGAATTTCTGGAATTTTTTGCAGGAAGAGGAAAAGCAGTAATCTAAGCCCTGGGGCTCGCGAGGCCTTGAGTTTCTTCTCTTGCCCAACCCCACCCCTTCCTTTACATCATTTAAACACCGTAATAATGGTGAAATGCTGCAGATCCCTTCATGCAGAAGGATGCCGGGATGATTCATAAGGGAAGAGAATCCCAAGCTGACTGCCCTCATTTCCTACCCGCCATGCTTGGCTGCCTGAAGGTGTCCAGGTCTCTCTGCAGGGAAAGCTTGTCCCCTTTGGAAGGGCTCCAGCCCAGTCTGCTTCCCCAACCCTGTGCAGAATTCAGTCTCTACACAGTGGACCTGAAACATACTGGGACTGGGTCTGCAAGGCACGGCAGGTTTCCTGGATGGTGATTGTGATGGCCTCTGAAGGGCGAGGCTGCAGAGCCAGGAATGGCTGTCCCGGGAGCAAGGAGGAATGGTAGGCGTGGCTCCCGCTCACCAGAGGAGCTCAAAGAGCCAAGGTTGCCTTTGTATTTGAAAAACACTCTGTGGATAGAGCATGCCTTGATCCATTTGTGAGTGGACCCAGAAAACTATTCAATAATAATTTTATTTAATATCATTAAAGAATCATTTAATAATAGTTGACTCAGCTATTCTAGATAAAAGAAATAAACATTTTGTAAAAGTGGAAAAGAACATTTCAGCATTTAAAGGCTGTTTTATTTTCTGGTTGCTTGGTATAGAAGTTAGCTCAAGGGTACGTAAGAAGTAGCTGATGTCTTTTTAAAAATTTAGAAGTCATGACTGCTGTTAAATTTTTTTTTTTTTTTTTTAATGTTTGGATTTGCAAAGCTAGCTTAAGTATGAGGCAGTCTGACTGCAATACCTGAAACTGGGTAGCTGTCCCAGGAGGTATTGTGGAGCCTTGTGTTGTAGCCTTGAAAGAGCTCCTGAAATTGTCCTATTGTCATCCTCCCTATGCTTTTTGTTCACCCAAACTTTGTTAAAAAAAAAAAAAAAAAAAAGACAAAGACTAGCTAATCAAGAATTTTTAAATAGGCCAGGTGTGGTGGCTCCCACCTGTAATCCCAGCACTTTGGGAGGCCGAGGCGGGAGGATCATCTGAGGTCAGGAGTTCAAGACCAGCCTGGCCAACATGGTGAAACCCCATTTCTACAAAAAACACAAAAAATTAGCCAGGCATGGTGGTGGGCACCTGTAATGCCAGCTACCTAGGAGGCTAAGGCAGGAGAATCGCTTGAACCCAGGAGGCAGAGGTTTCAGTGAGCCCAGATTGCGCCATTGCACTGCAGCCTAAGCAACAAGAGCAAAACTCCGTCTCAAAAAAAAAGAAATTTTTTGTTTTTAAATATCTGCCTAACATTCAATGATGGATATGATTTGGGTCAAGACATAAAGAAGAATGAATCTTTTAATTCATCCTTTATTACATTTACAGCATGTGAACCTGACTTTAGAGTTTCAGGCACCTTTAACATTTTAAAGTCCTGCGGTGGCAGCTTTGCTGCGATCTTGCAAGAGAGGCCTTTTACTACTTTATTTTGACTTAGGGAACATCAACCTGATTCCTGGGCACCCCAAAGTAGGCTTTACAGTTTTCTGCTTACTTCACCTCCCCTGTATTTTCTTTGTATCAGGAGGTACTTTTCTATTCCACATGATTTGACATTACAAGTAGAAGGATCACCATCCTGTTATGGGCACATGAGCCCAAACTCTGAGTTCATGAAGCCTTGCAATGGTCTCCCATTTAGCAGGATAGGAAACATTTCTAGCTCTCGCTTCCCTTTCCAATGAGGCCAGTCACTTGGTTTGCTTTGGATTGCTCAGAATTCACCTTTATTGGTGCCATCCGGTTTCTAAAGCACTCCCAAACCTGATTATTAGGTGCCTGTGCTATTTAGAGTATAAAGAAACTCAAAAGACAGTGGCTCCAGCAATATGGAAGTGCTTTTCCTCTCTCTCACATCAGTCTGGAGTGGGCCAGTGGGCTCTGCTCCATGAGGTCATTCAGAGATCTTCAACACATGGCTTTCCTCTCTGGGTCTCCAGTTGTTTCCACTTCCCAGCTGGTAGGAAGAGGGAGAGAGAGAGGACACAGAGGGCAATTGTGTCTTGTAATCAACAGATGCTGATGTTGTTCACATCACTTTCTCTTAATTAATTAATTTATTTGTTTGTTTATTTTTGAGACAGGATCTCACCCTGTCCCCCAGGCTGGAGTGCAGTGGCTCAATCATGGCTCACTGCAGCCTCGACCTCTCAGGCTCAAGTGATCCTCCCACTTCAGCCTTTGAGTAGCTGGGATTACAGGCATACACCACCACGCCTGGCTAACTTTTGTATTTATCGTAAAGAAGGGGTCTCACCATGTTGCGCAGGCTCTCTTGAACCCCTGGCTCAAGCAATCTACCCACCTCAGCTTCCCAAAGTGTTGGGATTCCAGGTGTGAGCCACCATGCCCTGGCCACTTCCCCTCATTTTAATGGCAGTGTTTTAGTCATGTGGTCTCACCTCACAGCAAGAGAGACTGGGAAATGGAGTCCCAAATGAACAGCCACATGCCCAGCTAAAATTCTGAATTTCTAGGGAAAGGCAAAGGGACATATTTTAGGGGAGACATCTAGAATTCTGCCCGGGAAATTTAACTCCAAAACTGTAAAGATTTTAACCAGAATAATTTCTGAAAGGTTTGCAGCAGCTTCCTTGTTAGAAGTTCAAAACAAAATAAAACAAAAGCAAAAACAAAAAACAAAACCTCTCTTTCTTTAGAATGCAAATGCTTTGTAAGTGAAGGATGTATGTTTTATGATGTAGACATTACTAGTTATGTCACACTCTTGGAACAAATATGGAGTTTGAGCTTAGAGGTTCCCTTCTTCTCATTAGGAATTTGATTCTTGGCATTTTTCTTGGGATTTATGAGAAGCATTGAAAAAGACGACTAAGATAATTGGGGGTTGTCCTGTGAAGGCTAGTTTGGGAGAGCTTGGGTATATTTAGCACAGAGGAGAGAACAGCAAGAATAACAAATGAGATTGTTATTTTCAGGGGTTGAGGAGCTGGAGGTAGGAGATGGCATGTTCCTCTTTTTTGCTTCTTCTGAGAGTAGAATTGTGAATAGAGAATAGAGGATATTAAGCTTTAGGTTGACATTTTATTTCATTACATTAGTCCATTCTCAGGCTGCTATGAAGAAATACCCAAGACTGGATAATTTATAAAGAGGTTTAATTGACACACACAGTTCTGCAGGGCTGGGGAGGCCTCAGGAAACTTACAATCATGGCAGAAGTCACCTCTTCACATGACGGCAGGGGAGAGAATGAGAGCCGAGCAAAGAGGAAGCCCCTTATAAAACCATCAGATCTCATGAGAACACACTCACTATCACAAGAACAGTATGGGGAAAACCGCCCCCATGATTCAGTTCTCTCCACTTGGTGCCCCCCTCAACACGTGGGGATTACTACAATTCAAGGTGAGATTCAGGTGGGGACGTGGAGCCAAACCATACTAGTTGTCAGTCATCTAGTGAGAGGACTTGGCTCTTTGCCATTGGATGTTGCGTGTTCCTGGTTTCTGACGTTGTTCACTCAGTCTTTAGACTTCAGAGGAATTGTTTAAGTAGTTTAAAGACTTAGTTCACATAGGGAACATTCCTCATGAGAAAAAAGTTTATTCTGTGTCCATTTTGTCTGTCTTATTCCCTAGGTAGGGAGTATCATCCAAACATAGTAATGCTGCTAACCATATTGCTTGCATAGTACTTTATCATGGAACTTCTGAGGCTTCCAAACACAACACCTGCAAATTTTCTATTCCATAAAGCTGGTCCTCAGGCCTGTCTTAGATTCTTCATAAAGATCTTGACTTCCTCCCCACTCGAGCCATCTCTCTCCATCCTTGGAAACCTCATGGGACATCATGCATGATTTTCTTGTAGGATTTATTTTCCCTTTAAAGGAATATCTGTGTATTTATCTCAGCTCGTTAAGTTGAAGGACTGCCTTCTTCATCCTTACGCCCCCTGCACTGTCTAGGACAGAGCCTTTCCACAGTGGGCACTCAGTAAACACTTCTTGACTTGGATTGGATAATTCCCCGACCTCACAGAGTTTAGACTTAGAGTTTGCTATTGTGAGCATCAATCTCACTCTTTGTGTTGACTCATGAAATGCTCTATCTCATCTGTCCTCCTGTTCTTAATCTGTAAAATGAGGGGCTGGATGAGTTGGTCCCTAGGCTTCCTTCCAGCCCTGATTCATTCTGACTCAGTTCTGGGCTGGAGCAGACACTTGTTGGAAAGGCTATCCAGATGTTGGCAGCCTGTGGGGGAGCCTCATAACCCGGATGCTGCATTGCCCAGGTCACTGCACTGACACCTTTCATGCCCCGGTCGGGACATGGGGTGGCAGGGCCACAGCCGGTGACGGCGTGTGCTGCCCTTCCCAGGTACGTGTGCATTGCCATGGAGGCTTTGGACCAGCTGCTCATGGCCTGCCACTGCCAGAGCATCAACCTCTTCGTGGAGAGCTTCCTCAAGATGGTGGCCAAGCTGCTGGAGTCGGAGAAGCCCAACCTGCAGATCCTCGGCACCAACTCGGTAAGGAGCGGCCCAGGGGGCTCCAGGTCTCCCAGCCACATCCTGGGGATTGGCAGGGGAGAGGGAGACCTCGGGGTCGTCACTGTCATGTTCTGTTTCTATTTGGTTCCCAACCCTAAGTGTGACACACTGCTTGTTTTAGGGTCTCCCTTTGTGTGAACAAAGGGCCCTTTCATTTTTTAATTTAAACAAGTATATAATTTATATAGATATATAATAAAATAATTTTTAAAAATAAATTCACCACTTTCAAACATCCTATTTTAAACCCTGTGGTGGTCGGGCACAGTGGCTCACACCTGTAATACCAGCACTTTGGGAGGCCAAGGCAGGTGGATCACTTGAGGTAAGGAGTTTGAGACCAGCCTGATCAACATGGCAAAACCCCCATCTCTACTAAAAATACAAAAAAAAAAAAAATTAGCTGGGTGTCATGGTGCACACCTGTAATCCGATCCCAGCTACTTGGGAGGCTGAGGCAGGAAAATCACTTGAACCCAGGAAGCAGAGACTGCAGTGAGTCGAGATCGCGCCACTGCCCTCCAACTTGGGCAACAGAGACTCCATCTCAAAAAACAAACAAACAATAACAACAACAACAAAAATGTGGTTTTAGTGTATTCACAAAGTTGTGCAACCATTATCTCCATCTAATGTGTTTAGCGCCAGATTGATGATCTCCAAACTTTTTACTAATAGAATTTTTTCCCCTCAAATAATTTTAAGTGGGGCCCCAAATGGATATAAAAATCAATGGAAACAGAGGCTTTCTTTGGAGGGCAGGAAGAGCCCACGGCCCCCACCACTCAGCACTCTATGGGGGCATATCTTGAAAGCTATCCAGGTTATGCTTCTTTCAAAGATAGAGCAAAGAGATGTCCCCAGGACAAAGGTACCAGATCAGTGGAAAGACCACGGGGAAGCAGGACACAGGGCTTCTGGCTTAGTTTTGCCCTTTCCTCACTGTGAAGCATTGAGCAGGTTACCTTTCATAGGCCTCAGTCTTTTCATCAGTACCATGAGCAGGTTCAGCTTGGTCTCTGTTAGTCCTCCAAGCTAATGCTGGTCTCAGTGGAAGTGGCCGCGGTCGTGGGAGAGTATGATTTTGTTAGAGAAGAGCTATCAGATATGTCAGAAACTCCCTGCTTCATGTGTGCATTTAAACATACTCCCACACCCTGGTTGTCTTTAATATCTTGCCATCTTTCCCATTCCTTCCCCTTCAGGACATACTTTAAGCTCCAGGTCTTCATGCAGCTTAGATATGACTATTTTACAGATCTTAAGTGAAGCCTTTATCTATCTGCAGATATCACAAAAGTTTAAGGTTTGCCCCTTAGCCTCCCAACCTGAATTTATTTTATTTTATTTTATTTTATTTTATTTTTTTAGACTGAGCCTCTTTTTGTCACCCAGGCTGGAGTGCAGTGGCACGATCTTGGCTCACTGCAACCTCCGCCTCCTGGGTTCAAGTGATTCTCCTGTCTCAGCCTCCTGAGTAGCTGGGACTACAGGTGCAAGCTACCACACCCAGCTGATTTTTCTTTTTCTTTTTTTTGCATTTTTAGTAGAGACAGGGTTTTGCCATGTTGGCCAGGCTGGTCTTGAACGCCTGACCTTAACTGATCCACCCACCCCAGCCTCCCAAAGTGCTGGAGTGCAGTGGCACGATCTCGGCAAAACCCCATCTCTACTAAAAATACAGAAACCCTGTCTCTTGTAAAAACACTGGTATTAGCCAGGTGTGGTGGCGCATGCGCCGTGTTGTCCAGGCTGGTCTCAAACTCCTGGGCTCAAGTGATTCACCCACCTCAGCCTCCCAAAGTGCTGGGATTACAGGCGTGAGCCACCACGCCCTGCCCCCAGCCTGAATTTTTATGGCATGGGTGAGAGCTGCTTTCCTGTTCTATATAAGTTGATTTAACCAGAAGAGAGTCTTCCAGCTTTCCTTCCAAGGACCAAGAGTGGCAACCTATACAGCTTCCCTTCTCTTTCCTCTCCCTGGGACCCAGCTGCCGTCGACACATTACACATATTATAGCTGAGGGGAAAGTCCTTTGTCAAGTTGCCCTGGCAACGGCTTCAGATACTGTTTTAGTTGTCCTGTTTAAGATAACTCCAGAGAGCATCTGAATGGAAAATGAACCAGCCACCATGCATCTGTGGGGGCCACTGGAAGCAGGTGGCCGGCCGCCAGCTCTAGCTTCGCCCACAGGAAATCCTAGCCCAGGGTAGGTGTTTTGTCGGCTACGGCCTGGAAAATTCAGTGTCCTGCAAATTCCCCATCGCAGTGAATCATCGCATCAGCCAGAGCAAGTTGACTAATGATCGCTATACTGCAGACAATGATGATGATATAAGGACAAGCTATTGTCAGTGAGTTAAGTCAAATATTTGCAGTAGCTCCAGAGTGCAGCTTGGAAGGCAGCCTTTTCTCTTGCTGTCCCTGTCTGATGCTCTTTCCAGCTCTCCGAGCCCAGACCTTCTTGAACCTTCCTGAGAAGAGTGTCCTTTTGCTCCTCATCATTTTAGACCTGCCAGCATGCTAGTGTGCGACAATTATCTTAGAGTCTAGCCCAGGAGTTCCAAACAGGTCTTCACAGGGATTCAGGGCTTTGTGGGGGGAAAGGGGGACTGAGGGAGGAGAAATAGAGTCTCTAGGCCCTTTACTGCTACTTCATCCGGTAGCCACCTCTGGGGTTTTTTTTGTTTGTTTGTGTTTTGTTTTATTGAGGCAGAGCCTCGCTCTGTCGCCCAGGCTGGAGTGCATTGGCGTGACCTTGGCTCACTGCAACCTCTACCTCCGAGGTTCAAGTGATTCTCCTACTTCAGCCTCTCCAGTAGCTAGGATTAGCTGGCCACATGCCCAGCTAATTTTCTTTTTCTTTTCTGAGATGGAGTCTCGCTCTGTTGCCCAGGCTGGAATGCAGTGGCACGACCTCGGCTCACTGCAACCTCCGCCTCCCGGATTCAAGTGATTCTCCTGCCAAAGCCTCCCAAGTAGCTGGAGCTACAGGCACCGGCCACCATGCCCAACTAATTTTTAGTAGAGATAGGATTTCACCATGTTGGCCAGGCTGGTCTCAAACTCCTGACCTCAAGTGATCCACCTGCCTCGGCCTCCCAAAGTGCTGAGATTACAGGTGTGGGCTACAGTGTCTGGCTCCAGTTAATGTTTGTATTTTTGGTAGAGACAGGGTTTTGCTGTGTTGACCAGGCTGGTCTCAAACTCCTGATGTCAAGTGATCTGCCCGCCTCGGCCTCCCAAAGTGCTGGGATTACAGGCGTGAGCTACAGCGTCTAGCTCCAGTTAATGTTTGTATTTTTGGTAGAGACAGGGTTTTGCTGTGTTGGCCAGGCTGGTCTCAAACTCCTGACCTCAAGTGATCCACCTGCCTTGGCCTCCCAAAGTGCTGAGATTACAGGTGTGAGCCACCACGCCCAGACCTTTTCATTGTTTGTATGGAAGTTTGCAGCATTTTATTTGGATAAAAGGTTTTGCTGCCAGGAAATCAAAAGAAAAGGAAGGAGAGAAAGAAGGATAAAAGGAAAACAAAGCAAAATGAATCAAGTTCATCTAACCCCTCATTTTGTTGGATTTCTCAGTGTAGAAATGGGATCCCAAGAAGTGAGATGGTTTGTCTGTGCTCACACAGCTAGAGTGCTGGCTTTAGACAGTGATTCTTTTGGCCCCTGTGCATCTATTAATATTCTCCCTAGAATCTGAGGGGTGGCAAGGTCAAAAGCCCCTCACTGGGCCCTAGATTCCAAAGCATGGCACCCAGCCTCTGTGCAGATGCCCCCCATGACCAGACTTAGTCTATCACAAGGCAGCCCGTGGCCTTGTGGGTGAGAAGTCAAGAAAAAGGCTTAACCTGAGCCCACTCTTCCTCCCTGTAGCTTTTCCGTCCCTGAATTGGCATAGCACAAATCTCCCCTCTGTAGAGTGTCTCTTCAGAAACCATATGCCCTTCAAGGTCCCCAACTCAGACCAATGAGCTTTGGAAACCTACCGATTCCCAGGGCTCAACCAGACCCGCATCTCTGGAGAGGAGACCTGGGAGTCTGTATATTTTTGCTTCCCATGTGATGCCATTTAGGTCTGGGAACCACTGACCCATTCTAGTCTTAAGCCTGTGTAGGATTCCTTCCCTCCTTTCCTTCTTTTATTCTTTCTTCTCTCCCTCTCCATGTCCCTCCCTTGCTTCCCTCATCCCAGGTAGATATCCATACAGCTTGTGCTTGATCACCCCAAGGATGAATTTGTCCAGAGACTTGTCACAAAATCCAAATTTGCTAATACCACTCCTGTACATTACATGCAGTAAAGTACAATTTAAAAAATGCAAGTGATACTTTTTTTTTTTTTTGAGACAGGGTCTCCCTCTGTTGCCCAGTCTGGAGTGCAGTGGTGTGCTCGCTGCAACCTCCGCCTCCTGGGTTCAAGCGATTCTCCTGCCTCAGCCTCCCAAGTAGCTGGGATTACAGGCACCTGCCACCATGCCCGGCTAATTTTTGTATTTTTAGTAGAGACGGGGTTTCACCATGTTGGCCAGGCTCTTCTCAAACTCCTGACCTCAAGTGATCCACCTGCCTCTGCCTCCCAAAGTGCTGGGATTACAGGTGTGAGCCACCGTGCCCAGCAAAAATTTAAATGATGCTTTCCAGCCCTTAATGAGAATACCTGGGCTTTGGATCATGATGAGGGACTGGAAAAGCCAGGGGAAGGTGGGGAGGCAGGGCCAGCTAAGCTCCTTACTCGCTGGGAATTCACTTCTGCACACCTGCCTCATTGCATGATGGGTGCAGATGCGTGTCTTGGGGACAGTGTCAGTCACTACATGTCCTGACTTTTTAAGGGCACTTACTAATGATAAACTAAAAATATTAAATCTGATGATGCTGAGATCCTCTACATAAACAATCTAATATATTAGCCTAGTGTATACAAATGGTAAAATATTATGAAGATTCGTAGATTGAAAGTTTATACTTTCACTTCTATCTCACACCACACACAAAAATTAACTCAAAATAGATCAAAGCCTTAAATGTAAGAGCTAAAACTATAAGACTCCTAGAAGAAACTATAGGGATAAGTCTTTATGGTCTTGGATTTGGCAATGGATTGTTAGATATGATATCAAAAGCAAAAGCAACTATAGAAACAACATAGATAAATTGGACTTCATCAAAATTTAAAACTTTGTCTGGGCACAGTAGCTTACACTTATAATCCCAGCACTTTGGGAGGCCGAGGTGGGTGGATCACTTGAGG
The DNA here is from genome assembly GCF_047675955.1 of Chlorocebus sabaeus. Taxonomy (NCBI): domain Eukaryota; kingdom Metazoa; phylum Chordata; class Mammalia; order Primates; family Cercopithecidae; genus Chlorocebus; species Chlorocebus sabaeus. The sequence goes on from NC_132917.1 coordinate 24,783,386, forward strand.
TCAAGAGTTCCAGACCAGCCTGGCCAACATTATGAAACCCCATCTCTACTAAAAATACAAAATTGAGCTGAGGTGTGGTGGTGCATGCCTATAATCCCGGCTACTTGGGAGGCTGAGGTGGGAGAATTGCTTGAACCCGGGAGGCAAAGGTTGCAGTGAGCCAAGATCACTCCACTGCACTCCAGCCTGGATGACAAAGTGAGACTTTGTCTCAAAAAAAAAGAAATTAAAACTTATGTGCACCGAAGGACACAATCAAGACAGTAAAAAGATAACCCACAGAATGGGAGAAAATATTTACCAATCATATATTTAATAAGGATTCAATAACCAGAATATACAAATAATTATTAAGACTTAACAACAACAACAAAAACAATTAAAAACGGACAAAGAACTGTCATAGACATTTTCCCAAAAAAGATATACAAATGGCAAGAAGCACATGAAAAGATGCTTAACATCACTAATCATTAAGGAAATACAAATCAAAACCGCAACAAGACACCACTTCACACCCACTAAGATGGCGATTAAAAACACAGTCCCACACACAAAAGATGGCAAATGTTGGCAAGGATGTGTGGAAACCAGAACCCTCATGCATTGCTGGTGGAAATGTAAAATGGTGCAGCACCTATGGAAAATAGTTTGGTGCTTCCTCAAAAAGTTAAACATATGGAATTATATGGCCCAGCAATTCCGCTGAGTATATACCCAAAATAATTAACAACAGGTTCTCAAACAAATAGTTGTACACAATTGTTCATAGCAACAGTGTTCACAAGAGCTGAAAGGTAGAAACAACCAAAAGGTCACATATTTATCATCCCACTTACATGAGACATTCAGTTAGGTAAATCCGTAGAGACAGGAAGTAGATGTGTGTTTGCCAGGTGAAGAGGGGGAGAGGAATGGAGAGGGACTGCTGAGTGGACATAGGATTTCCTTTTGGGGTGAGGAAAATGTTTTGGTTGCAAAACATTGTGAATGACTTAAATGCCGCTGAATTGGGTGCTTTAAAATGGCTAATTTTATGATACGTGAATTTTACCTCAATTTTTAAAATGTTGGACTCTGAGTAACACAGAGTCAATGGCACACAGGCATTTATGCTTTTACTGTGCCACAACCTCAAACCAAGCCCACTCAGAGGCTGGTGCAAAGCGAGTCACCCAGCAGGTGAGGGGGAGGGCGGCTCCCCTGCAGCAGGCCAGGGTTATGGGGATCCTGGAGATGTCCCTCTTTTTTTTTTTTTTTTTTTTTTTTTTTTTTTTTTTTTTTGAGATGGAGTCTTGCTCTGTCGCCCAGGCTGGAGTGCAGTGGCCGAATCTCGGCTCACTGCAGGCTCCGCCTCCCGGGTTCACGCCATTCTCCTGCCTCAGGCTCCAGAGTAGCTGGGACTACAGGCGCCCGCCACCTCACCCGGGTAGTTTTTTGTATTTTTTAGTAGAGACGGGGTTTCACCGTGTTAACCAGGATGGTCTCGATCTCCTGACCTGGTGATCCGCCCGTCTCGGCCTCCCAAAGTGCTGGGATTACAGGCTTGAGCCACCGCGCCCGGCGAGACGTCCCTCTTTGTGACTCAGGCTGTGCAGCACCCTGTTCCCCCTACCCTAATGCCCCCACCTCAGAAAACCACACGGCCTGTGGGTTGGGGCCTGTACGCATATGTGCATTAGGAGTTTACTGGGCTTTTAAGCAGCCTCCTCTCATGTCCTCCAAGTGGTCCTTACAAACCTTCCATTTCCCCCTAAACTCCCCTCCCAAATCAGCTTCTTCAGTCTCAAGATGCCTTTGCCTTCTTCTCTCACTCAGGAAATGGGGGCTGTCCCAGGGCGCTTCTTCCACTTCCTTTGCCCATCTTGTTCCTCTCCAAAGGGTCCCCAGCCCCTCTGGAGCCTCCCTGGATCCATTCTTTCTGCCCCCTCCCCATCTCCACTCTTTGCCTTGCTTTGATTCCTTCCCTCAATCTAAACACAAGTTCAAGTCTCTTGCAGCGTAGTAATAAATTAAATTAATAAACAAGAGAAAAAAAAATTACATTCTCCTGCATAACTACAAAATGCCATTAGCTTGCCTGACTAAATCAACCGTCATTCCCTGATCTTATTTTAACGTGTCGTCCAAATCCAAATTTCTCTAATTGTACCCCGTTGTCTACATTGCTATCCTTTTTCAAATCAGAACTTAGTAAAGACTATTTCCTTGTTTTCTACGTCCCTTATCTCTCTTAGCAGCTTCCCAATCTCTCTCTGCCCCTCTTTTATTCGTGACGTTGACGTTTTGGAGGGCAGGTCAGTTGCTTTGTAGAATGCTCCCCATTCTGGATTTGTCCCGTTCTTTGCTGTGGTGCCACTTATCTGACTCTCCTGTCTCTTGTATTTCCTGCAAACTGGAATTAGATCTGGAGGTTTGATTGGATGCAGGTAACTACTTTTGGCTATAATACTTCATGGGGGTTTTGGGTTGCTATACTGGGTATCACAGCAGGAGGCACAAATGTCTGTGTCCCACCTTTACAGATGCCCAATATGATCCCGGTTTAGGGTGTGGGAGCCACCCCTCTCCACTGTAAAATTACGTTTTTATCTTTGCAGTTAGAATCTGTGGAAACCATGAAAATAACCCACTTCCCACCCACCTTGCCCCTCATGTTTTTATCTTTTGGTGGTATTTCTCCCTGGGGTTGCACCCATTTCTCCCTGGGGATCGCGCCCATTTCTCCCTGGGATTACACCAATTTCTTCCTGGGATCGCGCCCATTTCTACCTGGGATCACGCCCATTTCTCCCTGGGGATCACGCCCATTTCTCCCTGGGGATCGTGCCCATTCCTCCCTGGGGATCGCGCCCATTTCTCCCTGGGATCACATCCATTTCTCCCTGGTGATCACGCCCATTTCTCCCTGGGATCGTGCCCCTTTCTCCCTGGGATCACGCCCATTTCTCCCTGAATTCACGCCCATTTCTCCCTGGGATCGCGCCCATTTCTCCCTGGGGATCGCGCCCATTTCTCCCTGAATTCACGCCCATTTCTCCCTGAATTCACGCCCATTTCTACCTGGGATCGCGCCCATTTCTCCCTGGGGATCGCGCCCATTTCTCCCTGGGGATCGCGCCCATTTCTCCCTGGGGATCGTGCCCATTCCTCCCTGGGGATCGTGCCCATTTCTCCCTGGGGATCGTGCCCATTCCTCCCTGGGGATCGTGCCCATTTCTCCCTGGGATCACATCCATTTCTCCCTGGTGATCGCGCCCATTTCTCCCTGGGATCGCGCCCATTTCTCCCTGGGGATCGTGCCCATTCCTCCCTGGGGATCGTGCCCATTTCTCCCTGGGATCACATCCATTTCTCCCTGGTGATCGCGCCCATTTCTCCCTGGGATCGCGCCCATTTCTCCCTGGGGATCGCACCCATTTCTCCCTGGAGATCGCACCCATTCCTCCCTGGGGATCGCGCCCATTTCTCCCTGGGATTGTGCCCCTTTCTCCCTGGGATCACGCCCATTCCTCCCTGGGATCGCACCCATTCCTCCCTGGGGATCGCACCCATTTCTCCCTGGAGATCGCACCCATTCCTCCCTGGGGATCGCACCCATTTCTCCCTGGAGATCGCACCCATTTCTCCCTGGTGATCGTGCCCATTTCTCCCTGGGATTGTGCCCCTTTCTCCCTGGGATCACGCCCATTTCTCCCTGGAGATCGCACCCATTCCTCCCTGGGATCGCACCCATTCCTCCCTGGGGATCGCGCCCATTCCTCCCTGGGGATCGCGCCCATTTCTCCCTGGGGATCGTGCCCATTTCTCCCTGGGATCGCACCCATTCCTCCCTGGAATCGCACCCATTTCTCCCTGTGGATCTCACCCATTTCTCCCTGGGGATCTCACCCTTCTTCACACTCCCTGGGCTTCTTCAGGCCTGTCACTCCAACTCTTCCCACTGGACTTGCCCTGCTTAGTTTCTGTGGTAAGCTGAATGATGCCCCCACCCCACCTTTGCCTATGTCCTAATCCCTGGAACCTGTGAATGCCACCTTATGTGACAAAAGGAACTTTGCAGATGTGAACAATTTAAGAATCTTGAGCTGGGAGAGATTATCCTGGATAATCCAGGTGTGCCTGATGTAATCTCAAGGGTCATTATAAGAGGGACACAGGAGTATCAGAGTTGGACAGAAGGGGACGTGATGATGGAAGTGGAGGGACAGAGACAAAGAGATCTGAAGATGCCCTGCTGCTGGCTTTGAAGATGGAGAAGGGGGCACAAGCCAAAGGATGTAGGTGGCTTCTGGAAGCTGGAAAGCCTGAGAAAATGGATGCTCCCTGGAGCCCCCAGAAGGAATGCAGCCATGCAGACCTATTGTAGACTTCTGAGCTCCAGAACTCAGATAATAAGTGTGTGCTGTTTTAAGTCACTAAATTGTGGTAACTTGTTACAGCAGTCACAGGAAGCCAAGACAGAGTCCTTCAAATAATTCTCTTTTTCCTCATCCCCCTGAGTGTCTGTGGTCTCCAAGGCTCTGTGCTCTACCCTCTTCTCACTGGATATACTGCCCCTGGACAATTTCATCAACTCTTGTGGTTTTAACTGTCATCTGTGGACTAGATATGCCCCAATCTTCAGCACTTTGGTTCAAAAATCAGCACTGCTGGAGACCAGCAGGCCAGAGGTGGGTTCTGTGAAGTCAGGTGAGGTCAGAACTGCAAGGCCAGTGGAATGGCCCAAGGCATGGGTTCAGCCCCAGCTAGGGACAGGCTCTGAGAGCAGAAGCAGCCAGCTGGTGCTCCCCGAGGTCTGTGTTTCCTGAGTGCAGGCCTTGGAGTCCAGCAGATGGGGCTACCCAGGGCCAGCAGGGATGGTGTCCTGGGGCCAGCAAGGACTAGACTTTCCCAGGAGTCCTTCAAACCACAACCAGTTTTGCATAGAATCTTGAAGGAGGGACTGTGTAATGTGGATGGACAGGAGAGTATGTCATAGATCTGGGGAGTTACTATGCCTTGGCTGGTAGTCAGGAGGTTGGCAGGACATGATCAAGTTAAGATGGGATAGACTGTGCCTCTGGCTACAGTGAAAACTGCCCCAGGGAATTGCTGTAAACAAGGGCAGTGGGGAGAAAGGGACAGGCAATGGTAAACTCAAAACCATATGGTTGGCAAGATTTGGTTTCCAGCTAGGATTTGTCTTAAATTTGGGCAACGTTTTTTGGTGCTGATTTTTCTACCCAGGTTAAGTCTAGTGAGGCAAAGAAGCAGTTCTCCTTTCTCTTTGTGTAGGTAAATGCAGCAAAAAGGCCTTCAGTCCTTGAGCTGTGAGAGAGTTGGGTTTTATGTATGCCCAGTATTTTTAACTATAGTTCTGTCACTGACAGCAGGAAGTTGGTTGGTTCAGAAGGCCCACCTATGGAAGAGGGAATGGCTGTCTTCTGTTTGGACAGACTTGGCCTGTGATAAGACCAGGGGAGAGCTATTCCTGCAAGGCCAGTCTTTGGAGCTTTCGCTCTCTATTGACCCTTAGTAACCCTCAGTTTTCATACCATTTTACCTCCTGGCTGCCTGTACCACAGGGTGGGTGATCACTCCAGCAAGCTTGGCGCCCTTTGTTGTATATAAAGAGCTGAAACTTTGATCTTGAAAGGGTGGCCCTAGCAGTGCCCCTGGCCTTTGAAATGTCACATGTTCGAAATCTTCAGTTTGTTGCTATGGCAACTTTCCTCATCATTGCTGTATCTTAAAACAAACAAACAAAAAACCATGATCTTTCATGATCTCATGCATTAGAACTCACATTTTAATAAAAGTCATCTGTAAAGTATGAATTCATAATTGTAGGGGTGAAACATTTAGGAAGTTCTCACTGTATTATGCATTTAAAGAAATAGTGACCAGTCACGCAGGTAAACGAGCCCAGTGGAAACCCATGGAGTATTGATGACGGGCCAAAAATGCACTGGGGGAGAAAATGAGGAGGCAGTGCGTAACTGTGACAGGCAAGGCAGGTAGAGTTCTGGTCAAACCAAGCCTACAAGGCAGGTGCTTGGGTTACCCCTACTTGATAGGGAAACTGAGGCACGGGGAGCTTCAAGTAAGCTAGGACAAGTAAGCTTGTCCCAGATCACCCTACTAATAATTAGGATTCAAATATGTGGTCTGGCTCCAAACCCCTTCCTGTAACACTACACTGCCTGTTTAAGAGGGAAAAGGCCTTACTCACTCTAAAACCTAAGAGTCCCAACCTCATCTCAGCCAGACACTGATACATTCTGAGATGGACTTCTGCAATAGGTGTGATCCTTTGACCAGGGTCCCCGGGAAAAACCCCATCAGACCCTCTGAATCACTGTCACCAAAATTTCCAGCTTGGCCCCATCATGTCAACCCCTGGAAGATTCAGGAGCCACATAGGGAGCTGCCCCTACAGGCACCCATGACTGGCGCTCCCTGACCAGGTGACCTAGCTGGGCTGCTGGGACTGTGCTTTCATACTTCCAGCCTCAGGGAAGGGAAGCGCCTCCCCACAAGCTATCACACCAAGGGATCCTAAGGAGGCTCAAGATCCTGGTACCAAAAAGGTGCTTTTTTTCTTAGATAGCCCTGTTGCACAAACCTTCTCCATGGGAGATCAGGGACTGGCATTAAGTGCAGTCTCACTAGACTATCTAACAGAGCAAGAGTCCTGGCAGCCCGAGGGAATGGAATTGTCAACAACCCGAGACTCAAGGCTACAGCCTCCTAGGCAGTCCTGGGCCCCGGAGGGCAAACTGTGCTCCAGAGATGGAGCCATGCTACCCTTGGTTCAAGCCCGAAACACCCCAGTTCTCACCTTCAAAGGAAGTGGCTGTCCATCCATCCAGCCTTGATGGACCTCCATGACCAAGAACATACTTCCCTAGCTTTTCTCAAGGTTCTGCGAGAGCTTTCTTCCCCCCACCCTGCCTCAGAACATTCCTATAGCTGTGGGACGAGTTTACCCTGGGCCAAGTACATGTGACCTGTAGACCCCCTGCCCTAGAATACGGGGAGCGGGCACTTAAGGATGCAGATACCTGGCTGGGCGCAGTGGCTCACGCCTGTAATCCCAGCACTTTGGGAAGCCAAGGTGGGTGGATCACTTGAGCCCAGGAATATGAGACCAGCCTGGGCAACACTGAAACCCTATCTGTACAAAATAAAAAATTAGCCAGGCATTGTGGCACACACCTGTAGTTCCAGCTACTCGGGAGGCAGAGGTGGGAGAATCGCCTAAGCCCAGAAAGTCAAGCCTGCAGTGAGCCGTGATCACGCCTCTGCACTCCAACCTGGGCAGCAGGAGTGAGATACTGTCTCAAAAAAAAAAATAAAATAAAATAAAATAAGATGCACATACTTAAGCCCTACCCCTAGAGAGTCTGTTCAGTAGGATAGCAGTAGGCTGGAGTGGCTCAGAAATCTGTATTTTAAACAACCTCCCTAGGTAGTTCTGATACACATTAAAATGTAAAGAGCTAAGATCATGGGACCCAGTGTGAGAATTCCCAAGCCTGAGGCTCAGCTCCACCTGTCACAAGTGGACTGAACTGAAATAATTCACTTGCTCCCTTAATAAGCCTCAGTTTTTTCATCTCTCTAATGGGAGCAACACATGTTCTGCTAAACTCACAAGACTGCTGAAAATCGTATTAGATAAAGGATGTTGTGATCAGCTGGAAAATGATGCATCAATAGATGGCTCCATCTTAATCCCTGGAACCTCTGCATGTGACCTTATATGGAAACAGGGTCTTAGCAGCTGTGATTAAATTAAGGACTAACTTAATTTGAGATTGGGAGATTATCGTGGATTTTCCAGGTGGGTCTAAATGCAATCACAAGCATTTTATTAGAGATAAGCAGAGGGAGATTTGACACACAGGGGATAAGACGATGTCAAGACTGAGGCAGAGACAACACAGTCACAGACAGTTAACACTGACATGTTAAGCAACGAGTGCCACAGAAATATTTACTGTTGTTATTACTTAGAATGTAGGTGTTAACTGGGCCTGGCCTGGCCATTCCTGATGAAAACTCCTATGCCTATGAATAGCCTTTTCTAGAACTCGGGCTTTGTGACGTCTTAGATATTTTGAAGGCTTCCAACAGAACAAGGCATGGGTTAAACGAAAGCAAATAAGCTTTACTACAACCATATCTGAAATTTGTTTTTCTGATCAAGTGGGATGGGAAAGAACAGTGGGTGGAGTCCCGGGCATGTTAAGAATGGCGTGTTGTTTTTTAAGTGGTAAGTGGAATGTATTTGTTCATTGCCCCAGCAAACACTGCTATTCAATGATTGTGTGGTGCTGAATCCTGTAGGGTCATAAAAAGTCTAAGCCTCTTAGAATAAGAACCTTACTAATAATATGCCTTGAGTTCACACAGTTCCTGTTACTCCAGGAGCTCAGGGAGTTTTTCTGAATCTTCTCTACTTTATTCATGTTCCTAGGAGGTGATAGCTACATTTTAAAGAAAAGAAAACAGGCCAGGTGCTGTGGCTCACGCCTGTAATCCCAGCATTTTGGGAGGCCGAGGCAGGCAGACTGCTTGAGACCAAGAGTTCAAGACTAGCCTGGCCAACATGGCAAAACACCATCTACTAAAAATACAAAAATTAGCCAGGAGTGGTGGCGGATGCCTGTAATCCTAGCTTTTGGGAGGCTGAGGCACGGGTTGCTTGAACCTGGGAGGCAGAGGTTGCAGCAAGCCAAGATGGTGCCACTGTACTCCCTCCTGGGAAACAGGGCGAGATTATTTCCAAAAAAAAGAAAAAATATATATTTTTTGAAGACTCAAAACTAATATGTCAGGGAAGAAGAGCACCGAAGAACACACATCCAGGGACTCACGGAGCCACAGAAGGAGAGAACAAGGGAGTTTTCCAGTGAGGTTAGCAGCTATGGCTGACCCGCTTGGGACAGAGTCAGGAGAAACTGCTGACCTGGTCTGGAATGAGGCCTTCTGTGGTTTTAGGAAAGGGAGTCCCACTTACATTTTCTACCTCACACCACCTCAGGGGTAACTGCAGAACTTTCATTTTTTAAAAAAATTGATTTTAATGTCAATTCTGACCTTACAGCCAGGGATAATAATTGAAATATTTAACAGCATAGACAGCAGGGATAATGAGGACAGATGCTGGCCGTGAGCAGCTGTGTGGCCTGACTGGCCTCAGTCCTATGGCGCCACGGCTCCCTGAGAAAGAGGAGAGTCAAAGTTGAACGTGGAGGGGTCTTGGTGTCCCAGTTCCACCAGGATCAGGAATGGGTTCCCAGGGGCATGGGTGTGGGGAGGGGAGAGGAGGACAGAAGGCGGGACTGCCCGTCAGCCCCTGCCTGCGGCTCCCAGACGTGGCTTCCCAGGTGTAGGCCTCAGACTGGCCCACTGAGATTCCCGGGCCTCTTCCAGGACAGAGTCAGCATGTCTAGGCGGGGTGGGGGGCAGAAACCAGTGTGGTCAGCAGTGCCCCATGGCTCTGCTGTCTGGCAGTGTTTGAAAAGCCGAGTCCTCACCCTCTTAATAAAACAATACTAAGGTGCCTGTTGCCCACTTTCTCATCCACCTCTTGTTCTTCCCTAACAATGTCATCCCCCTTCCCAGCAGCAATGTCCCTGTGTCATCTGGCCTGAGGCTAGAGGAAGCAGAAGGCAGGAATAAAAACTGGAGAAAGTTTGTACCCTTTGACCAACGTCTCCCTATTTCCACTACCCCTAGCCCCTGGCAGTCACCCTTCTACTCTGCTTCTGTGAGCTTGACTTTTTATTTGATTTTATATTTAATTTAAATTTAATTTTATTTTGAGACGGAGTCTTGCTCTGTAGCCCGGGCTAGAGTGCAGTGGTGTGATCTTGGCTTACTATAACCTCTGCCTCCCGGGTTCAAGCAATTCTCCTGCCTCAGCCTCCCAAGTAACTGGGATTACAGGCGCCCACCACCACGCCTGGCAAATTTTTTGTATTTTTAGTAGAGACGGGGTTTCACCATGTTGACCAGGCTGGTCTCAAACTCCTGACCTCAAGTGATCTGCCTGCCTCGGCCTCCCAAAGTGCTGGGATTACAGGTGTGAGTCACTGCGCCTGGCTGAGATTAACCATTTTAGATTCTACATATGAGTGAGATTAGGCAGTGTTTCTCTTTCTGTGTCTGATTTGTTTTACCGAGCATAATGTCTTCCAGGTTCATCCATTTTGTTGCAGCCGGCAGGATCCCCTTCTTTAAGGCTGAATAATACCACTGTGTGTGTATACACAGATGACACAAATGGATACGCAAATGGATTTTCTATATCCATTTATTTGTCAGACATTTAGGTTGTTTCCACATCTTACCTATCTTAAATGTTCTTACCACAGAAAGGAAGGAGGGAAGAAGAAAGAGGAAAGAAAATGGCAGTTATATGAGGTGATATGTTAACTGGCTTAACCATGGTGACTATTTCACAGTGTATGTCAGAAACATCAAGTTGGAGGCCTAGGAGGGAGGATTACTTGATCCCAGGAGTTTGAGACCAGCCTGGGCAACATAATGAGACCCTGTCTCTACAAAAAAAAAAGCCAGGTGTGGTGACTCACGCCTGTAATCCCAGCACTTTGGGAGGCCGAGGTGGGCAGATCACGAGGTCAGGAGATCGAGACCATCCTGGCTAACATGGTGAAACCCTGTCTCTACTAAAAATACAAAAAAATTAGCTGGTTGTGATGGTGGGTGTCTGTAGTCCCAGCTACTCGAGAGGCTGAGGCAGGAGAATTGCTTGAACCCAGGAGGCGGCGCTTGCAGTGAGCCAAGATCACGCCACTGCACTCCAGCCTGGGCGATAGAGTGAGACTCCGTCTAAAAAATAAAACAATAAAAAAAAAAAAATTAGCCAGGCATGGTGGTGCACACCTGTAGTCCTAGCTACTCATGAAGCAGGAAGATCACTTGAGCCCAGGAGTTCCAGGCTGCGGTGAGCCATGATTGCACCACTGCACTCCAGCCTGGGTGACAGAGTAAGACTCTGTCTCTATAAATGAGTGAATAAATAACTAAAACATCAAGTTGTACACCCTAAATATATAGATATGATTTATATTTGTCCATTATACCTAAATAAAGCTGAAAAATAAAAATAAAACAAAACAACCAAAAAGCCAATGTTTTCAGTGAGGAAGTCCTGCTGGAGACAGGCAGCAGGATGTGGGGGACCGGGCACCTCCTGCAGGGCCTTGGGCAAGTTGCCTAACTGTTGTGGATGTCAGTCTCTTTGTCTATAAAATGAGAATAGAAACCACTCTAACTTAGAATCATTTTAAGAAATAAAAGAGATGACGTGTGTACAAGTCTTAGGGTAGTACCAGACATTATATAAGCTTCTAGGCCAGGCGGGGTGGCTCACGACGGTAATCCCAGCACTTTGGGAGGCCAAGGCAGGAGGATCATTTGAGGTCAGGAGTTCAAGACCAGCCTGGCCAGCATGGCAAAACCCCGTCTCTACTAAAAATACAAAATTAGCCAGGCATCGTGGCTCTAGTCCCAGCTATTAGGGAGGCTGAGTGGGGAGAACCACTTGAACCCAGGAGGCAGAGGTTGCAGTGAGCCAAGATCACACCACTGCACTCCAGCCTGGATGACAGAGCGAGACCTTGTCTCAAAAAAAAAAAAAAAAAAAAATTGCTTCTAAAATGTTCATAGCCATTAGCTCACAAACTCCCAAACCAGTGAACATAAAGTTTGGACTTTCATTCTCCTGAGGTACATTTGAGTCTACACAGTCACTACATCCTGGGGACAAAGTCTGTGTTTGTTTCTTTCTCTTTGTTATTGGCTTCTTTTTTTTCACTGTTTCTTTTATTCTAAAATGCAGGCACTCTTACACACACAGGGAGTCTTAATCTGCCTCATCATATTCGAAGTAGACATAGTACAAATTTTTGAAACTTTAAAAGAACCTTAGTGACAACCGGGCTGCTTATTTTGCACATGGGAAAACCAAAACATAAAAAAGAAGTTAAATGTCTCATTCAAAATCCACACCTCCAGTTAAGAGCTAGATCTGCATTTAGAACCTGCTAGACCTGTGTGTCTCCTCTGAGTGGACAGACATCCTGACTGGACCAGACTTTGCCTGTGTCGGTGGCTAAGGGCAGTGATGCACCCAACCTTACCTTCGGCCAAACCTGGTTCATGGCTTCAGCACCTCAAGTCTGTGTTCCAGCCTTGGGGGCTTATGAAGGCCAGGCAGCCGAAGGCCGACTTCAGCCTTCTTTCTGGAACTCTCCTGAATTTGCATGTAATCGATGATCTTCTGATCACATGGATTACCATTGGATCCACCATTGTGCCTCTTCTGCATCACCACATCAGTCATGCCAGCAATGTCACTTGGATTTATTGCTGATATCAGAATATTCTCTCCCAAATATATGAATCCATTTTAGATGTAGCTTGGAAGAAAAGATCTCCTTATTTGCTTATATGTTGGGATTCTCTCAGTCAACAGAACATAGCTGTTGTGTTTATTATTGTAAGAATAAAACACTACAATAATTAATGATGTTTGTGGAAGCTGCTAATTTTCATTCAGAAAAAGTTATTAACAACTTTTAAGTCGTTAAATACAGATACAAATTGACAATACTAAATATAAGAGTCCACTAACTAGATACTTTTGGGAAGAATACCATATCGTTTTTGACGCAACACATGTTTATAAAAATTAAATAATAATACAGAGCAGAATAATGGAGAATATATAGTATAGTAAATCTAACCTTTTTAGTTGTTTGGGGGTACTAGATTGATAACAGTAAACAAAACAACCTATAAAGGCTGGGCGCTATGGCTGATGCCTGTAATCCCAGCACTTTGGGAGGCTGAGGTGGATGGATAACCTGAGGTCAGGAGTTCAAGACCAGCCTGACCAACATAGTGAAACCCCCTCTCTACAAAAAAAAAAAAAAATTAGCTGGGCATGATGGCAGGTCCCTGTAATCTCAGCTAGTTAGGAGGCTGAGGCAGGAGAATCACTTGAAACCGAGAGGAGGAAGTTGCAGTGAGCCGAGATCGTGCCATTGCATGCCAGCCTGGGCAACAGAGTAAGACTTAATCTTAAAAAAAAAAAAAAAAAAAAAAAGCCCTGGCCGGGCACAGTGGCTCACACCTGTAATCCTAGCACTTTGGGAGGCTGAGGTGGGCGGATCACAAGGTCAAGAGATCGAGACCATCCTGGCCAACATGGTGAAACCCCATCTCTATGAAAAATACAAAAATTAGCTGGGCGTGGTGGCGCACTCCTGTAGACCCAGCTACCCGGGAGGCTGAGGCAAGAGAATCGCTTGAACCCAGGAGGTAGAGGTTGTAGTGAGCCGAGATCGCGCCACGGCATTCCAGTCTGGCGACAGAGCAAGACTCCGTCTCAAAAACAGCAACAACAACAACAACAAAAACCCCATAAGAATCATATTAAATATTTAGTAATTTAACTTCATTTAGTTCATGATTGTTGCTTCTCTGCAGGACTCAGTTGAAATTAAGTCCCTATTTAGAATTGCAAATATGCAGCATCCTGGTGCAGAAGGAATCTAGCTGCCCAGGATGCCTATCAAGACCTACTGAACTGAAATGGCAAACTTAAAAAACGGACTCAAATTTTTGTTGTTATTGTTGTTTTTGTTTGTTTTTGTCTGAGATGGAGTCTCGCTCTATCACCCAGGCTGGAGTGTAGTGGTGCGATCTCGGCTCACTACAACCTCCACCTCCCAGGTTCAAGTGATTCTCTTGCCTCAGCCTCCCAAAGTAGCTGGGACTACAGGCGCCTGCCACCATGCCTGGGTAATTTTGTATTTTTAGTAGAGACAGGGTCTCACCATGTTGGCTGGCTGGTCTTGAACTCCTGACCTCAAATGATCCCCCCACCTCGGCCTCCCAAAGTGCTGGGATTACAGGCATGAGCCACTGCACCTGACCAAACTCCAATTTCTAACAATAAAGTGTAATTACATTTTTAAGTCAAATTTCATATTTGTTCTTGTGTCCTCGAATTCATTGAGGGTGGTGCTGCTGCTTCATCGCTGGCTTTCACTCAGGTTCTGTGTTATTCCTAACAGCCTCCCTACCCCGGTGTGTTTGCGCAGTTCTGGATGGAGGGGTGAGGGCAGGTGCTTCCGTGAACCCCTTCATGTTCCCTTCTTTTCCATCCTCTGCTCCCACAGCAGGGTAGGCCTGAGAAGGGCCATGGTTTCCAATCTTGTTGTGCAACGGGAGAGGTGAGCAGGATTGGGAACTCATTTCCCCAGTGTGCTCTGCGAGGCTGGCCGAGCTGGCTCCGGGATGCGTGGTTCCCATGGCTTGACCATGGCAGGGGGTCTGGGGATGCCCAGCAGTGAGGAGCACAGTGGGTCACCTCTCTCGTGTATTTCTCTCCTTCCTCCCTGATAGTTTGTGAAGTTTGCCAACATCGAAGAGGACACCCCATCCTATCACCGGAGCTATGACTTCTTTGTGTCCCGATTCAGTGAAATGTGCCACTCAAGCCACGATGACTTAGAAATCAAGACTAAGTGAGTAGGGGAAGGCAAGGGTGGGTGGTTCAGCTCACAGCAGAAGCAAAGGTGGGTCCTGTAGATAACTTCCAACCTGCTATTGCGTGTCTGCTTTTGTTAGTGTCTGTGTCTGCTCTGATGTTGCTGGGCAGATAGGCAGCACCCAGCTCCCTACATGTGGTTTCTCTTTTTTTTTTTTGAGACCGAGTGCCCAGGCTGGAGTGCAGTGGCGCAGTCTTGGCTAATTGCAACCTCCGCCTCCCAGGTTCAAGTGATTCAGAGACTTCATGGGACCCATGGGACATGGGTCATGTGTAGATCTCCACTGTGCCCATTAAGAGTAGTAGTAAGGGCCAGGCTCATGCCTGTATTCCCAGTACTTTGGGATACTGAGGCAGGTGGATTACTTGAGGTCAGGAGTTCAAGACCAGCCTGGCTAACATGGCAAAACCCCGTCTCTATTAAAAATACAAAAAAATTAGCCAGGCATGGTGGCACGCAACTGTCATCCCAGCTACTCAGGTAGCTGAGGCACAAGAATTGCTTGAATCCGGGAGGTGGAAGTTGCAGTGAGCTGAGATTGCACCACTGCACTCCAGCCTGGGCAACAGAGTGAGACTCTATCTTGAAAAATAAGTAAATAAATAAATAGGAAGAGTAAGAAGTTCCTCCTCCCCCAGGCCTGATCTTTCTGAACTTCTTTTGAAAGGCATGGTCAGCTCTGGGTGTCACAGAATGAATCATGTGCATTTGTGGAAGGGATTCTGGGGAGACTGAAGGAGTGCAAAGTAGGAAAAGAAGAAAAATTAATTCACATGTACACATAAGGGAGCCCTGGGTAGAATTTTTTCTGCCAACCAGGCCTTGTTTCCTGCCAGCCAGGCCCCCTTGGGTGGGACAAACGAGTCCAGCACGCTGGGGATGTGTTGCACTTGTCCTTTGGGGAGTGCCTTTTTAAACTGAAACCAAGAAAAGTCAGCAGGACAGTATTCCCAGTCATTCATTCCCAAGTCCAGACAGCTGCCAGCTCAGGGTCTTGAACGTGGTCAGGGTCAGGTCAGCGTGGCCAGGTACTTCCAGGGAATCCTTGCCCATTGCCAGTGGCCCTAAAGGCTTCTAGGCCAGGGTATCCTGGTGTTCGTAGGCTCCTGCCACCTCCAGTCACAGTTCCCTGGTAAGGCCCAGGGTAGCACCCTGGCAACCCCGGTTATAAACTGAAGTTAAAAATGCAACTGGCAACTCAACCTTGAGAAAAACTGCTCATCTCCAATAATCACAAAAGGATGTGAATTGAAATAGCTACAAAATGTGAGGATTTTTTGGACTCATAAAATTAGAACAGATGTTTAAAATAAGATCCTCGATACCGCCGCAGGCACTGTGAGAGTGGCATTCTCCTGCGGCTTGTGCATGGGCAGGGGGTGGGGGCAGTTATTTTGGCAAATTGGGAGCCTTTTGTTTCTTTTTTTGAGACAGAGTCTCACTCTTTCATCCAGGCTGGAGTGCAGTGGCATGATCTCACATAATCTCAGCTCACTGCAACCTTCGCCTCCTAGGCTCAATCTGTCCTTCCACCCCAGCCTCCTAAGTATCTGTGACTACAGGGGCACATCACCACACCTGGCTAATTTCTTTTTTTTTCCTCTCTTTTTTTTTTTTTTTTTTTGAGACAGGATCTTACTCTGTCGCCTAGGCAGGAGTGCAGTGGCACGATCTCAGCTCACTGCAACCTCTGCCTCCTGGGTTCAAGTGATTCTCTCATCTCAACCTCTCGAGTAAATGGGATTACAGGGGCCTGCCACCATGCCCAGCCAATTTTGTATTTTTAGTATAGATGGGGTTTCACCATGTTGACCAGGCTGGTCTCGAACTCCCGACCTCAGGTGATCCACCCACCTCAGCCTCCCAAAGTGCTGGGATTACAGGCGTGAACCACCGCGCCCGGCCTAATGTTTTAATGTTTTGTAGAGATGAGGTTTTGCCATGTTGCCCAGGCTGGTCTCGAACTCCTGAGCTCAAGCTATATACACTGGCCTCGGCCTCCCAAAGTGCTGGGGTTACAGGTGTGAGCCACTGTGTCTGGCTGCCTTTTATTTCTTACCTTTTGACTCAGTGATTCCGCTCATGGCAATGACTTGAAATGTAGTAAAATATTTTATACAATGATGCCCATCACAGCATTATTATAAAAGTGAAATGTTTGGCCAGGCACGGTGACTCACGCCTGTAATCCTAGCATTTTGGGAGGCCAAGGCGGATGGATCACGAGGTAAGGAGTTCGAGACCAACCTGATCAACATGGTGAAACCCTGTGTCTACTAGAAATACAAAAATTAGCCGGGCGTGGTGGCACATGCCTGTAATCCCAGCTACTCAGGAGGCCGAGGCAGAAGAATCGATTGAACCTGGGAGGCAGAGGTTGCAGTGAGCCGAGATCACGCCACTGCACTCCAGCCTGAGACAGAGCCGGACTCCATCTCAAAAAAAAAAAAAAGCAAAACGTTTGGAAACAACTTAAATGACTACTAGTCACTAGTTGAGAAAGGCCTTATGATAGTGTATCAGGCAACCATTCGACATGTTTATGAAGAGTTAATGACACAGGAAAATGCATAGAATGTATGTAAAAAAAAGCCGTTACAGATCAAATATGCAATAGGGTCTTAATTCTGTTATCTATTATGCACAGAAGAAAGGAATTACATCAAAATGCCAATAATGGTTATCTCTGGTAACAAAGATAACAGTGGTAGTGGTGGTGGAAGTGGTAAATCTTCTCTTCTCTCTACTTTTCTATGATTAGCATGTATTATTTTATAACCAGAAAAAAGGCTTTATAAAAAAGAAAGAAAGAAACTTCAGGCTGAAACAAACGGCCAGTAAAGAGGACTCCCTCCCACAGGGCTGTGCTGACCCTGGGTTAGCGTAGCAGAGACTGGGGGTGTACAAAAGGGGCTCCTGCTGTGCTGTTACTCAGTTTCCCCTCTGGTTAAGCCTAGCCCCAAGCTGAAACCCCTTTGTGCCCCAGAGAGCCTGCAGCTCTGTGCCTCGCCCTCTGGATCTGCCTCCCACTGCCCCCGCAAATTGCTCACAGTCTTGGATTCTGCTTCATCAGTTCTTGGTAGCATTTTGAGCTTTCACATCTTGGGCCCAAGCTGGAACAACCCCAGCTAAGTACTAAAGACGGGGAGCTGGAGCACCCAGCACCCTAGGGCTGGAGCCCAGACGGTACCAAGGCAAGGGCAGCCTGGGAGTCTCCAAGATGAATCAAAAGACATGGCTTCCTGGGCTCACATCTGCCAGCACCAGGAGGTCCCATGAGAGTAGCAGGTGGTCTCCATTCTGCCTTCTGATGGACAAATGTATCCCTGACCCCCAAGCTGCGCTCCTCTCTTAACCACCAAAGCTGGACTTCTCAGGACTGGAGCACTTCCGAGTCCCACTTCACCCTTTTCCTTACAGAATTCGAATGTCAGGCATCAAAGGCCTACAAGGGGTGGTGAGGAAGACGGTGAATGATGAACTGCAGGCCAATATCTGGGACCCACAGCACATGGACAAGATCGTTCCATCGCTGCTTTTCAATCTGCAGCATGTAGAGGAGGCAGAGAGGTAAGCAGGCCGGGGTGGGGCAGGACAGTTGGATATGATCAGCCCTTCAAGGGCTGCTTGGGAACCACATGGTTTGGGTTGGTCAGTAAAACTCAGCTACAAGGCCAGGGACATGGCTTTGTGGCTTGTTCTGCGGTGAGTCCAAAGCTGACTCCCTAGGAGCCATGGGTCTGGCTTTGTGCCAGCCCGCAGCGTCCCTAAACATCTGCGTTACCGAAGGAGGACAGTGTTGGTGCTGAGCTCCCTGGGGGTAAGTCTGTTGGTAATAACACACAGAACCAAGAGTCTAGTTACCTTTGTCTCCCTGGAAACAGGGCCAAGGAGGCTTTAAGGTGCCTTTCGTGGGCCAGGTGCGGTGGCTCATGCCTGTAATCCCAGCACTTTGGGAAGCTGAGGCAGGCGGATCACGAGGTCAGGAGATCGAGACCGTCCTGGCTAACACGGTGAAACCATGTCTCTACTAACAAAAAAAATACAAAAAAATTAGCCGGGCATGGTGGCAGGCGCCTGTAGTCCCAGCTACTTGGGAGGCTGAGGAAGGAGAATGGGAGCCCGGGAGGCGGAGCTTGCAGTGAGCTGAGATCGTGCCACTGCACTTACAGCCTGGGTGACAGAGCCAGACTCCGTCTAAAAAAAAAAAAAAAGATGCCTTTCGTGGCTCCAATCACTGTGGACTTTCCATCTGGACCTTCCTTCCTCTGTTGCTTCCTGATGCTATTTCAGGCCCTGAAAACGTGCATGCTTGACCAGCCCATGGCCACTCAGCAAGAGCTTGCAGACACTGGGCTTTAATCCTGGATCCCCTAAGCATGGGATTCATTCCTGTCCCTGCCCCCTCATTTTTCCCCTTGGTGAAATGGAATGGGGAGAAAGGTCCACGTTGCTGTCCCACCTGGGCTATCTGTTCACTAGGCTAGTTAAGTCTGTTGAGCCCAGGCTACTAGAGCTAGACTTGGGTGGACGGGGGCAGGAGCGGGGGGTGGGGTGGGGTGGGGTGGGATTCGTATGCCCTCTGGTGGCTGTTTCTGGAATAGCGTCTCACTGACAATATGGTCTCTGGTGGTCTCTGGGCTGGGAGTCCTGGGGCTCCTCTTCTGTCCAGATGTGGGCCGACTCCCTATGACTTGAGGATCATTGACTCTTGCCTGAGCCAACCACTGTGGCTCTCCTTTTCCCTCCCTCTCTCTCCTCTCCTTTCTTCCACTTCTGTTTTGTTTTTTGCCTCCCTTCCCTATCTTCATCTCCCATCTCCTCTTCCTTCTGAAGCCTTAGGTGCATCAAGACACACATGTTCTACACCTCACCTGGCCCATGGGGCTCAGAGCCTCCTTCACACAGTGGCACATCTGGAAATCTTTAAGGATTTATCTAAACTTTATCTTTTCTTCCCCAATCTTCCCTCACTTCCCCCAGTGGGGGCTTCTTTACCCCCATTTAATTTCTGACAGCTGTGACACCTCCCCTATTGCCTAGTGCAACCCGTGTCAAATTCCTGTGTGTCCTGCGTGGATGAAGAACAGAAAGGCAGGACTGCACAGAGCCTGACCGCAGCCTGCATGCCACCCTCTACCCGTGTGCCTCTGTCTCCCCAGCCGGTCTCCCTCACCCCTCCAAGCACCTGAGAAGGAGAAAGAGAGCCCTGCGGAGCTGGCTGAGAGGTGCCTTCGGGAGCTGCTGGGCCGGGCTGCCTTTGGCAACATCAAAAACGCCATCAAGCCTGTTCTCATGTGAGTGCCCCCACCCACTGCCTTGGCCCCAGCCTTCAGCCTGGACATGTTTCGAGTCCCTGGCATCTCCTGGCTGGCTGGGGGGAAGGGGATATTACAGTGGTAGTGCCGCAGCCAAGTCGATCCCTTCCCTCTGCCTGTGTTCCCTGCACTGTGACAGCAAAAGCTGCCACAGGGTGGCCAAGTGCTGCGCAGTAGGAAGGCACCCAATGCTAAGCGAAGGTGCCCAGCTTCACCACACATGTCCACAACTGCAGAGCGCTGTCCTTGGCCTCTCTCCAGCACTGGACTGGGACTACCCCAAGGCCCTTCAGGCTTCGCTTCTTCACCCAGGAACTGTGCGAGGGCCTCTGAGGAGGTGTCCCTCTCCCTCCAAGCGAATCTCTTCTCCCTGACACCACCGGGAGTTTCACAGTTGTTCCCCCACGTTTTCTCCCTCACAGACATCTGGATAACCATTCTCTCTGGGAACCCAAGGTGTTCGCCATCCGTTGCTTTAAAATCATCATGTACTCAATTCAGGTATGGTGGCTCCCCTGGGCCAGCATGATCCCGGGACAAAGGCCCCTCTGGGAGCTGGACGGGCACTAAAGTGGAAAGCCAGAAGTCCCCTGTGACTCCTCCAAAGCCCCTGGTTGCCTAAACCAGTGCTGCTTAAGCTAGCTGTGGAGAAGGGCCGGCTGATTTTATTTCCAGTACATCACAGACCAACACTTTTATAAAATACAATTAAAACAAATAATTTCTAGAAAAATAAAATGAATAACTCATGCAAAATGCAAGCCTACAGATCACACCCTTGGCTGCTACAGCACTGACAAATTGTTTACTAAACACTGACTCTCCATCCCGTCCTTATTTCAGTGTAAACCAGTATCAGACCCATCTTGAATGGGCACCGGCCCAAGGGGCCCCACTTTAGGCAGCACTGGAGTAAGCCATGTGACCTCCTGTGGCCCTTGCGGAAAGACCTGAGGCACCGGAAGTGAAAGGAAGACCCTATTTTAAAATGGTCTTTTGACCCATTTTGAAGTAAAAGGGCCCTGGAACACTGTCAGCCGAAGCCTCCACTGGGATTTGGCTCTTTGTTGGAGGGAAGAGGAAAGGATGCAGGAAAGGGCACAAGGTGTCAGTGCCACCTGCAGTGCCCGGGGCCCTGGGACGTCCCTTTGGTTTACCCCGCCTTTGGGTGCCAGGAGAGGGCTGCGGCCCCGTGGGGTTACTGTCCAGGCCCAGCTCATCTTCCTCCCGCAGCCGCAGCACTCCCACCTGGTCATCCAGCAGCTCCTGGGGCACCTGGACGCCAACAGCCGCAGCGCTGCGACGGTGCGCGCAGGCATAGTGGAGGTCCTGTCGGAAGCGGCGGTCATCGCCGCCACGGGCTCTGTGGGTAAGGGGCATGGCGAGGGCCTGAGGGCCGGGGACCCCGCGGAGGCTGCTGCCTCTTCCAGAGAGATGCAAGGGGCAACAGGGAAGGGTCGGAGTCCGTTTTCCTCGGGAGAAGTCCGCCGAGAAGTTGGAGGCGCAGAGGAAGCCCAGGCTGGAAGGGGGCGTGGGCCTGCCCTGCCTGGTCGCGGTGCAGGGAGGAGGAGGGTGCCAGCCCTAATCTCGGGCGCGCCGCCCCGCCGCTCTCAGGGCCCACGGTGCTGGAGATGTTCAACACGCTGTTGAGGCAGCTGCGGCTCAGCATCGACTACGCTCTGACCGGGAGCTACGA
This sequence comes from Chlorocebus sabaeus, assembly GCF_047675955.1. Taxonomy (NCBI): domain Eukaryota; kingdom Metazoa; phylum Chordata; class Mammalia; order Primates; family Cercopithecidae; genus Chlorocebus; species Chlorocebus sabaeus. Next base: position 24,804,976 of record NC_132917.1, read on the forward strand.
CGGGGCGGTCAGCCTCGGCACCAAGATCATCAAGGAGCACGAGGAGCGCATGTTCCAGGAGGCAGTCATCAAGACCGTCGGTGCGGCTCGGGGCCGAGGCTCGGGGAGGGGTGGGGAGGGGCCCAGGGACGCAGGACGGAGGCGCAGGGCGGGGCCAGGGGCGGGGCGGGGCCGAGGGGAGGAAAGAGGGACCCCGGAAAGGGGCGGGGCCCCGGGGGCGGCCTGGGGATGTGGTTGGAGAGGGAGGGACCGCACTGGGGCGAAGGGTA